>NW_011495084.1:4874696-4882917 GCF_000754665.1 Bison bison bison
TGTTCCTAATATTCATTTATTATTCTTTCAATTTCCATAAGATGTTCATTGTTGGCCCCCCCATCTTATTTCTGATACTAGTAATTTGTTGTTTTCTCTAGTAGAGGCTCATTTATTTTATTGATCTTTTCAAAGATCAAGCTTTTGTTTCATTTTCATTTTCCTGCTTTCAAATTCATTGATTTCATCTCTATTTTTTTTTTTCTACTTTGGATTTTATTTGCTCTTATTTTCCTAGCTTTCTAAGGTGGAAACTTAGATGATTGAATTTAGGTTTTTCTTCTTTTCTAATATAAGTAGTCAATGTTATACATTTCCCTCTAAGCACTGCTTTTGCTGTACTCCACAAATTTTGAATATTGTATTTTTATTTTAACTCAAAATATTTTACAGTTTTCCTTGAGATTTCTTTTATGACCCATATGTTATTTAGAAGTGTGTATGCTGCTTCAGTCATGTCCGACTCTGTGTGACCCCATAGACGTCAGCCCACCAGGCTCCCCCAACCCTGGGATTCTCCAGGCAAGAACACTGGAGTGGGTTGCCATTTCCTTCTCCAATGCATGAAAGTGAAAAAGTGAAAGTGAAAGTGAAGTCGTGTCCAACTCTTAGCGACCCCATGGACTGTAGCCCACCAAGCTCCTCCATCCGTGGGATTTTCCAGGCAAGAGTACTGGAGTGGGGTGCCATTACCTTCTCCAATAAGTGTGTATAATCGCCACATATTTGGAATTTTTGTTATCAGTAAGACATAGTTGAACTCAACACCACCATTAATCAGCTGTATATAATTAACATCTGTAGACTATTTCATCCAACAACAGCAGAAAAAAGATTAGTATCAAGTTTTCATGGGACATTAACCAAGGTACAACACATTCTGGGCCGTAAAACACACTTGAACAAATAAAAAAAAATAGAACTTAAGCAGCCTTAGATCTTAGATCACAATGAAATTAAACTAGAAGTCAACTATGTCTTACTGATTTTCTGCCTGCTGAATCTATTCATTTCTGAGAGCAGTGTTGAAGTCTCCAACTATGAAAAGTGATTCTATTTCTCCTGGAAATTCCAGCAGTGTTTGTACCATGTAGTCTGATGTTCCATTGTCAGACACGTTTAAGAATTGTCAAGTCTTTATGGAGAACTGACCTCTTTGTTATTATGTAATACTTTTCTTTGATTACTTTCTCTGCTTTGAAGTCAGCTCTGTCTGAAAATAATATCACCACTCCCGTTTTTATTTTTGTCCGAAAGTGAAAGTCACTCAGTTGTGTTCGACTCTTTGCAACCCCATGGACTATACAGTCCACGGAATTCTCCAGGCCAGAATACTGGAGTGGGTAGCCCTTTCCTTCTCCAGGAGATCTCCCCAACCCAGGGATTTTAACCCAGGTCTTCTGCATTGCAGGCAGATTCTTTACTGCCTGAACCATCAGGGAATATATTATTTTTCTCCACCTATTTACTTTTAACCCATGTCTTTATATTCAAAGTGAGTGTCTTTTAGACAACATATAATTGGGGTCTTATTTTTTTAATCCATCTGACAATCTTTGTCTTTTAATCAGCATATTTACATCATGGCATAAAGAGCAATTATTGATATGGTTTGATTAATCTAATATATTCATGACTGATGTCTATTTGTTCCCCTTATTCTTTTTCCTACTTTTGTCTTTCACTGTTTTCTTCCTTTTTTGGTTTGAATTGGTAATTCTAATAACTACATTTTCTCTCGCCACTTAGTTTATCAGTATATCTAAAAAAATGTTTTTTTAGTGGTTGCTCTAGAATTTGGATTCTTCACCAGGTAAGTAAGGTACTAGGGAAGGCACATGCACACTAAAATTTGGAATATACATTTTTAACTACTTCAGGTACACTTTTAAATAACACTGTACCACTTCATGAGTGATGTGAGTATCTTATAAAAGTAAAATAATCCTAACTCTTTCCTCCTATTTCTTGTTTCAATGCTCTCTTTCATTTCACTTGTATTCATTTCACTTATGCAGCCTACATAGATATACATATATACATATGTATACACAAAAGACATGCATAAATCTGCATAACTGAAAAAAGTTTTCTGTTAGATCAAGAGTAAGAAAAATAAACATTTTTACTTTACTTTTCTACTTATTCCTTCTTCAGTGTTCTTCCTTTAATTAGATCCATATTTCTGATGTATATTATTTCCCTTCATTCTAAAGAGCAAGACAAGTCTACTGGTAACATATTCTCTCAGTTTTTATTCACTAAGAAAGTCTCTATTTCTTCATCACTTTTGAAGGATAATTTTGCAGTCTGCAGAATTCTAGGTTGGTGGTTTTCTTTTTCTCTCAACACTTTAAATATTTTACTACACTTCCTTCTTGCTTGAATATTTTCTAAAGAGAAGATGGATGTCTTATTTGAAAAGATAAAGGTGTTTTTACCTTCTGGGTTCTTTTAGGACTGTTTAACTTTGATTTTCTGTAGTTGAAAGATGATATACCTGAGGCCTTTTTTTGGAGGGGTACTTATCCTGGTTGGTGTTCTCTCAGATTTGTTGATCTGTGATTAGTGGCTATAATTGGGCGAAATTCTCAAGCATTATGGTTTCAAATATTTCTGTTCTTTTCTCTGCTTCTGGTGTGGCAATTGTATGTATTTTATACATTTTTTGTAGTTACTCCACAGTCCTTGGATACTCTGATTAGGTTTAGTCTTTGCCCTCTTGGCTTTTCAATCTGAGGATTCTATTGCTATATCCTCTGTTTCATAAATTTTTTCTATCCAATGTCCAGTCTACTAATAAGTTCATTAAAAGCATTCTCAATTTCTGTTAAGTTTTTAATTTCTAACATTTTATTTAAGATCTTCATCTCTTTTCTTATATTGCTCATGTCTTACCTGCCATCTACTTATTCCTAGGAGCCCTGAGTGTATTAATCACAGTTGCTTGAAATTCTTGATTTGAAAAATCCATCATTCCTACCATGTCTGCTTCCAATGCTTCATCTTTCTCTCTTAAAAAAAAAAAAAAAATTCTTTTGCCTTTTGGTATGCTTTGTACTTTTGATAAGTGGATATGATGTACTGTGTAAAAGGAGCTCTGGAAATAAGTCCTTACTAATGTGGTAGTGTGGGGTGTGGGGTGTGGGGTGTGTGTGTGTTGGGGGTATGTGTTCTACAGTCCTTGGTTAGGTCTTAGTTTGACTGAGCTTGTGCCTCTAAACTATGAACTTCAAAAGTGTTTCATAGTTTTTTCTCCCCACTTAGGCAGGGTGGCAGGAGTAGGGTATTCCTCTTCTTCATATCAATTAGGCTCTGATAATACCTCAGTAGGTTAGATGTTGGTTAACTTGTTTCTCTTAAGGCAGGCCTTATTAAAGAGAACAGAGTGCTCTGGCATACTTCAGGATGTTTTGTTGTTCTGTTTTGCTTTTCATTTTTCTCTTCTAGAAGGTTGAAGGCATTTATTTCTAATATTTATTATAGGAAATGGAAAGCTCCTACAAGTGGTTCTCAATATACTGTGGGCCCTCTAAGAGCCGGGCCCCCTCTGGAGTTCTTAAATCTCACTGCTGTCTGCACTGAGCCTTGAGCAATTTGTCAGTTACAGTTCCTGTTTTCCTATCCTGGCCCTGGTTCCCAAGGGTATTTCCAATCAAGAGACTGCTCTGGTAAGATGGACTCCTGTACAATGCTGGGGGTGGTGATTTGCACTATAAACTCACTTTTCTTATGGATCTAAGAAAAGTTGTTGATTTTTCAGTCTCTTTAGCTAATGATTACAACAGAGTGGCAAGTTCTTTGGAACCAGAAACTAGAAGTCCCTATTCACTATTTTGAATAGTTATGGTGTTTTGTTTTAAACCTCAACCTAATAGCAGTTAGCTTAATTAAAACTCAATATAAGAAATAACTTAAATGGACCAATGTAAGGAAGGTAGGCCATTCTATGTGAGTGATGGTTTTTATCTCTAGAATTTCTCAAGCCAAATTTAACTACCTATCAGTGATCCCATGAAGAGTTTTCTGACATGAGAGAGAAGAGGAAAAAAATAACATCTAAGTTAAATAATCAAATAAATTTTCATTCAAATTGGGAAAAGTGAAAAAGAGTATTGGGAGCACAATAGTAATTATGATGAGCAGTAATTGTAAATCTGGACCACCTCAGTGAAAAATGGTCACCCAAATTTGTAAGTCTCTTTTAATGTTATGATTTAGAGATTAAGACATGGCAATATGTAACAACATTATTTACAGAAAGTTTTAATTAGCTTTTATGGAGCTAGATATAGTATTAATTCCTTCTCCAGTGAATAGAAAAGTCATAGCCCTGGCAACAAAAATATAAGTTCCAAGATTCAAGTCAGATGGACCAAATCTAAAGACCAATTCTGAATCTTTGTCTTTGATATCATTACTGAAGACTAAAAAGCTGATACAAGAAAATAGAATCATTGTCAGACACACATCAGTGTTCAAAAACTAAAATGGGACCTAGCTTCAAATATCCTAAGAGAAAATTGCAAATCATAACCAGAATTAAATTATAAAATTAGGATAATTATAGATCTTTCTGAATACAAAGGGAAAATCAAATCTGTGTAGCTAAGAAACAACGTGTATACAACAGACAAATAGAGGAACTAAGGAAACAGAGGAAAAATGCAAAGAATGAGAAGATTCTAATTGCTTAACATGATATTGCTTTGTGCTGTCAGCTAGAGAGCTTCAGGTTCCCCAATTTCATCTTAATTGGTCTCAGGAAGTTATCCTGCTTACTGTTCTCACCATCTTGTAAGAGGTGTAGGCTTATAAAGCAGAGATTCCTTTAGTCCAATCCCAGTACTGTCTGCATTTAAGGAAACATCTAAGAAGAATGCATACTTATTGAAATTGCTCTAAAATGTAAGTGCAAAGCAGAGGCAGAAATGGAAAGATATCAAAAAGAAGTGATGTATGAGAAAGGAATCTCTTTTGTACAGCTGTCCTTTTCATTTTAATCATAAAAGACAGGATCAAAAATCAAGACCTTTGTTTTCCCGTATTTTAGTCCTGATCAGCAGGCAAGAGAATGGGTTAAACTTTTTTATCCTTCAGTTCAGTTCAGTCTCTCAGTTGTGTCCATCTCTATGTGACCCCATGGACTGCAGCTTTTTATCCTTCAGTTCAGTTGCTCAGTCGTGTCCAACTCTTTGCGACCCCATGAACTGCAGCACACCAGGGCTCCCTGTCCATCACCAACTCCCGGAGTTCACTCAAACTCATGTCCATCGAATCAGTGATGCCATCCAGCCATCTCATCCTCTGTCGTCCCCTTCTCTTCCTGCCCCCAATCCCTCCGAGCATCAAGGTCTTTTCCAATGAATCAACTCTTCTCATGAGGTGGCCAAAGTACTGGAGTTTCAGCTTTAGCATCATTCCTTCCAAAGAACACCCAGGACTGATCTCCTTTAGGATGGACTGGTTGGATCTCTTTGCAGTCCAAGGGACTCTCAAGAGTCTTCTCCAACACCACAGTTCAAAAGCATCAATTCTTCAGCATTCAGCTTTCTTCACAGTCCAACTCTCACATCCATACATGACCACTAGAAAAACCATAACCTTGACTAGATGGACTTTTATTGCCAAAGTAATGTCTCTGCTTTTGAATATGCTATCTAGGTTGGTCATAACTTTCCTTCCAAGGAGTAAGTGTTTTTTAATTTCATGGCTGCAATCACCATCTGCCGTGATTTTGGAGCCCAAAAAAATAAAGTCTGACACTGTTTCCACTGTTTCCCCATCTATTTGCCATGAAATGATGGGACCAGATGCCATGATCTTCGTTTTCTGAATGTTGAGCTTTAAGCCAACTTTTTCACTCTCCTCTTTTACTTTCATCAAGAGGCTTTTGAGTTCCTCTTCACTTTCTGCCATAAGGGTGGTGTCATCTGCATACCTGAGGTTATTGATATTTCTCCCAGCAATCTTGATTCCAGCTTGTGCTTCTTCCAGCCCAGTGTTTCTCATGATGTTCCCTGCATATAAGTTAAATAAGCAGAGTGACAATATACAGCCTTGACATACTCCTTTTCCTATTTGGAACCAGTCTGTTGTTCCATGTCCAGTTCTAACTGTTGCTTCATGACCTGCATACAGGTTTCCCAAGAGGCAGGTCAGGTGGTCTGTTATTCCCATCTCTTTCAGAATTTTCCACGGTTTATTGTGATACACACAGTCAAAGGCTTTGGCATAGTCAATAAAGCAGACATAGATGTTATCGTGGAAGTCTCTTGCTTTTTCAATGATGGATGCTCTAAATTTAAATCATTCTAAAAGCTTCTACTTCTTTGAGCATATTTGCTTCTCTGAAAAATGTAGCAATATATGTAATAACAGTATAAATAAGAAATAAAATAATTGAAACAATGATTTCCTTTGAAATGATCCTGGAATCTGAAATAGGTAATATTTATTACAAGAACTTGCAACAAAGTATAGTGATTACATAAAATGCTGGTACGGTTCCAAAGTAAGTTCCATAGTCACATTCTTTATAATATACTCACTTTTAGCAGGTTCAGTTCAGTTCAGTTGCTCAGTCATGTCTGACTCTTTGCGACCCCATGAATTGCAGTATGCCAGGCCTCCCTGCCCATCACCAACTCCCGGAGTTCACTCAAACTCATGTCCATCAAGTCGGTGATGCCATCCAGCCATCTCATCCTCTGTTGTCCCCTTCTCCTCCTACCCCCAATCCCTCCCAGCATCACGGTCTTTTCCAATGAGTCAACTCTTCGCATGATGTGGCCAAAGTATTGGAGTTTCAGCTTTATCATCAGTCCTTCCAAAGAACACCCAGGGCTGATCTCCTTTAGAATGGACTGGTTGGATCTCCTTACAGTCCAAGGGACTCTCAAGAGTCTTCTCCAACACCACAGTTCAAAAGCATCAAATCTTCGGTGCTCAGCTTTCTTCACAGTCCAACTGTCACATAATTACTTTTAAAATTCTAGTATCAAACAAATAATCCAATTGTTTCTTATTTCTCTTTACTTTCAATAGAGTTTTCTTCAATAGATTGCAAGGAGAATGCTATGCCTCTAACTTCTTATTCCTGAGATTCTAGTAATTTTTAATACTCTCAAATTTAATTTTACATCTCTGACATTTCCCCAACTGCCTGGTTTCCATGCATCTTTATCTGCAGCAGAGAGCATTAGGTTTTTGCTTATGAGGCCAACTACAGACTCCCACTGTGTCTTTTTTAGGGCAATGTTTACAGAATTCACTAATGACACTACTTTACCTCCACAGTGAGGATTTCCTGGTGGCTCAGATGGTAAGGGATCTGCCTACAATATGGTAGACCTAGATTTTATCCCTGGGTTGGGAATATCCTCTGGAGGAGGGAATGGCTACTCACTCCAATATTCTTGCCTGGAGAATTCCATGGACAGAGGAGCCCGGCAAATTAAAGTCCATGGAGTTGACTCAACTGAGTGACTAAGACTTTCACCTCTTTCAACTGATTATCACAGCTGAAACATCTCTTCTCAGAGCTGTCACTAATGTTCTATTACTAGGAATTAAGTCTTTGTCCACTGGAAATGGTGGGGTTGCTCATTAGTATTTCTTTTTTTTTAATTTTATTTTATTTTTAAACTTTACAATATTGTATTAGTTTTGCCAAATATTGAGATGAATCCGCCACAGGTATACCTGTGTTCCCCATCCTGAACCCTCCTCCCTCCTCCCTCCCCATACCCTCCCTCTGGGTCGTCCCAGTGCACCAGCCCCAAGCATCCAGTATCGTGCATCGAACCTGGACTGGCGACTCATTTCATACATGATATTATACATGTTTCAATGCTATTCTCCCAAATCTCCCCACCCTCTCCCTCTCCCACAGAGTCCATAAGACTGTTCTATACATCAGTGTCTCTTTTGCCGTCTCGTACACAGGGTTATTGTTACCATCTTTCTAAATTCCATATATATGTGTTAGTATACTGTATTGGCGTTTTTCTTTCTGGCTTACTTCACTCTGTATAATAGGTTCCAGTTTCATCCATCTCATTAGAACTGATTCAAATGTATTCTTTTCAATGGCTGAGTAATACTCCATTGTGTATATGTACCACAGCTTTCTTATCCATTCATCTGCTGATGGGCATCTAGGTTGCTTCCATGTCCTGGCTGTTATAAACAGTGCTGTGATGAACATTGGGGTACACGT
>NW_011495084.1:4884317-4884848 GCF_000754665.1 Bison bison bison
ATGAGTATACTACTCAAAGCAATTTATAGATTCAATGCAGTCCCTATCAAGCTACCAACGGTATTCTTCACAGAGCTAGAACAAATAATTTCACAATTTGTATGGAAATACAAAAAGCCTCGAATAGCCAAAGCGATCTTGAGAAAGAAGAACGAAACTGGAGGAATCAACCTACCTGACGTCAGGCTCTACTACAAAGCCACAGTCATCAAGACAGTATGGTACTGGCACAAAGACAGAAATATAGATCAATGTAACAAAATAGAAAACCCAGAGATTAATCCACGCACATATGGACACCTTATCTTTGACAAAGGAGGCAAGAATATACAATGGTTAAAGACAATCTCTTTAACAAGTGGTGCTGGGAAAACTGGTCAACCACTTGTAAAAGAATGAAACTAGATCACTTTCTAACACCATATACAAAAATAAACTCAAAATGGGTCAAAGATCTAAACATAAGACCAGAAACTATAAAACTCCTAGAGGAGAACATAGGCAAAACACTCTCTGACATACATCACAGCA
>NW_011495084.1:4884948-4887822 GCF_000754665.1 Bison bison bison
TTTTATTTCTTTTTCTGCTCTGACTGCTGTGGCCAAAACTTCCAAAACTATGTTGAATAGTAATGGTGAAAGTGGGCACCCTTGTCTTGTTCCTGACTTTAGAGGAAATGCTTTCAATTTTTCACCATTGAGGATAATGTTTGCTGTGGGTAGTATTTCTGTCTAGGCAAAAAATTAAATAAGATTGGCAGGTGCATATCTAAATCTCTTCAGCTCTATTTTTACTTCCTAATTAATAAAGCTGGAAACAAGCAGAAAATAAGCAATCTCAGAGTCACAGACTTTTTTTTTTTTTTTTTTTAAGCCTCAGTTCTAGGACATCAAATGCTGGCCTCCATAGAGTGGGAAGTGGGCTGTGTAGATGTCATTGATGTAGTTATTTGCTCCCTTGACTGACTGCCTCCTCATGGAGAGTAACACTTCACCTAATATCCATTCATTCAACTGCCCAAACATAGGGATTTTCCTGGTGCTCCAGTGGTTAAGAATCTGCCTGCCAATGCAGGGGATATGGGTTTGACCCCTGCTCCAGGAGCATCTTACATGCTGCAGAACAACTAAGCCCATGTGCTACAACTACTGAGCCTATGCTCTAGAGCTTGGGAGCTGAAGCTACTGAAGTCTACATGCCTAGAGCCTATGCTCTGCAACAAGAGAAGCCCACAGTGAGAAGCCCATGCACTGCAGCTAGAGTAGCCCCTGCTCACCACTAAAGAAAGTCCAAGCACAGCAATGAAGACCCAGTACAGTCAAAAACAAATACATTAAAAGTTAAAAAAACAAAACACAAAAATATAGTTAGCGTACACGGCATTATAAAAATAAAAATATATAACAGGCAATAGACCAGGCCCTGAGAAAAGGGCAAAGAGCAAAACAACATGTACTGACCTCATGAAGATGACAATCCAGTGGAGTACAGGATATTAACTTCTTACATAGTTACCTATTAGGGTGGGTCTGAATGAAAAATAAAAGATGTTTCTATAAAGTAAAAAATGAGTTTCCTGAGGAAGTCAGAAAGTAACTCTTAAAGTGCAATCTGGAGGATAAACCAATGTTACCCAAATGGAGAGAGGAGAGTGTAGAAAGGCCTATCAAAAATTCCAAGTTAGGAGGTGGATGGTGAGGTGGATACATGTACCAAAGTTCAGGGGGAAATTTGTGATTTGTGTTTATGTTGTTATTCACATACCCCTATTATCTCTATTATTTTTTACAAACTATGACATCTTTTTAGAGGAAAAAGTCTTATATATTAGTACCTTTAACTGCATGTGTGTGTGTGTGTGTGTGTGTGTGTGTGTTTCCCTCCTTTTTTTTTTAAACAGGGGTTTATCACTTTCCACTTTTTTATGTATAGACAGCACTGACTCCCTAAGCTATATAGAGAATACATTACATGAAAGAAAGTACAGAGGCGGAGAGAACATTTGAACAACCTCTGTGTTGCATCTTTCCAGCAAAAAAACCCAAAAACGTTCATTTCCCCTAACATGGGCTGCTACCTTTCAGAGCAGACACATGGTCTTTAATCAGCGCCTTTTTAGTCTTAGACCACTAGATGATATATGCACCCAAATTTTTCAATTGCTGTGGTCTTATGAACTATATCCCCCCCTCCCCCACCCAGGCTCCTCTATCCATGGGATTTTCCAGGTAAGAATAGTAGAATGGGTTGCCATTTCCTTCTCCAGGGGATCTTCCCAACCCAGGTACTGAAACTGAACCCTTACATCTCCTGTCTCAGCAGGCAGATTATTTACCAACTGTGCCACCTAGGAAGCCATTATTTGCATAGTAATTCTCAATTGGTCTCAAAATTAATTCTTAAAAATATTTCAATTTAAAAATTACTTTTTATAAAATATGATTATTCAAATTGAATATAATTGCACTGAATTTTAAGATTAAGAGATTAATCTTTTTTTTTAAAAAGATTTTAAAGATTTTAAGAGATTATGGAGGAAGTATGACATAGAAATAGATGTCACAAGTGAAAATCCATTTGTGAAGTTTATAAACATGAAAAGGCCAGAGAGGTGAGTGTAAAAACTAAAAGGTGATATTGATTTAACTGATGACAAGATTTGCAAAAATGTAAATAATGTTTTGAGGTGAATATTTGAGTACCAGATTTATTTGACATATCTTTGTATGAATCTCATTGCTTTCCATAAGATGAGGAAAAGAAATATGTATTTCTAGGATTCAGAAGCCAGATATTTTGGCATCTCCTGTAATGTTTGATATCTTTTTATAAATTACTTCTGAATCCTTAATCTAAAGTTAGAAAAATACCTTTAGTCAAACATGCATATTGTGAGTTATCTTATAGAAGGTTTATCTTTTTCAATAGGCATGTTTCTAAATAAAATTTGCTTTTTAATCTGGAGGTAATTAATGATCTACTATCAATATTTTTTGAGCTCTTGAGCACATTGAAATTCAACAAGCCATCTGTTTCTTAAGACCTCATCTTTGATTCCTCTTACTGTACTTCTACGAAAGGAGACTTCTCCTTATTTTCTAACTGGAGGATAAGGCAGTGGTAAAGCAGTATTCTACTGATATAACAGAGTCAATACAATTTCTCTGTGCCAAGTTTAAAAAAAAAAAAACTGCTTTTAATTTAAGACTGTAAGCAAAGCACATCATATGTGAGATATAAACTGATATTCATAGAAAGTGTCATTTTCTATTCTTACTCTACAAGGCAAGTTACAACTTGCTCTGCTTTTTAGGTCTCTTCAGAAAAACAATACAAAGTGGAAAGAGTGACTCTCCTGTGATTACAATTCCTTTAAAAATAAGATAGAAATGTCTAAGCTGCAATGAGAAAACAGAAAGAGAAATTAAGGAAACAATTCCATT
>NW_011495084.1:4888051-4888217 GCF_000754665.1 Bison bison bison
ATTAGTTTTTTGTTAATAGCAAATGAAGCAACTGACAAACAACTAATCTCAAAAATATACAAGCAACTCCTACAGCTCAATTCCACAAAAATAAACAATTCAATCAAAAAATGGGCCAAAGAACTAAATAGACATTTCTCCAAAGAAGACATACAGATGGCTAACA
>NW_011495084.1:4888744-4899474 GCF_000754665.1 Bison bison bison
CCATCAGCAGATGAATGGATAAGAAAGCTGTGGTACATACACACAATGGAGTATTACTCAGCCATTAAAAAGAATACATTTGAATCAGTTCTAATGAGGTAGATGAAACTGGAGCCTATTATACAGAGTGAAGTAAGCCAGAAAGAAAAACGCCAATACAGTATACTAACGCATATATATGGAATTCAGAAAGATGGTAACGATAATCCTGTATACGAGACAGCAAAAGAGACACTGATGTATAGAACAGTCTTATGGACTCTTTGGGAGAGGGAGAGGGTAGGATGATTTTGGAGAATGGCACTGAAATATGTATAATATCATATATGAAACGGGTCACCAGTCCAGATTCGATGCACGATACTGGATGCTTGGGGCTGGTGCACTGGGAGTACCCAGAGGGATGGTATGGAGGGAGGAGGGAGGAGGGTTCAGGATGGGGAACACATGTATGCCTGTGGCAGATTCATTTTGATATATGGCAGAACCAATACAATATTGTAAAGTTTAAAAATAAAAAAATAAATAAATAAAATAAGATAGCATATAAAAAAAGGAAAGAAATCAGGAGAAAAAAACCAGAAGGGTAATAAGAAAAAAATCATATCACAGGATCTCCTAGCGTCTTTTTTGCTTATTCAGCACTTCAACAATTACTCAGTGCCTGCACACTGCTCCCCTTTGGAACAAGCACTTATGAAACATATACAAATAAAATATTGATCCTGCCCTCAATGTTTCCTGTCTAGTCAGGTGATTGTGCAGCAGGTCTTGTGGCTCATTTTGAACATGGTAATAGCTCATGAGAGAAGCACAGATCTCTCAGAGAGTTGTCAGTTAATCTCAACAACCATTTTTCAATATAAGAAGCAAAATGTCAGTATGATTTCAAAGGAAGTTACAATTTAGAGATAATTATAATTAAATAAAATGTTGAGGTGTGACAGAAAACAACAAAATTCTGTAAAGCAATTTTCTTTTAATTAAAAATATTTAGGTAAATCAGGTTTAAATAAATATATTGAGATATAATTTAAAAGTAAGAACCTTTACTCACTTAAAGGCTTCTAAAATATAATTTTAGATCATGGAAATATGAGTGAAGGACCATTTTTAATCTGCATTCTTGACTCTATAATAGATTAAATATCCTTCATTCTCTCTCTGTAAGATACCAATTGTACCTTTAGTGCCTTGAGCTGATCTGCGGGAGAGGCTCTCCAGCCTGTCCACACAACCAGGCTACCTCCAGTAGACTTGAAAGCAATTAATAGACTGTCATGTGAGTTCCTCAAACAGTTTTATATTAGATAAACATGTTATTCTAATTACATAATGTAATCAATACTACTTTACCAAAAAAAGTTATATCTATGGTAACTAAGTTGAATGTTTTGGAAAGGTTTAGTAAAGAGATAATTTTAAAATTGCTGTCTAATTAGGTATGGGTGGAATAACAGTAAAAGTTGGAGGAAGAATCAAATAATCAAATATCTCCACACGTGTTTTGTGCAAGGATAACATACAAATTTGTGATCTTCCATTAAGTAATAAAATAATTCTGCATGCAAACTGTTGTATTGTTTAAGTTTGGGGTCTGCTGTGAAAAATCCTAAAAGGGTGCATCATAGATGTACTTTACATATCAAAGATGATAGAATCTTTTATAATAAGACTCAGTTTTTTAAAGTTTTGACCATTAATAAGGCAGCTGATAGAAAATGTATATTTTTTTACATTTTAAGATCAAATAACATATTTGAACAATCACGAATTTTTATACTGTATTTTAATATCCTTAATTAGTTGATCATTAATCCTAAAGACCTGGAGAAAGAAATGGCAACCCACTCCAGTGTTCTTGCCTGGAGAATCCCAGGAATGGGGGAGCCTGGTGGGCTGCCGTCTATGGGGTTGCACAGAGTCGGACACGACTGAAGTGACTTAGCAGTAGCAATCCTAAAGACACAATACAAAGCTAGAGCATATCAGTGAAGTCTATAAAGTTGCAGGATATATAACTAAGAGAAATCTGTTGCATTTCTGCACAGTAACACTGAACTATCAGAAAGAGAAATTAAGAAAACAATCCCATTTACTATTCAAAAGTAATGAAAAACCTAGGAACGAATCTAAGAAGGCAAAAGACTTGTGATTGTAAAACTGTAAAACATTTTTTAAAAACCATACACAAAAATAAACTCAAAATGGATCAAAGATCTAAACGTAAGACCAGCAACTATAAAACTCCTAGAGGAGAACATAGGCAAAACACTCTCCGACATACATCACAGCAGGATCCTCTATGATCCACCTCCCAGAATATTGGAAATAAAAGCAAAAATAAACAAATGGGACCTAATTAAACTTAAAAGCTTCTGCACAACAAAGGAAACTACAAACAAGGTGAAAAGACAGCCTTCAGAATGGGAGAAAATAATAACAAATGAAGCAACTGACAAACAACTAACCTCAAAAATATACAAGCAACTCCTACAGCTCAATTCCACAAAAATAAACGATTCAATCAAAAAATGGGCCAAAGAACTAAATAGACATTTCTCCAAAGAAGACATACAGATGGATAACAAACACATGAAAAGATGCTCAACATCACTCATTATCAGAGAAATGCAAATCAAAACCACTATGAGGTACCATTTCATGCCAGTCAGAATGGCTGTGATCCAAAAGTCTACAGGCAATAAATGCTGGAGAGGGTGCGGAGAAAAGGGAACTCTCTTACACTGTTGGTGGGAATGCAAACTAGTACAGCCACTATGGAGAACAGTGTGGAGATTCCTTAAAAAACTAGGAATAGAACTGCCTTATGATCCAGCAATCCCACTGCTGGGCATACACACTGAGGAAACCAGAATTGAAAGAGACACATGTACCCCAATGTTCATCACAGCACTGTTTATAATAACCAGGACATGGAAGCAACCTAGATGTCCATCAGCAGATGAATGGATAAGAAAGCTGTAGTACATACACACAATGGAGTATTACTCAGCCATTAAAAAGAATACATTTGAATCAGTTCTAATGAGGTGGATGAAACTGGAGCCTATTATACAGAGTGAAGTAAGCCAGAAAGAAAAACACCAATACAGTATACTAATGCATATATATGGAATTTAGAAAGATGGTAACAATAACCCTGTATGCAAAACAGCAAAAGAGACACTGATGTATAGAACAGTCTTTTGGACTCTGTGGGAGAGAGAGAGGGAGAGGGTGGGATGATTTGGGACAATGGCATTGAAACATGTATAATATCATATATGAAACTAGTCACCAGTCCAGGTCTGATGCACGATAATGGATGCTTGGAGCTGGTGCACTGGGACGACCAGAGGGATGGTATGGGGTGGGAGGAGAGAGGAGGGTTTGGGATGGGGAACACGTGTATACCTGTGGTGGATTCATTTCGATATATAGCAGAACCAATACAATATTGTAAAGTTAAATAAAACAAAATTTAAAAAATTAAAAAAAAATTGAAGACAACATGGAGAGAAAGATAATGAACGTTTTTAAAATGATCATACTATTCAAGGCTATCTATAGATTCAAGGCAATCTCTACTAAAATACCAATGACATTTTTCACAAAACCAGAACACATAATTCTATTACTTGTATGGAAACACAAAAGCCCCTGAATAGTCCAAAGCAATCTTGACAAAGAATAGCACTGGAGTCATGCCATATGACTTCAGAATATATTCTATGGTTATAGAAAACAGTTTAGTACTGACACAAAAACAGACACATAGATCAGTGAGACAGACACAAGAAGTAAATATATACACTTAGGGTCAAAGAAAGAGAGGAAAACAATAGAATAGGAAAGACTAGAGATCTTTTCAAGAAAATGAGAGATATCAAGGGAACATTTCATGCAAAGATTGGGACAATAACGGACAGAAATGGTATGGACCTAACAGAAGCAGAAGATATTAAGAAGAGATGGCAAGAATACACAGAAGAACTGTACAAAAAGATCTTCAAGACCCAGATAATCATGATGGTGTGATCACTCACCTAGAGCCAGACATCCTGGGATGTGAAGTCAAGGGGGCCTTAGGAAGCATCACTATGAACAAAGCTAGTGGAGGTGATGGAATTCCAGTTGAGCTATTTCAAATCCCGAAAGGTGATGCTGTGAAAGTGCTGCACTCAATATGCCAGCAAATTTGGAAAACTCAGCGGTGGCCACAGGACTGGAAAATGTCAGTTTTCAATACAACCCCAAAGAATGGCAATGCCAAAAAATGCTCAAACTATGGCACAATTGCACTGATCTCACACGCTAGTAAAGTAATGCTCAAAATTCTCCAAGCCAGGCTTCAGCAATACATGAACCGTGAACTTCCAGGTGTTCAGCTGGTTTTAGAAAAGGCAGAGGAACCAGAGATCAAATTGCCAACACACATTGGATCATCAAAAAAGCATGAGAGTTCCAGAAGAACATCTAAATCTGCTTTATTGACTATGCCAAAGCCTTTGACTGTGTGGATCACAATTAACTGTGGAAAATTCAAGAGATGGGACTACCAGACCTCCTGACCTGCCTCTTGAAAAATCTGCATGCAGGTCAGGAAGCAAACAATTAGAACTTGATATGGAACAACAGACTGGTTCCAAATCAGGAAAGGAGTATGTCAGGGCTGTATATTGGCACCCTGGCTTATTTAAGGTACATGCAGAGTACATCATGAGAAACACTAGGCTGGATGAAGCACAAGCTGGAATCAAGATTGCCAGGAGAAAAATCAATAACCTCAGATATGCAGATGATACCACCCTTATGGCAGAAAGTGAAGAACTAAAAAGCCTCTTGATGAAAGTGAGATAGGAGAGTGAAAAAGTTGGCTTATATCTCAACATTCAGAAAAAAAAGATCATAGCATCCATTCCCATCACTTCATGGCAAATAGATGGGAAACAGTGGAAATAGTGTCAGATTTTATTTTTTTGGGCTCCAAAAATCACTGCAGATGGTGACTGCAGCCATGAAACTAAAAGATGCTTACTCCTTGGAAGAAAAGTTATGACCAGCCTAGACAGCATATTAAAAAGCAGATTACCTTGCCAAAAAGGTCCGTCTAGTCATGGCTATGGTTTTTCCAGTAGTCAGGTATGGATGTGAGAGTTGGACTATAAATAAAGCTGAGCACAGAAGAATTGATGCTTTTGAATTGTGGTGTTGGAGAAGACTCTTGAGAGTCCCTTGGACTGCAAGGATATCCAACCAGTCCATCCTAAAGGAAATCAATCCTGAATATTCATTGTAAAGACTGATGGGGAAGCTGAAACTCCAATACTTTGGCCAGCTGATGTGAAGAACTGACTCATTTGAAAAGACCCTGTTGCTAGGAAAGATTGAAGGCGGGAGGAGAAGGAGATGACCGAGAATGAGATGGCTGGATGTCATTTCAGACTCAATGGACATGACTTTGAGTAAACTCTGGAAGCTGGTGATGGACAGGGAGGCCTGGTGTGCTGCAGTCCATGGGTTGCAAAGAGTCGGACACGACTGAGTGAGTAAACTGAACTGAACTGATCGTCAATTAATCTATGACAAAAAAGGCAAGTATATACAATGATGAAAAGACAATCTCTTCAATTAGTGATTTTGGGAAAAGTAGACAGATGTTTGTTAAATAATGAAATAAAACATTTTCTCATATATATATATATATATAAATAAAACTCAAAATGGATTAAAAACCCAAATGTAAGACCTGAAACTGTAAAACTCATAGAGAAAACATAGGTAGAACACTCTTTGACATGAAATATAGCAACATTTCTTTTGATCTCTCTCCTAAGCCAAAGGAAACAAAAGCAAAAATTAAGAAAGTGCATCTAATTAAATTTAAAAGCTTTTGTACAGCAAAACTCATTAACAAAAGGGAAAAAAATTAACCTACTGAATGGGGTAAATATTTACAAATGATATGATTTATAAAGGGTTAATATGAAAATGATATAAATAGCTCATATAACTATATATATATATATACACAATTAAAAAATGGGCCGAAGACATGGACAGACATTTTCCAAAGATGACACAGATGACCAACAGGCACATGAACATATGCCCAACAATGCTAATCAGAGAAATTTAAATCAAAACCACAATGAGATTTCACCTGGTTATCATCAAAAGGCCACAGATGACAAATGTTGGTAAGGATATGTAGAAAAGGAAACCCTTACACACTGATTGTAGGACTGTTAATTGGCACAGCTACTATTGAAAACAATATGGAGATGTTTTAAAAAATCTAAAAGTAGAACTACTGTATGATCTAGCAGTTTCACTTCTGAATATACATCCAAAGAAAACAAAGACACTCTTTCAAAGAGATACATGCATCCTGATATTCACGGTTTAGTCGCTAAGTTGTGTCTGACTCTTGTGACACCATGGACTGTAACCTGCCAGGTTCCTCTATCCATGGGATACTCCAGGCAAGAATACTGGAGTGGGTTGCCATTTCCTTCTCCTGGGAATCTTCTCAAACCAGAGACTGAACTGGGGTCTCCCGCATTGCAGGCAGATTCTTTACTATCTGAGCTACAAGGAAACCCCATGGCAATATTTAGGACATAGTTATTATTTATACTTAAATATTACTCATTGTTTAATGGGCTCTAATTATACTTATTTGCTGTTTATCTGAAATTCAAATTTGATGGGGGTGTCATGTATGTATTTATGGGCTTCCAAGGTGGTACTAGTGGTAAAGAACCCACCTGCCAATGCAGAAGACATGAGACGCAGGTTGGATCCCTGGGTCGGGAAGATACCCTGGAGGAGGGCATGGCAACCTACTCTAGCATTCCTGATGGGAGCATCCCATGGACAGAGGAGTCTGGTGGGCTACAGTCCATTGGGTCGCAAAAAGTTGGATACAACTGAAGTGACTTAGCAGGCATGTGTTTATATTTGCTAAGTCTGGCAACCCTGAATTGGTAGGAAAAAAGTAAAATCCCATGATTGTTCACAATTACTGTTATTGAATTGACAGGTGTTTGCAGACTGAGAATCAGGTGTCACAATGAACTTGCTATGGCCCTCAGAGAATCCCTGGTGGGGCACTGTGGAAAACCCAAGGTCATGTAGAGGTCTTCATGAAGTCTATATTTCGCTGTAGGAATGTGGATAGCAGCTATTAGCAGGTATCAAATATCCCAGACTTCATAAAGCCAGATATAGTTACCTACCTAAGATACTAGAAATGAAACTCTAATTTTTAAGGTCACATTGGACCTTTCGATTCAAATCCTTTTGAAATAGTTAGGTTTGGATGGGAGATGATCTTACTTAATTGCTTATGCTGCTAAGTCGCTTCAGTCGTGTCCAACCCTGTGCGACCCCAGAGACGGCAGCCCACCAGGCTCCCTCATCCCTGGGATTCTCCAGGCAAGAATACTGGAGTGGGTTGCCATTTCCTTCTCCAGTGCATGAAAGTAAAAGTGAAAGTGAAGTCGCTCAGTTGTGTCTGACTCTTAGCGACCCCATGGACTGCAGCCTACCAGGCTCCTCCATCCATGGGATTTTCCGGGCAAGAGTACTGGAGTGGGGTGCCATAGTAGGGAACAGAAATAAAATGTAGAGGGTCTTTCTGGGTTAAGAAGCACTTAATGAATGCATGACTTTACAGGATGAAATACTTTGCTTTTCAATTGCCTGAGAATAGCCAAGATGAATGGGTACCAGGTTATTTTATTAATGTCATAACTGTACCTACAGAGCACAAATTACAGTTATCTAGTTAACTTTGAATAACCTTCCCAACTTAAATTGAGTAATTCCAGGATAAACATCACTATGAACATCTGATGTTCATAGCAGCATTATTTAAAATAGCCAAGATACGGAAGCAACACAAGTGTCCATCAATAACTGATTGGATAAACAAAATGAATGATACACATATGATGGATAGTACTCAGCCACAAAAATGAAAAATGAAAATCTTGCCATTTGCAACAACACAGATGGAGATAGACCTGGAGGGTATTATGCTTAGTGAAATAAATCAAAGAAAGATAAATACTTTGTGTTACCACTTATGTGAAATCTAAAAAATAGACAAATGAATATAACAAAACAAACAGACTATAGGTATAGAAAACAAGGTGATTGTCACCAGTGGGAGAGGGAAAAGGAAAGCAGTAAGATATGGGTAGGGGATTAAGAAATACAAACTCTCATATATAAAATAAATAACTTCAAGGGTACTTTGTACAGAACATGGAATATAGCCAATATTTTATAATAACCTTAAAAGGAGTAAAAACTATAACAATTTTACATCACCATATTGTACACCTGAAACTATTACAATCAACTATATCTCAATAAAAAATAAAGCTTATAGTTTCTGAAAAAATGGTCATTTACTTGTCCTAATATAATCACAGTATTTTCATAGAAATTATTTATTTCTAGATTTATACAGAGATGAAATACTAGAGAGTATGACATTTTAAAATATTTTCTTGTCTAAAATATACATTTCATCCAAACCTGTAAGGTAGTTTTAACTGTGACTTAAAATTGAATGCCTAATACTATTTGCACAAAGGTATAAAGGTGTGGATCTTAAAACATTAAAATAAACAAAATATTTTTCAGAAGATGTTTCCAGCTTGCTATGGTAGACAATATAGGAACTAATAGGCATGTCAAAACCTCTCCTTGATAAAAAGCATCCAGTGCTATTGAAAGTTTTCCTACCAATGTTTTATACACAATAAAAGAATTATTAGCATGGAATATCAACAGTTTTATATTTTAAAAATATAATCCAAAGCTAGAGTCAGCCTCTCTTTAAAATTTTTATAATAGTTGGTTATAAAGACTTAAACTACCTACCACATAGAAGGATATGCCATCATGTTTTTTTCCAAAAACTACATAATTCTTCATTTGCTTTTGTGTATCCCAGTACTTTGGCCACCTCATGCAAAGAGTTGACTCATTGGAAAAGACTCTGATGCTGGGAGGGGTTGGGGCCAGGAGGAGAAGGGGATGACAGAGGATGAGATGGCTGGATGGCATCACTGACTTGATGGACGTGAGTCTCAGTGAACTCTGGGAGTTGGTGATGGACAGAGAGGCCTGGCGTGCTGTGATTCATGGGGTCGCAAAGAGTCGGACACGACTGAGCGACTGATCTGATCTGATCCTTAGTAATTTAACACCAAATTCCTATTTGGCAGATTTCTTAATTTCTGCAGCATCTCATCTCTGACAACTGTTCCTGTTCCCTTTTTTCTGTTTCACACAAACCTAGATATAGAATAAAAATAGTACTCACACTGTACCCTGCATAAGAATCACCTATAGGGCTTCTTAAAATACAGAAATCTAAACTCTACCCAAAGTTCCTGATTCACTAGGTCTGGGTATGGCCCTCATGATTTGACTTTCTAATAATTTTCCAGGTGAATGCTGATGTTGCTTTTCCAGGCACGTATGTTGAGAATCACTAAAATATAAGACTTTTCCCTTGATCTCCCCCAGATTATTCAAACAAAGAAATTGCTTATTTGGTATACTCCATTGAAGACTGGGACAAAGCGACTTTTCATTGCATCTTAATGAATAAATTAATACCTAATAGTAAATTTCTGGATTCTAATAGATTCTTTGGCCATGTTCTAATGAATTTCTTATTAGCCTTTATTTTCTGTGAGTACCAGTTTTCCTCACTCTAGCTTGCAACCTCTTTTTTTTTTTCTAACTTCTCCCCTCTTGTTGTTTGATCCAGCACTAACATTCTTATTAACTTTTTATAAAGACAACTTTAATATTGTTTGTAAATCATCTTTGCTAACCATCACTTCAGGGATACAAGTGCATCTTTAAAATGGACTTTCAGGGTATTTGGGGATGGGAGTGAGCCTCCTAAAATATTAATACCAGCGATTTCAAAAACATTTTTCACCTTTCTAAAGATGATGAGTCCAGATTTGTTAATCTCCATTTAGAATGGTACTCTTTCAATTTATGATTGAGACACTAGAAAACTTGAACCTGCCTCTTGTGATCTCAGGGATGATAGGAAGTAACCAACTCCCAGGTGAATGAAAGAGAAATGCACTTTTTTTTGACAGCTATTACAGTGGTGGCACAGCTGGTAGCAGACTCGATTCTACCAGGTCACTATGGGATTCATTAGTGCCAACATACTCATAAAAAGGGGACAGAAATAAAAACATACAAAGTCAATACTGCATTTGAATGAGCCAAGGGAAGAGTAACCTACAAAATAAGATGAAAAACTTGCCACTAAGCTGAAGGCTGAGTAGATGAGGTTACATGTACAAATTTACTAGGGTTTTGGAGGAGACACGCTTCCTTACATTGACAACATTACACTTGCAGGAAACAAGGAAAGGTCATACTTGGAAATTCGATGAAAACAAGCAGTAATCCCATGTACCAAGAAAAATAGCATTTGTATTCTGATTTATGGATAATAGGTGTACTTGGACATTGATTCCAATTATATTTACAGCAATAATTTCACTTCTCTACTGAGAAATATTTTAAATAATCATATAAAGAATTTATACGTGTTTTAAATCAGGGTTCCCAACCTCTGGGATCTATTGCTGATGAAATAAGAATAGAAATAGAGTGCACAATGAATGTAATGCACTTGAATCATCCCCGTACCACCCCCCACCCCGCCCCCG
>NW_011495084.1:4899574-4903767 GCF_000754665.1 Bison bison bison
CAGGTGAGTGGAAAAGTTAGCTTCATAAAACCAGTCCCTGATGCCAAAAACTTTGGGGACCTCTGTCTTAAATCATAAAATAAATCTTTGGCCTAAGGCTTCCTACTTTTTTCCACTAGAATTCCTCAGGGGGAGAAGAGAGTGAACTTTTGCAGCAGGAAATCTGAGGACAAAGCCCAATGCAGCAACAAGCATGATATTCCTTTGAAACAGCATAATATATCCTAAGTTTTCATTGTAAGTTGGTGTCGTAGCCAACAATATTTTTTTAATGTCATTTTAATCAAGAAAAAATAAATAAGTTTGCTCTCACCTTGATGTCAACCTTGAAATGGACTTACATTCAAAGATAGACCTTCCTGTCAGTTGATTTAATGGAAAAGCAAGTGAAATATCTATTGATCTTAAAGAAAGCCCAATGGATATCCTAACTGTATCATGTACACAAATGTTGTATTGACTTCTTTCTCACCCTCCATAGTGGCTTTTTCCCAGAATCCCCTTTCTCCGTATGTAGATATTCACTGAGATTAATTACCCAAGATGATTCAGCTGGTTTGCTGCGGATCTATGAGAGATTGGAAGAAAGACGAGGTCAAGAGACGCCACAGCTGTTCTTTCCTTTCTAATAATCTGCTTGTTTGCAACACTAAATATAGGGACAAGATACTTTTTGAGACTGAATTTGTATCTTATTTATTATTTTTATTTCCTTGCAAGTACATTGTTTAGATTTGGATTTGAAAGCCCTTAATGTTAATCTTGGCTATTTCATGTAATGTCTGGTAAATCTCACAATTTCTCTAAATTTCTTGTTTACTCTTACATGAAGTTATTATTTCTAAATACTATAGGAATACAAGGGCAATCACATAAACATGAAAGTAAGGAGATACAAATCATAAATGTATTTTCTAAAATATAGTAGAGGTTAATGGAGTTTTTAGAATATCATTTATATATAAAGCTGAAAACAGACTTGATATAATACACAAATGAGAATAGTTTTTAAGTAGTGTTGCCTATTCCAACCTGAGAAAAAATAAAGCTTTTTACTATCTGCAGTGTTTCAAAATTTAACAAAATCAGAATACTTACAGAATTTTAAAAAATACACTTCGCACCAGAAGTCAAACTAACTCAGGTTGAGACATTTTAGAAACACACATTGATATCATTGTTTTTAAATCAATGTAATTTTAACAAATGTCTTCTATTAATGACTGCTGATTCTACTTTACTAGCTCGTGGATATAGAGCCATTTTTCTCAGGTTTTATCATGCAGCAGAATCACCTGGAGAGACCATTGAACCACAGATGTCTGGGTCTTACTGGGTTATTTCTAATTTGATACATCTGTACTGAATTTTTAACATGTTCCTAGGTGATTCAACACTTTGAGGACCACAGGTACAAAGGCTAATGGATTTATTATGATGGGAGCAAAGCACAAAGGAATGGTTGTTGAATGCTATGAAGAATCTCATTCCAGTGCTCAGACATGTACATTATGATCTTAAAGGTATACAGTGTCCATTGCTCATTCTTCTCAACAGTGCAATAGATATGTATTATTGTTCTCAAGACACATGATTCATTTTGACTCTAGAGTATTCCTTGTAAAATAGAAACTAAGTGTACCGAACTGCTGAGAAAATCCAGAGTGGGTGGGGGAAAGCAAATGCTGATTTTGCTTTGCACTCACCTTTCTAAAATACTTTCACATCAGTTTTATGCACCAATAACTTATGTCTCAGAGATACTATTATTCTAGGCTTATATACATTTTGGTGTGTCAGGATACAGGGTCAGCTACTATAGGAAAGAGACCTAAGATACAGTGAAGTAAATAAACTGGAAGTTTGTGTCTCTCTCATTTTAGAATATAAATGTAGGCAGGCAGGCTCTGGCTGCTGACTGCTTCTGGGCCAGGCTGCTCTATGCAAAACATGACTTCATCTCTGTCTCAAAGGCTGCATCTGCAGTTGTGGTTGCTTAGCCAAAATGACAGGAAAAAGCCAAGCCAGGGCACACAACTTCAAGTTAAAAATGACCAATAAATTATACACATCACTTCTGTTTATATTCCATTGGCAAGAATTTAGTTAGGTAGACACACCTGTCAGACAGCAAGGGGGCTGGGAAATAAACCCAGCTCAAACCCAGGAAGGCTAGGGAGTAAGTGAAAGGGGAGAGGGAAAGAGGTAGTTTCCACTACTAAAATGAAAAAAAAAAAAAGAAAAAGGTGAGAATGGATCCTGGGGGACAGTTTAATAGTGTCTATTACAGGTGGAAGCATAACAGATGAAATAAAGCAGTTGCAACTTTCATGGAAAATAAATGACCATGAATAGATTTAAGTAGCGGTCCGCAGCGTTTTTGGCACCAGGGAGAAGACCTTGAAGAAAATGTTTCCGCTTGGGGCTGGTGCAGGGAGCAATGTGAACAATGGGAGCAGCAGCTGAAGGTTTGATCCCTCCCTGTCATTCACCTCCTGCTTGTCCAGCCAGTTCCTAACAGGTGGAGAACCCATGCTGGCCCCTGGACCGAGGGACTGGGGACCCCTGATTTAAAGGATTCTTTAAAGCATTTCTGAAGGAGGCTACTTGCCTAAAGAGGATTGCAGTGTTTTACATTTAACATTCCAGAGATGAACTAATGTTGCACTTTTAAGAAAACGATTTAACTTTAGGAAAGACAAAGTAGGCTTCTTTTCTTTCCCTGGATGATTATATATTTTTGTATATGGATTTGTATTTAGGAGATGAAAGCAGAAAATAATGATAATGTTGGGAAGCATTTCCCATTTTACTTATGACAAAATACAATTCATATATCTAATAATAAAGATAAAAATATTTTTATTTTATAATTGAGAAGTAGAAATTGAAATTGTAGTATAATTTAAAAGACTACCTCTTTTCCCCTATTTTTATGCATGTAAATATGTCCTAGGAGACTTAGGTGAAAGCAAGCATTGTGCAGGTCTAGTTCCTTCACATAAACCAATCTAATTATCTTTATTTTTGCTTAAATGAATGTCCTGCTCAAAAGTGATTTCATTACCTTTCTCTACTGCTATTTGTTTCCTCACTGTTCTTAGACTTTTCTTTCTGGTTCCTCTGAAGAGGTTAAAATTTAAAAGTGCAGTAAAGAAACTGTTGCCATTGTTTCATTAGATTAAGGTAAGCTGGTATTTAGAGACAAATTGACCTCTTTTCCACTTAGAAAGCAAGGAATCATGTTAGTAGATCAAGAGCCTAAACTATATCTACAGAATAGTTGTAAGGATGGGTCATGAACATCTATGTGATTTCTTTTGAGAAAGTCACAGGACATTTATATATTAAAATAACCATACTTGTCTCAAGTCAACTTTTATGACTTTGGAGATTTGCAGGATGTAGGTCAGCTCCTTCCAGGTGTATAAACTTCAGTCTGTGAAATGTGACACTTTACACAGTGCTTTAACACCTGTAAGCTCCAGAGGTAGTGACAGTTTTCTGCACTTTCCTACAATCTTCCATTAGCAAAATCTTGTTCTGTATATGTTAAAAGCTGAGATGAAAGTTGGGACACGATGACAAGATGTGATTCACATGATAGCCTGAGTTGTGTGACATATTGGGAGCAGCGTTGTGATATATATTTTACCACATAAAAAGTTGAAAAGCTGACTATAGCAACAGTGATGGCATTGCCCTGCCTCCATCACTGCTGAAATTCTGGCTCAACTCTTGCAAATTTACAGAAAACATCACCAACCATTTCCATTCTTTTTTTTTTTTTAATTTTATTTTTAAACTTTATGTAATTGTATTAGTTTTGCCAAATATCAAAATGAATCCACCACAGGTATACATGTGTTCCCCATCCTAGACCCTCCTCCCTCCTCCCTCCCATACCATCCCTCTGGGTCGTCCCAGTGCACTAGCCCCAAGCATCCAGTATCGTGCATCGAACCTGGACTGGCAACTCATTTCTTACATGATATTTTATGTGTTTCAATGTCATTCTCCCAAATCTTCCCACCCTCTCCCTCTCCCACAGAGTCCATAAGACTGTTCTATACATCAGTGTCTCTTTTGCTATCTCATACACAGGGTTATTGTTACCATCTTTCTAAATTCCACATATATGCATTAGTATACTGTATTGATTGTTTTTTCCTTCTGGCTTACTTCACTCTGTA
>NW_011495084.1:4903867-4904474 GCF_000754665.1 Bison bison bison
AATCTCCACACTGTTCTCCATAGTGGCTGTACTAGTTTGCATTCCCACCAACAGTGTAAGAGGGTTCCCTTTTCTCCACACCAAAACTAAAGACCTATATATAGAAAACTATAAAACACTGGTGAAAGAAATCAAAGAGGACACTAACAGATGGAGAAATATACCATGTTCATGGATTGGAAGAATCAATATAGTGAAAATGAGTATACTACCCAAAGCAATTTATAGATTCAATGCAATCCTATCAAGCTACCAACAGTATTCTTCACAGAGCTAGAACAAATAATTTCACAATTTGTATGGAAATACAAAAAACCTCCAATAGCCAAAGCGATCTTGAGAAAGAAGAATGGAACTGGAGGAATCAACCTACCTGACTTCAGGCTCTACTACAAAGCCACAGTTATCAAGACAGTATGGTACTGGCACAAAGACAGAAATATAGATCAATGGAACAAAATAGAAAGCCCAGAGATAAATCCACGCACATATGGACACCTTATCTTTGACAAAGGAGGCAAGAATATACAATGGATTAAAGACAATCTCTTTAACAAGTGGTGCTGGGAAAACTGGTCAACCACTTGTAAAAGAATGAAACTAGAAC
>NW_011495084.1:4904830-4915162 GCF_000754665.1 Bison bison bison
ACAGCTCAACTCCAGAAAAATAAACGACCCAATCAAAAAATGGGCCAAAGAACTAAATAGACATTTCTCCAAAGAAGACATACAGATGGCTAACAAACACATGAAAAGATGCTCAACATCACTCATTATCAGAGAAATGCAAATCAAAAACACTATGAGGTAACCATTTCCTTTCAAATCATGGTAAGAGTTTTAAACTCCAACTCAGCACAGTGGACATTATCTCTGCAATGATTCTGCATTTGCTTAGGGAAAAAACTCAGATAGTCAATCAAGTAAACACATGTCATCATGAGAAAACAGTGGGCCAAAAATTCCTTTTTAATTTTATATATGAAGCTAGGAATGGGCTTTCCAGGTGGCTCTGTGGTTAAAGAATCTGCCTGCCAATGCAGGAGACTCAGGTTCGATCCCTGGGTTGGGAAGATCCCCTGGAGGAGGAAATGACAGATACTCCAGTATCCTTTCTTGGAAAATTGCATGAACAAAGGATCCTGGCAAGCTATAGTCCAGAGGGTTGCAGAGAGTAAGACATAACTGAGCACACAGGCACGTAGAAATAGAATAGAGATTGGGAGAGCCAGCCACTCAGAACAAGAAAAAATATTGACTTCAGTGAGATGGAAATGTCGTTGGTGATATGGTAAAATATGAATTCAGTTCAGTTCAGTTCAGTCACTCAGTCATATCTGATAAAGAAGTAAACAGGAAAAATAAAAATACAACCAAGGGGAATGTTTAAAGGTATTGCACACAAAAGTTATGGCATCAATATTTCCATGTGATGGATGATCTGTTTTTTATATAACTCATACACAACCTAGAATGTGATGCAAAATCAGAAGACGACTGGGGAATACTATCTTCCATTGTTATTGCAACATATGACAGCAAAGAAGAAAAGGGGGAAATAGGAAGAAACAGAACAGGCAGAGGAGAAGGAGGCAGAGCAGGAAGAAGAGGAAGAGGAGGAGGGGGATAGGAAGAAGAAAAAATCATCAAACTAGAAGGAATAGAGGAAGAGATTAGAGAAATATTGAAAGCCTCAGAGTCACAGAGGTAATGAAAACAAACAAACAAAAAATTATTGAGAAACAAGAGGTAATAAATGCCTAGATCTGCCTGATCCTAGGAAGTGAAATTTAACAACACGTTATAAGAAGTTTGGAATAAAACTGAATTATTGCCATGGGAGGGTAGTTTCTTTATAGAAGGAGCTTGGTACCATATTTAGGGAAACTACTACCTAATCTAAGTATTATAAGGAATATTTAAAATCACTAACATTTAGTGAGCATTTTCTATGTTTTGTCTCTGTGGAAAGTGCCTTAAGAGTATCACTTAGTTCCTGTAAAACTCTATGATGTAGAAGACTGAGTAAAAGTAATACACAATGAGGCAACGTTCAGTAAAAGTGGAACCTGACTAGACTATTCTGAGTGATAACTGAGCTAAAATCTGGAGATTGAGCAGGAGTTAAGGAATGAAAATGGTTGAACAGTCTTTCCAGAGGAATGATACAGTATACGCAAAGTTTCTGTGGTCAGGGAGAGTGTATCTTCTTCAAGAAACTGAAAGATTTGCCTGCAGGAAATTTACCCTAGGAAAGAATAATGTGTGGTAATAGACCATTGTTACAGGTTATAGAAATCTTATCTGTCTCTTAACATTCTTAAGTCTCTTAAATTTTCATTATAGTAACACAGCATAAGAAATATCCAGTTTTGTTCTAGTTCACTTTTCTTTTTTTCATTCATAAGAAGAATAAGCTGCCCACACACATGCACAAATATTTCTTAAGAAGATTTTTTAGGAACTTTCCTGTTGACCCAGGGATAAGACTTTGCCTTCCAATGCAAGGGGTGCAGATTCAATTCTTGGTCAGGCAGCTAAGATCACACATGTCTCAGGGCCAAAAACCAAAACATAAAACAGAAGTGATAAGGTAAAAATCCAAGAAAAGATTAAAAAAAAAATCCAATAATGATTTTAAAAATGGTCCACCTCAAGAAAATAAAAAAAAAAAAGATTGTCTCATATTGACTTAATTGACTTAATAAGCCAATAAGCTTATTGACTTAATAACCCAATGGTTATTTTTCAGTGCCTATTTTATTAAAACATAATTAATTTTGTTTTGGCTAATTCATGTGATGTTTTTCTCCCATGTTTGGATCTTTTCCCTCTAACCTTATTTGCCTACATTGCATAGCTGAGATTTATTCCCCTTTTCCTGTTAATAAATCTCCTGACCCATGAAATAATTGACATTAATATGTTCAGCACTTACATCTACTATTCATAAAATAGCACTTATTTAGACAGCAAGGGCATATCACTAAGTAAAATTATACCTGGGGAGAACTAATTATTCATCTATGGATATATTTGAAGTTAAATAATATATTAAAGATACTTTTAAATTGGAAACATCACATGGGAAATGTAAGAGAATGAGAATGACTGTGTAACAAGACTGTGAAGAATGAGGAAAATTAACCAAGATTATAAAATTAAGATCAGAAAAAGAGAGGGTGTCAATGATTTTCGATGTAAGCAAAACCAAAACTGATATCAAAGGATAAGATAAAGTCAGTTCAGCAGTTCATTGTTCCTGCATGCAATCAATCCAACCCAGAGATATTTCTTATTCAACCAGTGTATTGAATTTTCAGAGCCTCAATAATACCTAAGGTAAACACTGAGGTACAGAAAGTTTGGAGAGCATTGAAGATGGAATATTAACAGAGGAAGTGATAAACAAAAATGATTTTATTTCTTGGTGTTTGGGGAAAGTTGGAGATAATAGCAGATGCAAAATGGCCAGATGTTGGAGCAAAAGCTGTATGCTCCAAAAATACAGTGATAAAGAGAAATGTAACTCACCATTAAACTCTGTGATTAAAATGAAGGCAACGACAATGACGATGACAAAGACTAGACAACACTGAAGGAGAGAGGGAGGGGATCTCACTTGAAATTAACACTGGCTATATTCTAGTAGATAAAAAAAATGTATTCTCTAATTTCAGATAGATTAAAACATAGAGACAATTACCTTGCTTGCTACTTGTCAATCAGGAATATGGACACTTGAAGTGCTGTCATGGCCACTGCCAGCACCAAATCCCCATTTCTCATTACCAACAGCCTGCATTATCTAGTAGCGTATGTTATAAAACACAAACTTTAATGTTCATTGAGAATCAGCAAGACTTCTTGTTAAACTGAGTTTCTGATTCAGCAAGTGTTAGGGAGGGCCGAGATTTGTATCTCTGACAGACTCCCAAAGGCTGTTTATGCTGCCGGTCAATGGACCACATTTTGAATACAGAAGCAATAATTCAGACTCAATTTTCTATGACAGCATCAAAATAGCATCCTACGTATATGTTCTATTGTGAACTCTGGGTGGGAAGGAGGTAGTCATGAGTAGACTTTTGACTAGAATCACTCAGTTTGGAGGGTCAGAGTGCAGCAAAGAAGATACAGGAACAAGTGGACTGAGAAAAGCAGTGTTGCTGCCACTTACTCCACTTGCTTCTTAGCAGAATAATGATAGGGATACTGAAATCCACAAGATATAGCTTTCTTCTCCATCTGGAGTGATGCTTGTATCAAACTTCCAAGGCAGGAGTATTAAAAATTTATCCAGATGAAAACATGCCCATGTATGCACTTCCACTTACCGTATCACTCTGCTTGATCCCCTCAAATTGTATGTAATTATTTTATATTGTTAAGTTAATCATGTTCCCATTATGGCTTGAAATTGTAGTTATTTTTTATTTTTTGTCTGGTTGATTGTGAAAACTGGATCTTTTACTATTGTGGTTATATAACTATTACTCACTTAATTCCAATGTATCATGATTGGTCAACAGAAAAATTATAGAATTCTTATTCACCAAAACTACCATTTAATAGAAAAACCTGTAATCACTTTTTAAAATACAAATATCAGATGGATAAATCTATAATTCATTAGAATTATCTTGGAATTTTTTGAAAATACAAACGCTTAGGTATTGCTTTTTTTTTTTTTTTTTTGGTCAGAGCCCCAGGTATGTTTCTAATGAGCAGCCTTGTTTAAAAACAACTGGACTATATGACAATCTTTTATTTTTATCTAGCTTGTTTCACTTTGTCTATTTCATATTCACTCCTCCCATTTCATTTAGTTTGTTTTCCAGTTTCTCCATCCCTTCTTCTTTTTTTTGGATGTTCTTTCTCAAGCCTTTACCAAGAGTAGTAAAAAAGCTTTTGTATACATATATTTAATATGTTTAATATATATATTTTATAAAACTCATGACTTTTTGCCTAACTAAAAAATGTTTGACATTTGATCCTACTTATTTGACTACTTATTTGAATAGTCTGCTAGATTTCTAGTTAAAAAATTAGATATGCAATAAGCAACAAAGGATTACTGCATAGCACAGGGAGCTATAGTCAATATCTTATAATAACCTATAATGGAAAATAATTTTAAAAATGATATATGTGTATATGTATAACTGAATCACACACAAAGAAAACAATTATACTCTTTAAAATTTAGTACTGTTTATTTGCTTGTTTTTCTAAATGTCCTATGGACACCTAATAACAACGTATAATGTATAAAATTTTAAATATATTTGCATAGGATATTTTAATATAAATTAATTAAATATAATAGATTTATATTTAATTTAATATCTATTATATAAATAATAAATAATAATATATAAAATCTATTATATTTAATTAATTATTAATGGCATCATTCAAGATGCTCCTTTTTTTTATGCACTTGATAAAATATTCTCAGAGAAATGTTAATGTCTCACTATGATTATATATATTTTTCTTTTCCCTATATTTCTTCTGGTTTTTGCTTTATGTACCTTTGTTTCTTGATTTTTCAGGTGTCTAATGGTTTATGATGTCTATCTTCTTTGTGACTTTTACCTTTAATCATTAAAAACATTCATCTTTTTTTCTTTTAAAAAAACAAAATTAAAAAGAGTTAACATTTATTTATTGCTTCATATGTGTCAGATATTACATTTTGTGTGTCATATGGATTATCTCTTTTATTCCTGACAACAACCGCCTAGGATAAGTTAAATGGTTATGTCATTGTAACATTGAGGAAATTAAGGCCCAGAGGTTAGACCACTTAATGTCACACAGGGGCAGTAAATGGAATGTTTGTAAACATATAGTTTCATATCTCATATAAATACTTACAATAATTGCTTTCTATGATATCCTTGGATTAAATAGGATTATAACACTTGTATCCATGATAACTGAATTCATATTGCTTCTAGGGGGTGGGTTAAGGCATTTCCCTCAAAAATCCATGTCAGATTAATTCTTGCTAAGATAACAATATTTATCTGTTCCTTAGAAGAGAACAAATCTTTAAAGGAATAAGACTCAAGGCAGAGAGGCTGAAAAAGTATATTGGATTTCATAGAGGTTATTTTATACATTTAAATACACAAGCTTTTGTATTTCTCTAATTTTTTCTAACTTTAACTCTACTTTCCTACTTTTTTTTCCAATCTTTTAAAAAAAGCTTTTTCAAATCAGGTTTTCAGGAAAAAAGGATATATGTAAATAAATGTAAATAAATAAATCTAAATAAATGTAAAATCAAATAAATGCACATTTGTCCATATTAAATGAGCAACTTACTGAGAGATGTAGAGTATGACAACAAAGCCATTCACTCAATTAAAAGTGTTGACAACGTCTCTTGTCCATGTTCTAGACCAGCCAGTGTGTATCAAACACTCATCAAAAACAAAGGGGCTGACACAAGATCAAAGCTCAGGTATCACTGAGGTTCTTTCCACAATTTCGGTCAGCGGTGGTAATGGTTTAGTCATTCAGTCGTGTCCGACTCTTTGTGATCCCAGGACTATAGTCTGCCAGGCTTATCTGTCAATGAGACTTCCCAGGCAAGAATACTGGAGTGGATTGCCATTCCTTTCTCCAGGGATTCTTCTAACCAAGGGATTCAACCAGGGCTCCTGGATTATATGTGGATTCTTTACAGACTGAGCCACCAGGGAAGTGACCCTGTGGACTGTAGCCTGCTAGGCTCCTCTGCCCATGGGGTTTTCCCAAGAAGAATACTGGAATGGGTATACCAAAAATGTACTTTCCACAATTTCAGTTCTTTCCACATTTTCTCATCCTTCAGATGAAATTACAAACCAGTTCCTTGTCAGTCCTGTAGGAGGCAACCACCTCATCTCATTTATTCTTCAAAATCCAATTTAGATCATGTCATGGTGCCCTAGAGTCTTCTTTTCCCTCCTGACATTTCCTAATACCTAATACCTAATACCAGTGCCTACTACATACAGGCACTGGAATGCTAATATCTTTCAGTATCTTTTCCTTGCTTTCATTATCTCTTCTCCAAAGGCTGATCATAAGCTCTGTGAAGAATGTGTGACATAGCCTTCTCTTGTTTTACTCCAGAGAAACTTAAGCAATGCTTCTAAGACCTTAAATAAGACTAAGATAGAAATAAATACCTCTAGTAACCAGAGTAAAAAGAAAAAAGAAAAAAACCTCTTTGGTTTATTATTCAAATTTTGGGGTAATCCTCCTTAAAAATAAATTTCCAGCAGTGTTGTGTGGAACAAAAATGGTTATTGTCTTTGCCATTTGAATTTAAAAACCAGAAACATAGAAGTCTGGAGAATGGATATTTTTACAACAAAATATGTTTTCTCAATGAGAAAGAGGTAGGCTTATTTTGCCATTAATTTTAATTGAGGTAATTCAGATTTAGTCCATTTTGCCTTTTGAAATGTAAGTCACATATATCTAATTGATATACTATCAAGCTAAAACACTCAGAATGGGAGAAAACAATTGCAAATGAAACAACTGAGAGAGGATTAATTGCCAACATATATAAGCAACTCATACAGCTCAACATCAGGAAAACAAACAGCCCAATCAAAAAATGTGCAGAAAACCTAAACAAACATTTCTCCAAGGAAGGCATACATATGCCTAATAAACACATGAATATATGTTTAACATCACTCATTATTAGAGAAATAAAAATCAAAACTATAATGAGGTATCAGCTCTCACAGGTCAGAATACTACTACTGCTACTGCTAAGTCACTTGAGTCATGTCCAACTCTGTGTGACCCCATAGACGGCAGCCCACCAGGCTCCCCAGTCCCTGGGATTCTCCAGGCAAGAACACTGGAGTGGGTTGCCATTTCCTCCTCCAATGCATGAAAGTGAAAAGTGAAAGTGAAGTCACTCAGTCATGTCCGACTCTTAGCAACTCCATTTACTGCAGCCTACCAGGCTCCTCTGTCCATGGGATTTTCCAAGCAAGAGTACTGGAGTGGGGTGCCATTGCCTTCTCCACACAGGTCAGAATGGCCATCATCAAAAAATCTACAAACAATAAATGCTGGGGAGGTTGTGGAGAAAAAGGAAACTTTTTGCACTTTTAATGGGAATGTAAATTGATACAGCCACTATGGAGAACAGCATGTAGATTTCTTAGAAACCTAGGAATAGAATTATTATATGACTCAATAATCTTACTACTGGGCATCAGTCAGTCAGTCAGTTCAGTCGCTCAGTCGTGTCTGACACTTTGCGACCCCATGAATCGCAGCATGCCAGGCCTCCCTGTCTATCACCAACTCCCGGAGGTCACTCAAACTGAAGTCCTCAAGTCGGTGATACCATCCAGCCATCTCATCCTCTGTCGTCCCCTTCTCCTCCTGCCCCCAATCCCTCCCAGCATCAGGGTCTTTTCTAATGAATCAACTGTTCGCATGACATGGCCAAAGTATTGGAGTTTCAGCTTTAGCATCAGTCCTTCCAATGAACACCCAGGACTGATCTCCTTTAGGATGGGCTGGTTGGATCTCCTTGTAGTCCAAGGGACTCTCAAGAGTCTTCTCCAACACCACAGTTCAAAAGCATCAATTCTTTAGTGCTCAGCTTTCTTCACAGTCCAACTCTCGCATCCATACATGACCACTGGAAAAACCATAGCCTTGACTAGATGGACCTTTATTGGCAAAGCACTCTCCTCTTTCACTTTCATCAAGAGACTTTTTAGATCCTCTTCACTTTCTGCCATAAGAGTGGTGCATATGTCTACTGGGAATAGACACTGACAAAATCATAATTGAAAGAGACTCATGTACCCCAATGTTCATGGCAGCACTATTTACAATAGCTAGAGCATGTAAGCAACTCATATGTGCATTGATAGATGAATGGATAAAGAAGTTGTGATACATATATACATGTATATAATGGAGTATTAGCCATAAAAAGGACACATTTGATTCAGTCCTTTTTTTTTTTTTTTAAAGGAAAAATTTTTTTTAAATTTTATTTTATTTTTAAACTTTACATAATTGTATTAGTTTTGCCAAATATCAAAATGAATCCGCCACAGGTATACATGTGTTCCCCATCCTGAACCCTCCTCCCTCCTCCCTCCCCATACCATCCCTCTGGGTCGTCCCAGTGCACTAGCCCCAAGCATCCAGTATCGTGCATCGAACCTGGACTGGCAACTCATTTCTTACATGATATTTTACATGTTTCAATGTCATTCTCCCAAATCTTCCCACCCTCTCCCTCTGCAACAGAGTCCATAACTGTTCTATACATCAGTGTCTCTTTTGCTGTCTCGTACACAGGGTTATTGTTACCATCTTTCTAAATGCCATATATATGCGTTAGTATACTGTATTTATGTTTTTCCTTCTGGCTTACTTCACTCTGTATAATAGGCTCCAGTTTCATCCACCTGATTAGAACTGATTCAAATGTATTCTTTTTAATGGCTGAGTAATACTCCATTGTGTATATGTAGCATTGCTTTCTTATCCATTCATCTGCTGATGGACATCTAGGTTGCTTCCATGTCCTGGCTATTATAAACAGTGCTGTGATGAACATTGGGGTACACGTGTCTCTTTCCCTTCTGGTTTCCTCAGTGTGTATGCCCAGCAGTGGGATTGCTGGATCATAAGGCAGCTCTATTTCCAGTTTTTTAAGGAATCTCCACACTGTTCTCCATAGTGGCTGTACTAGTTTGCATTCCCACCAACAGTGTAAGAGGGTTCCCTTTTCTCCACACCCTCTCCAGCATTTATTATTTGTAGACTTTTGGATCGCAGCCATTCTGACTGGTGTGAAATGGTACCTCATAGTGGTTTTGATTTGCATTTCTCTGATAATGAGTGATGTTGAGCATCTTTTCATCTGTTTGTTAGCCATCTGTATGTCTTCTTTGGAGAAATGTCTATTTAGTTCTTTGGCCCATTTTTTGATTGAATCGTTTATTTTTGTGGAGTTGAGCTGTAGGAGTTGCTTGTATATTTTTGAGATTAGTTGTTTGTCAGTTGCTTCATTTGCTATTATTTTCTCCCATTCTGAAGGCTGTCTTTTCACCTTGCTAATAGTTTCCTTTGTTGTGCAGAAGCTTTTAAGTTTAATTAGGTCCCATTTGTTTATTTTTTATTTTATTTCCAATATTCTGGGAGGTGGGACATAGAGGATCCTGCTGTGATGTATGTCCGAGAGTGTTTTGCCTATGTTCTCATCTAGGAGTTTTATAGTTTCTGGTCTTACGTTGAGATCTTTAATCCATTTTGAGTTTATTTTTGTGTATGGTGTTAGAAAGTGTTCTAGTTTCATTCTTTTACAAGTGGTTGACCAGATTTCCCAGCATCACTTGTTAAAGAGATTGTCTTTAATCCATTGTATATTCTTGCCTCCTTTGTCAAAGATAAGGTGTCCATATGTGCGTGGATTTATCTCTGGGCTTTCTATTTTGTTCCATTGATCTATATTTCTGTCTTTGTGCCAGTACCATACTGTCTTGATAACTGTGGCTTTGTAGTAAAGCCTGAAGTCAGGTAGGTTGATTCCTCCAGTTCCATTCTTCTTTCTCAAGATCGCTTTGGCTATTGGAGGTTTTTTGTATTTCCATACAAATTGTGAAATTATTTGTTCTAGCTCTGTGAAGAATACTGTTGATAGCTTGATAGGGATTGCATTGAATCTATAAATTGCTTTGGGTAGTATACTCATTTTCACTATATTGATTCTTCCAATCCATGAACATGGTATATTTCTCCATCTATTAGTGTCCTCTTTGATTTATAGTTTTTTTATAGTGTTTTATAGTGTTTTATAGTTTTTTATAGTGTTTTATAGTTTTCTATATATAGGTCTTTAGTTTCTTTAGGTAGATATATTCCTAAGTATTTTATTCTTTCCGTTGCAATGGTGAATGGAATTGTTTCCTTAATTTCTTTTTC
>NW_011495084.1:4915592-4915823 GCF_000754665.1 Bison bison bison
GTTTTCTATGTAGAGGATCATGTCATCTGCAAACAGTGAGATTTTTACTTCTTCTTTTCCAATTTGGATTCCTTTTATTTCTTTTTCTGCTCTGATTGCTGTGGCCAAAGGCAGAGGAACCAGAGATCAAATTGCCAAAGCCTTTGACTGTCTGGATACAACAAACTATGGAAAATTCTGAAAGAGATGGGAATACCAGACCACCTGACCTGCCTCTTGAGAAACCAGTAT
>NW_011495084.1:4915923-4922151 GCF_000754665.1 Bison bison bison
GCAGAGTACATCATGAGAAATGCTGGGCTGGATGAAGCACAAGCTGGAATCAAGATTGCCAGGAGAAATATCAATAACCTCAGATATGCAGGTGACACCACTCATATGGCAGAAAGTGAAGAAGAACTAAAGAGCCTCTTGATAAAGGTGAACGAGGAGAGTGAAAAAGCTGGCTTAAAGCTTAACATTCAGAAAACTAAGAAAATGTCATCTGGTTCCATCACCTCATGGCAAATAGATGGGGAAGCAATGGAAACAGTGACAGACTATTTTTGGGGCTCCAAACTCACTGCAGATGGTGACTGCGGCCATGAAATTAAAAGACGCTTACTCCTTGGAAGAAAAGTTATGACCAACCTAGACAGCATATTTAAAAGCAGAAACACTACTTTTTCAACAAAGGTCCATCTAGTCAAGGCTATGATTTTTCCAGTGGTCATGTATGGATGTGAGAGTTGGACTTAAAGAAAGCTGGGTGCTGAAGAATGGATGCTCTTGAACTGTGGTGTTGGAGAAGACTCTTGAGAGTCCCTTGGACTGCAAGGAAATCTAACCAGTCCATCCTAAAGGAAATCACTCCTGAATATTCTTTGGAAGGACTGATGCTGAAGCTGAAACTCCAACATTTTGGCTGCCTGATGCGATGAACTGACTCATTTGAAAAGACCCTGATACTGGGAAAGATTGAAGATGGGATAAGGGGTTGATGGAGAATGAGATGGTTGGATGGCCTCACCAACTCACTGGACATGAGTTTGAGTAATCTCCAGGAATTGGTGATGAACAGGTTGAACTGGCATGCTGCAGTCCACGGGGTCACAAATTGTTGGACACGACTGAGTGACTGAACTGAGAAAGCTGGACCTGATGAACCTATTTGCTGTGCAGCAACGGAGACACAGACATAGAGAACAGACTTTTGGACACGGTGGGGAAAAGAGAGGGTGGGACAAATTGAGAGTAGCATGCAAACATATATATTATCATATGTAAAATAGATAGCTAGTGGGATATTACTGTATGATGCAGGGAGCTCAAACCTTGTGTTATGTGACAACCTAGAAGGGTGGGATGGGGTGGGAGATGATAGGGAAGTTCAAGAGGCAGGGGCATATGTGTATCTATGATGATTCATGTTGAAGTGTGGCAGAAACCGACACAACATGGTAAAGCATTTATCCTCAAATTAAAAATAAATAAATTTTTAAAAAGTGCTTAGCTTTAAAAAAAGTGCTTAGCTTATGTAAAGTGTTTACTGCCTATATGTAAGTATGTTTACAAATGTGTTTTCCCTTTAAATTCCTGTAAAACTCTAAAACAAAGGAAAAAAATGATCACTGGCCAGTTTGTTAAGTGGTTGTCAGTTTTGCATTATTAATAAAAAATGAAGAAACATTTTCAAATAAGTATTCCATTTCCTACCTGCATGCATTTCCTAAATGAATATTGAAACTAATTAACACTATTATTACATTTAGGAGAAAAGAGATACTATTCAGCTCCTTGTTCACCTCTTAATAACTCGCACACTACTATAAAGTACTTGAATACATGCTGAAGAGCAGAGTGTAATAGTTACTGGTTTACATCTCAGGCAGGTTAATAGGTTTTCAGACTTCATTTAGCACCACATTTTCAGACCATCATAAGTTTTAAATTTACTTCCATGCTGACAGTTTAATGTTTGAATAAGCAAGGGCTTAACTTACTTTTAACTTCTAAACCTTAAGACCTCTCTCTTAGAGCTATAAAATTGACATTTCAGCATGATTTTTTTTTCATGATGTGTCTTTCAAACGTGCACATGTTACAATATCTAAAACAGCTGTCCATGTTTACATTTAAAGTCTTTCAAATATGTATATTTTTTCTTCAAGATGCCATTTGTGTAGAAAGGAAAATAGGCAAATTGACTGCTTTTTTACATCCTTTCTCCCCTCCCTTTCTCCTTCATTCCTTTTCTCTCTCTCTCTCTTTTGTTCTGATATTTCTTTCAGTTTTCTTTTCCTTCTCTTTTTTCTTTCTTTCTTAGGTACTTCAGATAACTAGCAATTATTCATGCAGCGTGAGGAATTCCAGAGTTTAAATCTGCACTCTGCCTTTAATTCTTGTTAGGGTTTCACATGCATATATCAGAAGTGAAATCTTCTACTATATATCATGCTCAACCAAGTAGAGGTCAAAGAACTAAATCATTGCATTCATGAAAGTAAAATGTTGTGCTTTTCAATTGCCATCATTTTGGGAGACTCTCACTTCCAATTACCAAAGTGACCTTCAGATCTGATACTGACCAATTTGTAGTAAAATTTATTACAATTGGGACATGACAGTACAAAATAAATGACATGGATAAAATACCTGTTTTGATGGTAATAAGATTTTATATTCAACTTTATATATTTTATATTCAACTTTCTGCTTGATTGTGTTTTTCCTGATTCTTTATTTTGTATTTTGTTTATAAGATTATACTGCTATTTAAATGTGTAAACTGTTAAAAATTCTTAATATAGAATCATAGATGGCTAATGATTTATATCCTTTGTCAAAAAGTATTTTGTATCTTAATATTTCACATTTTATTATAGAGGGGAGCACTTGTAAATTCCAGACAATGAAATATTACATCAATGTTTCATAGAACTAATTTGGAATTTCCTTATGATACACTTCTAGGATGTCAGTAAGAAGTAAAAGCTAATAATCATCATCTGCCTACTATCTGTGAGAAAGATGAAAATAGATAATAATAACTATGTTCTATATGCAAGAACTTGGGTTTTTCCCAAGTGCTTTACTGGGAATTTACTCAGAATAATTCAAGTTGTGTTAAAAGAGCAACACATTTCAGAGAAACCAGGTAACTGCCAAAATCATATAGCTAGGAAGGAGAGGAATTCAAAAGCAGGACTAGACTGCCTGTCCTCATAATATTCCCGTTGTTATGTACTTGTAACTGGTGGGGGGACTCAAATCATCCAACCCAGTTTGTCACTTTTATTTGCAGAAGTTCTAAAAATGTAACAAGATTTGACAAAGCTCAAAAAAACACTTCTTTTGTGATTTCTTTTTTCATTCCTCTAGGCTTTCTTCCTACATCACATGCACTAACAGCTCATCACTTAATGAAAACAAGGGGTCATGTAAAGGCCAGAGCAGTTCTGAAGACCCTATGCCAAAACTCAATGAAGTCACTTTACATAAAAATAAAACAAGCAAAGAAACAAACAAACAAAAAACAATGTAATGATGAAAAACATAATATAAAAACTTCTGAATTTGTATGATTTTTCTGTGGATGTTTTAGCTATGTAAATTCTATTTATGCTATTAGGCATGAAAGTAACTGGAGAGTGGGGAAAAGCTGAACAGATAGTATATTTAAGGAATAAATAATTTCTAATTGGTTTTATGTGCATTTTTAGAATTATCTTATAGCAGAATCACTGTAGTCTATAGATCTGGTTTCAAAAAGTCAGTATAAAAATATATGCCCATTGAAAAATAAAATCAAACCAAAAAGTATAAACAACTAACTTTGAAGCTCCTTTTTAATTTCAGCAGAGTTCTATTCCCCTGGTTAATTTCTATTTACAATTATGTATCCTCTTAAACTATTTGCTTTGTATTTAGGTCACTGGATGTATATCAGAAAAATTATATTGATTAAAAATTTGTACACTAATTCAATAAAAGGTAAGAAAATAGCAAAAACATATGTCAAGAGGGACCAAAATAAATAGAAAATAAGATGGTAGACTTAAATCCAAATAAAGCAGTAATTAGACAAAATGTGAACAGTCTAAATACTATGCTATTAAGGAAAACTTTTGTCAGACTCTGCTAAAACCCAAATCCAATTATATGCTGTTTAAAAAAGAGATATTTAAGGACTTCTCTGGTGGTCCAGTAGTTAAGAATCTGCTTTGCAATTCAGGGGACCTGAGTTTGATCCCTGGTCTGGGAACTAAGATCCTGCATGCAGGGCAACCAAAGAGTCCCTGTGCTGCAACAAAAGATCCCACAGGTCAGATTCTGCAGGTCTACAGCCAAATAAATAAATATTTTTAAAAGGCATATCTAAAACAAAGGGTACAGAAACCTTGAGCATTAAAATATGGAAAATGCAGACAGAGTTAAAAGATGGATAGAGAAAATCTTTCTGTAGATATTTTAAAGACCACTTAGAAGTTGAATTTTAAAAAAGCAGAGATAAAGAGGAATGTGTTAGAATGTTGAAATACTTTAACTTCACAGAATGATATGCCAAATTTAAATTTGTATGCATCCTATAACATAACCTCTAAAAACAAAACTTAGAGGAATATTAGAAGATACAGCCAAATCCAAAATCAAGTGCTGATCTTGCTGAGTAACAGATGGGAAAACACAAACAAACAAACAAACTTCATAACAGCAGAAAAGAAATTTTAGGAAAGATATAGAATGTCTGATTATCTTGATGAAAACAAAACCCTAAGGAACACAGACCATTTTTTTTGCACACAAACACAAAACATGCATAAAAATTTGCTATTTGCTAAGCTATAACAAATGACGGATTCGAAAGTGGGAAAGGAGAACAACAAGGCTGCATATTGTCACCCTGTTTATTTAATTTATATGCAGAATAAGTGAAAGTGAAAGTTGCTCAATCATGTCCCACTCTTTGGGACCCTATGGACTGGAGCCTGCAAGACTCCTCTGTCCATGGAATCCTCAAGGCAAGAATACTGGAGTGGGTAGCCATGTCCTCCTCCAGGGGATCTTCCTGACCAAGGGATCAAATCCAGGTCTCCTGCATTGCAGGGGGATTCTCAACCATGTGGGCTACCAGAGAAGCCCCATATGCATTATAAAGCAATTATACTCCAATAATTAAAAAAAAAGAAAAATAGGATACTGCTATTATATGGATAATTTACATGTGTTCCATAAACATTATATACATTGATACATATGTTTTTTATTTTGTAATAGTAATCTCAGTGAATTTTACTAAGAACCATTTATATAACCTACACCTAAAGAAGATAACAATAAAAAGCAGCTTTTAAAGCAAATAAATGAATTTTGAAGTGTAGTACAAAGAAATCACTGTCTCTTTCAAAATACACTTTCTATTGCCTCTTTATCATCACCTAACATTTAAAAATGAGTTGTATTGAATATCATTATATCAAAGCCTGTTGTGTTGTTTATTTCCTAAAAAAAACCAAAAAAATGTCACTGCCATGAAAGATTCACTTTCATAAAAAAACAGATACTTAAGGGAAAATAATAAACATTGCTAGAAATAGCTGTACAAACTACTCCCCTCTTATAGATTAGTGAGTTGTAATCATTCTACCAGATCCTCAAGCATATTTCAATCAGTATTTTGGAAAATCTTTCTTGAAGAACTCCAACATATTTTCTTTTAAGTTATTTTACTGTTATTTGAGGTCATAAAAGCAAAAGAAGAGCCAGTTCCTAAGCCCTCATCCTTTATTAAAATGATTTAAAATTATTCTAGGTTTAAAGAAAGTAACTGGGCCTGTGAAAGGCATTCTGCAGTAGGAGAGTCTTTCCTTCAAGATGCCTCAGTGCTTAATCACCTAGAACTTGTCCTTTAATTGAATTTTCAACTCCTTTTTTTCTTAGAGACTGACTTTGTTTAGATTGAAACAAACAGTATTAAAGAGGATGATTTCGTTTAGGAAGATTTCATATTGATGCAAGAAACATTTAAACTTCAGTTTTGAATTTTAAAAAGATTTAACAAAATTGTGCTTATTCAGAGAATAATTCGTGATTTATAATGGTCTTTATAAAGTTATTAAAGATTATTTTGTAGGATATCCTAATGAAATCTTGCAGTAATTTTAAGTAGATTTCCTTTTGAAAATAATATTTGCTGGTAACCTATGGCAATAAAATTACTATATAGAACTTGGGGTTCAATGAAATAAACCACCCCTTTTCTATTTCAGATTAAGGATTTTTAGTGAAAGGAAAAATAGTTTTGGAATAATCTTGAATTGTATTGTATTTTCACATTTCAACCTGAGAAGTTATTACTGCTGATGCTGCTGCTTCTAAGTCGCTTCAGTTGTGTCCAACTCTGTGCGACCCCATAGACAGCAATTAGCCCACCAGGCTCCCCCGTCCCTGGGATTCTCCAGGCAAGAACACTGGAGTGGGTTGCCATTTCCCTCTCCAATGCATGAATGTGAAAAGTGAAAG
>NW_011495084.1:4922260-4933650 GCF_000754665.1 Bison bison bison
CCTTTTATAGCAGTTTGTGCTTTAGGATTTTAAAACAGACACAGTAAGCACATGTTGAAATGCCATTTAAAGGATGGATGATATGTTCATCACTTGGAGACTGAGGTAATCCTGTGAACATAACAGAACACAGAAATAGTGCTGACCATATTCATACCCAAACCAGAGAACCTATCTAGAGAATTGAATTATTATGTCTCGCCTACTTCACCTTAAAATCAATTTGTTACTAGGAGAATACCTGATTCCACAGGAAAAGTACATATGAATGTTGAGAAACAGAGAGAGCATGAGAGAGGGAATTCTAAACTTCTTGTCTTTTCACTGGACACTGGAGCCTAAGTTTGGAAAAAGGAGCCAAAGGTGATTTCTTTGGATAGAGTCAAGCCATCATGGTGCATTGATTTGTCAATTTGTTTAAGAGTTTTATTGAATGTCTCCACGTCCCTGTTTCCCCTCAAAATTCATGGGCTTGGCAATATAACAGAATGTTAACTGCACAGAGTTGTTGACCTGGGTGTTAGCACCCAGTAGCCAAGGGTAGGAAAGGGTAGCTAAGCCCTGCTTATTCCTATGTGACTGAGACAGTTATTTAAAATTCTCAATCTCTCCTGAGAAAAGTGAGGATCATGATGACAACGGTTAGTAGAACCTACTTTCGTAGGTTTAATCAGATTAAATGAAAATTAAATCAGATTTGTAGAACACGGTAGGGAAGGCAACATTTACTCTAACCTTTTAGGCAGGGGTCCCCAGGGTCCAAGATCTAAGGCCTGATGATCTAAGGTGGAGCTGATGTAGTAATAATAGAAATAAAGTTCTCAGTGAGTTTGACACGCTTGAATCATCCCGAAACCATCCCCGACCCTACCCTGTCCATGGGAAAATTGTCTTCCAAGAAACCTATCCCATGTGTCAAAAAGATGTGGGACCACTGCTCTTAGGGCTTTTCAGATGGATCTGAGGATTAAACTAACAGAAGACAGATTAACAAAAGAAGAAACATTCGCATTTACATGTTTTAGGTGACATAAAAGCTCTCATAAGGAAATGAAGCCCTAACAAGTGGCAAACCTAAATGCTTTTATGCTAGATTGACCAAAGAGAGGCAATTGTAGAAAAGCAACTACAATACAAGGAGGCTAAAGGAAGATAAGAATTATTTTAACAAGGTCTCTTTGTATAGAATTCTCTTGACTTTGACCTCTTATCGAAGAATGTTTCTTTTCTCCTACTACAGAAAAGGCATTTTTCACATGGGAGTTTTTAATCTCCCATTTTCAGGAAGAAAAAGCGAGATTAGAGTGGCCTTCTTGCATCTACTGTTTTATTAAGTACCTTTGATTCAAACTAATCATTATGCCAAAGTGGCATAGTTGGGGGTGGCGTAGTCTGCCACCTTTCAACACTTAGAACAGCAGATAGCCCATATAAATACTCAATAAGGGTTGGTTACTAATCATTTGGAATATGTTAAGAGAATCTTTTTTATTTTTTTACTTCTGTTATAAAATTGAAATAGTAAAATAAGGCTCTATGTTGAAAAACTCTTGCATGGAAGATACTAAATTTTTGGTGTCCTCAGTAAGAATAACAATAACAACAACAAACATAAAAAAAAAAATTCAAAGACAGTATAATTTTTAACTGTCAGGCAGTGTGCAAGACATTATATACATACTTAATTTTTCTTTAAACTTTATATCTACCTTGAGAAATAGCTTTCATTATTCCTATTTTACAGAGTAAAAAAGGAAAACTCAATTATTTTTACTAGTTTCCCAGTAGGCACAGAGTTAGGAAGACAGAAGCAAATAGCTTATTAGATTTCAGGCTTACTTCATGATTTTATGTCATACCACCACATGCCCTAGGTAACTGTTGTACTGATCCCCTAAATACCTCTCCATTTACAGCTACCTTCCTTTGTCTGGAATGCAATAGCTCCTTTCCTTAGTCTAACTCAAATATGCCTTTGTGCTACCTTCTCTGATTTCTCTAAGCAGAATAAATTATATACTTCTAGATATCTGATGGCAGTATATTACTACTATAATCCATTTTAGAACCTGGCCTACATCAAAGTGGATGTTGACCTACTAGAAGATCAGACTGTATTTTCAGGTACTCAATTTATATAGTATGACTCATAAAGTATGCAATGTTTTTGTTAAATAATATACTTGGAATGACCAAACTGAGAAGTCAAAACAATCAGCACTATAATAGACAGGGATATTACATTATGATAATGGGATCAATTTACCAAGAAGGCATGAAGATCTTAAATGTATATGTTCCTAACAATAGGGCTTCAAAATTCTTGAGGTGAATACTGGTAGCCTGAAAGGAAAAATGGGCAAATCTGCAATTATAATGGAGATTTTAACATGTCTCACTGAAAAATCACCAGAAAAAATAAACAGAAAATAGTAAGGCTATGTAAGACTGAAACATTATCAACTTGGCATTGATACTTACAGAGTGCCCACCCAAGAAAGGCAGAATACAACTCAATTCAAGTACACTAAAATGGAGAGTTTACCACATGGACCATATCTGTGCCATAAAAATAAATCCAACAAAGTTAAAATAACGGAAATTATACAACTCATTTTCTCTCATCACTAAATTAAACTGTAAATTAGTAACAGGAAGGTATCTTGAAATATCCCAGTGTTTGGAAACTAAATGACATACTTCTAAACAACTCATAAATCAAAGAGAAAATCAAAGTTTGTTTAAAAATTATTTTGAATTGTGTGCAAGTTTTCCTGGTGACTCAGCCAGTAATGAATCCGCCTGCAATGCAGGCGACCCAGGTTCAGTCCCTGGGTTGGGAAGATCCTCTGGAGAAGGAAATAGCAACCCACTCCAGCATTCTTGCCTGGGAAACCCCATAGACAGAGGAACCTGGCAGGCTACAGTCCATGGGGTCTCAAGAGTCGGATACAACTTTGCGACTAAACCATCGCCACCGCCAAAAGCAACATATAAAGTATGCAGGTCTTATGATAGGGTCTGGGACACAGTTCCAACCTACAGGGGAGGGGTGGAGGTAGAGCGGTGGGAGGGACAGTTTCCCCACACCCACAAGCAATTCTTGGATACCAGCAGGATGTCTGAGGATTCAACTCAGTTCAGATACTACCTATCTGAAAATAGCATCAGTCCCATCAGTTAAGAGCTCAGTCTTACAAACTGACATAGAAGGCTGACTGTAAAATTGTAATCAAATTTTCAGCCTCATGGGGGTTGAGGTACCTAACCCCTTGAGTTTTTAAGGATTAACTGTAACTCAGAAAAAGCCATAGAGAAGAAATGGATAAGGCAAGTTAGGAGGAAAGAGCACAGAACTTCCATACGCTCTCAGACCTCCACTTTCTTCAATCAGTTCACCACCTGGAAGCTGTCAGAATCCTGCCTTTTTTTGCTGGGGTGGAAATGGGGTTATGGAAGCTTCATTACAAAAGAAGGATTAAGTCACTGACCACTGGTGATTAATTCAACCTTCAGGCCTTCTCCCCTGCCTGAAGTTCAGGAAAATAGGACTTTAATTTCCTACCCTGTCATCACATGGTTAGCTCCCCTGGCAACCACTCCCAATCCTTAGGTGAGATCCAGAAGTTACGTCATTAGCAAACAAAAGACACCTTTCTTGCTCTCATCACTTAGGAAATTCCAAGGGTTTTAGGAGCTTTGTCCCATAAAGTGGAAGGAAGAGGAAATTTATATTTCTTCTTATAAAATATAATATCACAGCTGGGCACAGATAAAGCAGTACTTGGAAAGTAATCAATGCAGCTAAGAACATAAAGGCAATAGTGAAAAAATCAATAATATAAAACTTATACACTAAAATGTATTGTTGTTATTGTGCTCAGCCCTGTCTGACTGTTTGTGACCCCCATGGACTGTAGCCCACCAGGCTCCTCTGTCCATGGGATTTTCCAGGCAAAATTGCTGGAGTGGGTTGCCATTTTCTACTCCAGGGGATATTCCCAACCCAGGGATCAAACCCACATCCCTTGTGCTTCCTGCACTGGCAGGAGGATTCTTTACCACTTCACCACCTGGAAAGCCCCTTTACCACTGTGCCACTTGGGAAGCCTCACCTTGGGCTTGCCTCGTGGCTCAGGGGTAAAGACTAAACCTGCAGTGCAGGAGAGGAGATGCAGGAAATGGCATCTAGATGAAACGCAGGATGGTATCTCTACAATATTGGAATAGGCGCTAATTCCTTAAATATGAAATAAACCATAATATTCTATGAATTAGATATCATCAAAATGTAAAAACTGCTCCTCTTTAAAAACCATCATTATAAAACCTGTATGTAATCCTTAGAATAGAAAAAAACTTTGCAGAACCCATATAAAGGCCTCTCTTCAACAATATATAAAGAAACGTCAAAATTCAATAATAATGAAACAAACCATTCAATTTTAAAAAGGGTAAAATCTTTGAATCCGTAGCTTACCAGTGAAGATACAAGAATAGCAAATAAGCACACAGAAGTAATTGGAAGGATGCACAGCATATTTAATCATCAAATAAATGTAAAGTAAAATCACAATATTGTATATTTCAGACCCACTAAAATGGCTAAACACAAAACCAAACTGAAAGAAAAGAAAAGAAAAAAAATATTAAAAGTACGAACTGCTGACAAGCATATGTAGTAAGTAGGGAAAACTCTCAAACACTGCTGTTAAAGATACAATGAAAAATACATGTCCATAGAAAGCCTGTAAAAAGAAGTTTACAGCAGATTTGTGCTTAATTTCCCCAAACTAGAAATGGCCAAAGTGGCCATCAACTAGAGGATTAATAAAACATTGAGGCTTACCTAAACAAGTAAATTCTACTGAAAAAACACAGATATGAGCTACTGAGACATGTAATAATGTTGATGAATTAAAAAAACATTATTCTTATTAAGAGAAGACATAAGAGGCCATGTCCTGTATGACTGCACTTATATAAAGAGACTCTTGAGAGTCCCTTGGACAGCAAGGAGATCCAACCAGTCCATTCTGAAGGAGATCAGCCCTGGGATTTCTTTGGAAAGAATGATGTTAAAGCTGAAACTCCTCCAGTACTTTGGCCACCTCATGCGAAGAGTTGACTCATTGGAAAAGACTCTGTTGCTGGGAGGGGATTGGGGGCAGAAGGAGAAGGGGACGACAGAGGATGAGATGGCTGGATGGCATCACTGACTTGATGGACGTGAGTCTGGGTGAACTCTGGGAGTTGGTGATGGACAGGGAGGCTTGGTGTGCTGCGATTCCTGGGGTCGCAAAGAGTAGGACACGACTGAATGACTGAACTGAACTGAAAGTAGGTATGTCTATAGATAGAAGATAAATTAATGGTTTCCAGAGTCTCAGGTGGGAAGACAATTGACTACAAGGCAGTATGAGGGAACTTTTGAAGGTGATAGAATTATCCTGTATTCTGATGGTAGTGGTGACTTTATAACTTTATATATTTGTTGAAATTCATAGATTTTTGTAGCTAAAAGAGAATTTTACTGTATTAAATTATATCACCAAAAACCTGATATTTAAAAATATTAGAAAAAAAATATAGACTGTCATTTATATGACATATAAATATAATTATTTAATAAAAGCTCAAAAATATGGATGGAAGGAAATTATCAAAGATAGAAAAGATATTCCAAGAACTAGAGAACATAATTCTCCACATTCAAAAAAGAACTACATGTGTGCCCACTGCTACTGCTGCGGCTGCTAAGTCACTTCAGTCATGTCCGACTCTGTGAGACCCCATAGATGGCAGCCCACCAGGCTCCCCTGTCCCTGGGATTCTCCAGGCAAGAACACTGGAGTGGGTTGCCATTTCCTTCTCCAATGCATGAAAGTGAAAAGTGAAAGTGAAGTCGCTCAGTCGTGTCTGACTCTTAGCAACCCCCATGGACTGCAGCATGTGCACACAAATATAAATACAAGATCCACAGTGATGCACTCTTTGTGAAAACTCAGGTCAAGAAGTGTAAGATGAAAATCATGAAGTTCTGAGGAAAAATAAAGGACCATAAACATATGTCAAAAATCAGAAAGGTATCAGTCATCAGCAAAGAAGAAAGCTAGTAGACTTCAGAATTCTGAGAATAAATGATTTCTACATAGATTTACATTTCACTAAATATGAGGATAAAATAGGCCTTTAAAAAATCACATTATCAACAGTTTACTCTGTATAAATACATTCTTCAGAGGCTACTGGAAGATATGTTTACCATCTTAAGGTAGTAAATTATGAAAATAGACATGTGCTCTATGTATCAAAAATTCTCACATCAAAATGATGAAAGAAACTTCCAGTACCCTAGAAATTTTATTTGTCTACTCTTGAATTTCTCTTTTCATATATTCTATCATATCAGCTAAACATTTTACTGGATTTTAAAATAACTAATATTGTGTACTTTGTAGTTCGTAGAAATGATTTATAAAGAATAGAATTGTTTTCAAACTAAACTTTATATTCCTCCTCTATCAGCAGTACACATATTCTTTGATACATAAGTTCAATTTCAGAAGTATTAGTGTTTCAGCTCTTTAAAACAATTTAACAATGTATAATTATGAGTTTGGAAAATTCAGCAGTGGCCACAGGACTGGAAAAGATCAGTTTTCCTTCCAATCCCAAAGAAAGACAATGTCCAAGAATGCTCAAACTACTTCACAGTTGCACTTGTCCACACGATAGTGAAGTAATACTCAAAATTCTGCAAGCCAGGCTTCAACAAGTCATGAACCATGAACTTCCAGATGTTCAAGCTGGTCTTAGAAAAGGCAGAGGAACCAGAGTTCAAATTGCCAACATTTTTTGGATCATCAAAAAGCAAAAGAGTTTCAGAAAAACATCTATTTCAGCTTTATTGACTATGCCAAAGCCTTTGACTGTGTGGATCACAATAAACTGTGGAAAATTCTGAGATAGGAATACCAGACCATCTGACCTGCCTCTTGAGAAATCTGTATGCAGGTCAGGAAACAACAGTTAGAACTGGACATGGAACAACAGACTGGAAAAGGAGTCTTAGGAAAAGGCATATGTCAAGGCTGTATATTGTCACTCTGCTTATTTAACTTATGCGCAGAGTACATCATGAGAAACACTGGGCTGGAAGAAGCACAAGCTGGAATCAAGATTGCCAGGAGAAATATCAATAACCTCAGATATGCAGATGACACCACCCTTATGGCAGAAAGTGAGGAGGAACTAAAGAGCCTCTTGATGAAAGTGAAAGAGGAGAGTGAAAAAGTTGGCTTAAAGCTCAACATTCAGAAAACGAAGATCATGGCATCCGGTCCCATCACTTCATGGCAAATAGATGGGGAAACAATGGAGACAGTGACAGACTTTATTTTTGCAGGCTCCTAAATCAGTGCAGATGGTGACTGCAGCCATGAAATTAAAAGACACTTACTCTTTGGAAGAAAAGCTATGACTAACCTAGAAAGCATACTAAAAAACAGAGACATTACTTTACCGACCAAGGTCCGTTTAGTCAAGGCTATGGTTTTTCCAGTGGTCATTTCGGATGTGAGAGTTGGACTATAAAGAAAACTGAAAGTCAAAGAATTGATGCTTTTGAACTGTGGTGTTGAAGACTCTTGAGAGTCCCTTGGACTGTGAGGAGATCTAACAAGCCCATCTTAAAGGAGATCAATCCTGAGTGTTCATTGGAAGGACTGATGTTGAAGCTGAAGCTCTAATACTTCGGCCACCTGATGTGAAGAACTGACTCATTTGAAAAGTCCCTGATGCTGGGAAAGATTGAAGGCAGGAGGAGAAGGGGACTACAGAAGATGAGATAATTGGAAGGCATTACCAACTCAATGGAGATGAATTTAGGTAAACTCTGGGAGTTGGTGATGGACAGGGAGGCCTGATGTGCTACAGTCCATGGGGTTGCAAAGAGTTGGACACGACTGAGTGACTGAACTAAACTGAATTATGTCTGCATCTACTTAGAAATCTATTTGTGCACATGCTAAGTCGCTTCAGTTGTATCCAATTCTTTGGGACCCTATAAGCTGCAGCCCACGAGAATTCTCTGTCTGGGATTCTCCAAGCAAGAAAACTGGAGTGGGTTGCCATGCCCTCCTCCAGGGGATTTTCCTGACTCAGTGCTTGAGCCCATGTCTCTTATGTCTCCTGCTTTGGCAGGTGGTTTTTTTTTTTTTTACTACTAATGCCCCCTTGTAGCCCTAGTCTACAAGCTCATTTAAACACTTTATTTCTCTTTAAAATAATTATAAAGTCAAAAAATGGTATATTTAACTTATGAGCAAGACATTTTGCTTTTCTGAAGGTTAGTTGCTTGGAAATATTAAAAACAATCTAATTCATCAATGCCTTGTCAGTTTTTAATATGTGATGACAGCTTGTCAATTGACAAGAATGTAGGAAACCATTTTCATTACTAAGCTGACATTATAACTTGATGAATCCTGTGTTTCAATGACAGTCATTTCTTTGCTTTTCAACCAGCATTTTCTATTTGAAATTCAGTTTATGAGATGCATTATGATAAAGGTCATTGGTTTAAAAACTCTATGACCTTTCTTGTCTTTTGACTTTAAATGGAAAACACAAAGCACAATTTATCACAGTCAGAATCTTATATTTTTTAAATATTTTATAGGTTGGCTTACATATTGAAAATTTTAACAAAAATCAATACCCTACTATCAACACCATATTTTGCAGAAATATTTACTTATATTTAAGTTGAAAAACATTGTCAAAGTGAGTACCAAGTGAAATAAAAATTAATAAATGAAAATACAGTGGCAATTTACTATATTGAGAAACAGCTTAACTCTTTTTCAAAGCTCTAGATTTACCTTCAAGCCCCAGTTTTCACAAAATCTCATCCCTTTGTTGTCAATATCAAGTGCTCCTACCTTATATTTGATTGACTAGTTTGTGCCTGAAATTACTTTGATGCTCCCAAATAACATCTTTATTAATAAGTGAGGTTGTTTTTGTTAGCTTCTTCTTCAAAGAATGGAAAGTGAAAATGAAGTCGCTCAGTCGTGTCCGACTTCTTGCGACCCTGTGGACTGCATCCCACCAGGCTCCTCCGTCCATGTGATTCTCCAGGCAAGAGTACTGGAGTGGGTTGCCATTTCCTTCTCCAGGGGATCTTCCTGGCCAGGAATCGAACCCAGGTTTTCCGCATTGCAGCAGACGCTTTAACCTCTGAGCCACCAGGAAGCCCAAGACAAATCCAAAATCTCTAGGGAGATTGCACCTAAGTGACTGAAGCTTCACAATGAATATTTTGACTCTATAAACCTGTAAGGATGAAGGAAATTATATGTAGAAAGGATTGAGATACTTAAATAATCTCCAAGAAAATATCTTGGGAGTGAGAAATCTACATTGCTTCCATGTTTTATTTAAGCATCATTGTATTTAAGCATCACCTAACAACGAAATCTTCAAGAAAAAGCCAATATTCCCTTGCTGAAATATGTTGCTGAACAATGCCCACGTATACACAAATAAATATTTGAATAATTAGGCAACACGTGATTTGTAGCTAATTTCATGTTTAGGGACACAGACTTTGGACACAGAAAGACCTGAGATTGACGATCTGCCCTGGTTAGCTGTATATACTTGAATAAATTATTTTTCTACTCTGAGCTGCTATTTCTCTTCTGTATATAATTACTTTCTGAATAATTGTCCATGCTCACACACTACAGAACACAACTCCTCTTGAGCCTTACCCAGTTTTTTGGAGGCCATAGGAATGTCTCAAATGTGCTTACAAAGACAATTCTTATAGTCTTTGCCTCCAGTCTTGCCATGATTTGGTATCATTGCAAATAAAAAAAATGATTTTGGTGGGGTTCCAACTGGTGCCCTCTGTAGGGCACTCTCCTCTCCCCTTACTCCTCATTTTATCTCCCTCTTCTTTACATGCCTCCATCTCTATGGAAAATCAGTTAAGGTGAGTTGGTACCCAAAGGCTGCAGTCCACTGGGTCTTCAATAAAACCAGATCCTGAGTTCCATCTGAGGTCTTGTCAGGACCCATAACACGGTATAAAACTAGTATAAGAATTCATATTGTGGAAGCTTGTGTGAAGATTAATGAGATGATTTATATACAATTATTACATTTCTTCTGTTCCAAACACTGCAACAGGTACTTATATTCAATATTTAAGAACTTATATAGTGTTAACATATTTATAACCTATACAGTGCAAGCTATGCAGAATTACTCTTTTGCCCAGTTCACAGATGAAGGCACTAAACGTAGAGATATTTGTACAAATGAAACAAGGCAGAAATTAATCAAACCAGATTTGAAAACTTGTCTGTTGTCATCAACATATATATTGCTGAAACAACATAGCAATTTCCTCTCCCTCTCTCTTTCTTTTTTTCTCTGTGTAGTTATCTATCTCAAAATGTCTGATCCAATAGACCTAATAATGCAAGAGGGAGGGACAAGAAAGCTGAACTTGGGCCTGGGGGTGGGCAGAGGGGCGTGGTCAGGGTCAGCCAGCAGTGCTGACCCAAGCAGCGCCTCCCAGTTGTTCCCTAGAGCTTGCTTGGCTAGGTCCAGCTTTATCTAGGTAGCCAGGGCGGCTGACAATTCGAGCATGAGCCAGGCAATGAGGGGCACCATGTGCGATTGAGAAGGGAGGGGTGAAAGAGAATGATTGCTTTAGCAATCAATCTGCCAAGCACTTACTAAGTGCAAGGCACTTTGTTGTTCAGTTGCTAAGTCCAGCCTCTTTGTGACCCCATGGACCGCAGCAAACCTCAAACATGAGCAAGTAAGTTGGTGCTACAAGGCACTGTTCTGAGGGGTTCATTCAATCAGTTAATCTGCAAAATAGCTCTAGGAGTTGAGTAAATTAGTTTTCCTGTGGTTAAACAGGAGATGGCAAGAGTGAACATCCATATTTTAGGAATCAGGGAACTAAAATGGACTGGAATGGGTGAATTTAATTCAGATGACCATTATATCTACTGTAGGCAAGAATCCCTTAGAAGAAATGCAGTAGGGGGAAGGCGCCAAGATGGCGGAGGAGTAGGACGGGGAAAACACTTTCTCCCCCACAAATTCATCAAAAGAGCATTTAAACGTCGAGTAAATTCCACAAAACAACTTCTGAATGCCGGCAGAGGACATCAGGCACCCAGAAAAGCAACCCAACTCCTCGAAAGGAGGTAGGAAAAAATATTAAAGACAATAAAAGAGACAAAAGAGGGAGGGACGGAGTTCCGTCCTGGGAAGGGAGTCTTAAAAAGAGAGAAGTTTCCAAACACCAGGAAACCTTCTCACTGCCGAATCCGTGCCGAGCTTTGGAAGCACAGAGGACA
>NW_011495084.1:4935341-4939171 GCF_000754665.1 Bison bison bison
GGAAAAACAACAAATAACACACAAGGGAATTCCCATAAGGATAACAGCTGATCTTTCAATAGAAACTCTTCAAGCCAGGAGGGAATGGCAAGACATACTTAAAATGATGAAAGAAAATAACCTACAGCCCAGATTATTGTACCCAGCAAGGATCTCATTCAAGTATGAAGGAGAAATCAAAAGCTTTTCAGACAAGCAAAAGCTGAGAGAATTCTGCACCACCAAACCAGCTCTCCAACAAATACTAAAGGATATTCTCTAGACAGGAAACACAAAAATAGTGTATAAACTCGAACCCAAAACAATAAAGTAAATGGCGACGGGATCATACTTATCAGTAATTACCTTAAACGTAAATGGGTTGAATGCCCCAACCAAAAGACAAAGACTGGCTGAATGGATACCAAAACAAGACCCCTACATATGTTGTCTACAAGAGACCCACCTCAAAACAGGGGACGCATACAGACTGAAAGTGAAGGGCTGGAAAAAGATTTTCCATGCAAATTGGGACCAAAAGAAAGCAGGAGTCACAATACTCGTATCAGATAAATTAGACTTTAAAACAAAGGCTGTGAAAAGAGACAAAGAAGGTCACTACATAATGATCAAAGGATCAATCCAAGAAGAAGATATAACAATTATAAATATATATCCACCCAACATGGGAGCACCGCAGTATGTAAGACAAATCCTAACAAGTATGAAAGGAGAAATTAACAATAACACAATAATAGTGGGAGACTTTAATATCCCACTCACACTTATGGATAGATCAACTAAACAGAAAATTAACAAGGGAAAAAAACAAAAACAAAAACATGTATCTATAAAGCTCACTAAAGCAAAGCACAGTAAAATGAGGTATGGCAATAAAAGGCGTTAAATTTATCAAATAAAAAAAATAAATAAATAAAGTGCTGAAAAATTAAAGCTGTCAAAAAAAAAAAAAAAAAAAAAAAAGAAGAAACACAGTAGCCATCATAGTCAACAAGAGTTCTCAGTGCAGTACTTGGATGCAATCTCAAATCGACAGAATGATCTCTGTTCGTTTCGGAGGCAAACTTTGCAATATCACAGTAATCCAAGTATATGCCCTGACCAGTAATGCTGAAGAAGCTGAAGTTGAATTAGTCTATAAAGACCTACAAGACCTTCTAGAAATAACACCCCAAAAGATGCCCTTTTCATTATGCTATGCTAAGTCACTTCAGTCGTGTCCGACTCTGTGCGACCCCATAGACGGCAGCCCATCAGGCTCCACCATCCCTGGGATTCTCCAGGCAAGAACACTGGAGTGGGTTGCCATTTCCTTCTACAATGCATGAAAGTGAAAAGTGAAAGTGAAGTCACTCAGTCGTGTCCAACTCTTAGCGACCCCATGGATTGCAGCCTAACAGGCTCCTCCATCCATGGGATTTTCCAGGCAAGAGTACTGGAGTGGGGTGCCATTGCCTTTTCATTATAGGGGACTGGAATACAAAAGCAGGAAGTCAAGAGACATCTGGAGTAACAGGCAAATTTGGCCTTGGAGTACAAAACAAAGCAGGGCAAAGGCTAACAGAGTTTTGCCAAGGGAATGCACTGGTCATAACAAACACCCTCTTCCAACAGCACAAGAGAAGACTCTACACATGAACATCACGAGATGGTCAATACTGAAATCAGATTGATTATATTCTTTGCAATTAAAGATGGAGAAGCTCTATACAGTCAGCAAAAATGAGACCAGGTGCTGACTGTGGCTCAGATCATGAACTCCTTATTGCCAAATTCAGCCTTACATTGAAGAAAGTAGGGAAAACCACTAGACCTTTTAAGTATAACTTATAATGAATCCTTTAGGATTATACAGTGAAAATGATAAATAGATTCAAGGGATTAAGTCTGATAGACTGAGTGCCTGAAGACATATGGAAGGAGTTTCATGACATTGTACAGGAGGAAGTGATCAAGACAATCCCCAAGAAAAAGAAATGCAAAAAGGCAAAATGGTTTTCTGGGGATGCCTCACAAACAGCTGAGAAAAGAAGAGAAGCTAAGGCATAGGAGAAAAGGAAAAATATACCCATTTGAATACAAAGTTCCAAAGAATAACAAGGAGGAATAAGAAAGCATTCCTCAGTGATCAATGCAAGGAAATAGAGGAAAACAATAGAATGGGAAAGACTAGAGATCTTTTCAAGAAAATGAGAGATACCAAGGGAACATTTCATGCAAAGACGGGCATGATAAAGGACAGAAATGGTATGGACCTAAAAAGTTTCTGTTCTCAAGGATATCAAATATTAGCATTATAAAAAATGTAATATGTGTTCAAAATGTTTAAGGAATAGCACTTTTAAAAGAATGAACATGGTATGGCATGTTTTAAAATTCATACCGCAGTAGTTTTATCAGAATAATATTTTAGTTGTGTTTTTTTTCTGGTGCTAATTCATCTGCATTAAAGTTTTCATTACTAAATGTGAAAAAAAAAAAAAGATATTAAGAAGAGGTGGCAAGAATGCACAGAAGAACCATACAAAAAACATCTTCATGACCCAGATAATCACGATGGTGTGATCACTCACCTCGAGTCAGACATTTTGGATTCCTAAGGCCTTGGGCCTTAGGAAACATCACTATGAACAAAGCTAGTGGAGGTGATGGAATTCCAGTTGAGCTATTTCAAATCCTAAAAGATGATGCTATGAAAGTGCTTCACTCCATATGCCAGCAAATTTGCAAAACTTGGCAGTGGCCACAGGACTAGAAAAGGTCATTATTCATTCTAATCCCAAAGAAAGGCCATACCAAAGAATTTTCCAACTACCATATAATTGTACTCATCTCATACACTAGTAAGACAGAGGAGCCTGGAAGGCTGCAGTCCATGGGGTCGCTGAGGGTCGGACATGACTGAACGACTTCACTTTCACTTTTCACTTTCATGCATTGGAGAAGGAACTGGCAACCCACTCCAGTGTTCTTGCATGGAGAATCCCAGGGATGGGGGAGCCTGGTGGGCTGCTGTCTATGGGGTCCCACACGACTGAAGTGACTTAGCAGCAGCACACACTAGTAAAGTAATGCACAAAATTCTCCAAGCCAGGCCTCAATAATATAAGAACCATGAAATTCCAGATGTTCAAGGTGGATTTAGAAAAGGCAGAGGAACCAAAGATCAAATTGCCAACATCGATTTGATCATCAAAAAACCAAGAGAGTTTCAGAAAAACCTCTAAATCTGCTTTACTGACTATGCCAAAGCCTTTGACTGTGTGGACCACAACAAACTGTGGAAAATTCTTCAAGAGATGGGAATACCAGACCACCTGATCTGCCTCTTGAGAAATCTGTATATAGGTCAAGAAGCAACATTTAGAACTGGTCGTGGAACAACAGACTGGTTCCAAATAGGGAAAGGAGTACATCAAGGCTGTATATTGTCACCCTGCTTATTTAACTTATAGGCAGAATACATTATGCAAAATGCCAGGTTGGATGAAGCACAGCTGGAATCAAGATTTCAGGGAGAGATATCAATCACCTCAGATATGCAGATGACACTACTTGTATGGCAGAACTCGAAGAAGAACTGATGAACCTCTTGATGAAAATGGAAGAGGAGAGTGAAAAAGTTGGCTTAAAGCTCAACATTCAGAAAACTAAGATCATGGCATCTGGTCCCATCACTTCATGGCAAATAGATGGGGAAACAGTGGAAACAGTGTCAGACTTTATTTTGGGGGTTCCAAAATCACTGCTGATTGTGACTACAGCCATGAAATTACAAGATGCTTGCTCCTTGGAAGGAAAGCTATGATCAACCTGCACAGTATATTAAA
>NW_011495084.1:4939271-4944911 GCF_000754665.1 Bison bison bison
GCTATTGTTTTTCCAGTAGTCATGTGTGGATGTGAGAATTGGACTATAAAGAAAGCTGAGCGCTGAAGAATGGATGCTTTTGAACTGTGGTGTTGGAGAAGATTCTTGAGAGTCCCTTGGACTGCAAGGATTTCCAACCAGTCCATCCTAAAGGAAATCAGTCCTGAATGTTGATTGAAAGGACTGATGCTGAAGCTGAAACTCCAATACTTTGGCTACCTGATGTGAAAAGCTGACTCATTAGAAAAGACTCTGATGCTGGAAAAGATTGAAGGTTAAGGACAAGGGGACAGCAGAGGATGAGATGGTTGGATGGCATAACTGAATTGATGGACATTAGTTTGAGTAAGCTCTGGGAGTTGGAGATAGACAGGGAAGCCTGATGTGCTGCAGTCCATGGGTCGCAAAGAGTCAGACATGACTGAGCAACTGAACTGAACTGAACAATGCAGATTTATGAGAGTTTTTTTTTTTTGTTTGTTTGTTTTGTTTTAATATTTCCAACAAGCTAAGTATCCATAAAGCAAATATAATGTTTGTGAAACATAGTTTTATGCTGAGATTATTTTAAAAATAAATATAAGTAATGTATTTATAGCAATGTCTGGAAGACTGGAAAAAATATAAATGTTTATTAATGGGGGAATATTTAAATATGTTGTGGTAGATCCAAATAATAGTAAAACTAATATTAGTATATCAGAGAAGTTCTCAACATGTGGCTTGCAGACTTTTAAGGTGCCAAGATCTTTTTATGGGTTTTCAATGTTAAAATTATTTTCATGAAAATGATGACCACTGCATTTTCACTGTGTTGACATTTGCACTGATAGTACTAAAGTGATGCTATATGTTAACTACTGTGTAACAGATCATCCCAAGGCTTGGTGACCTAATAAAAAATTGCTTTACCTCTTACAATTCAGTGGGTCATGGGTTCTTGAGCAGCTTGCCTGGTGATTCTGGCTAATTTCTCATGAAGCTCAGTCAGATATTGGGCAGGGCTAAGTACCATGAAGTCTTGACTCAGACTGGAGGATCCTATTTTTAAAATGTCTCATTCAGGATAAGAAAGCTGTGGTACATATACACAATAGAGTATTACTCAGCCATTAAAAAGAATACATTTGAATCAGTTCTAATGAGGTGGATGAAACTGGAGCCAATTATACAGAGTGAAGTAAGTCAGAAAGAAAAACACCAATACAGTATACTAACACATATATATGGAATTTAGAAAGATGGTAACAATAACCCTGTATACGAGACAGCAAAAGAGACACAGATGTATAGAACAGTCTTTTGGACTCTGTGGGAGAGGGAGAGGGTAGGATGATTTGGGAGAATGGCATTGAAACGTGTATAATATCATATATGAAACAAGTCGCCAGTCCAGGTTTGATGCAGGATACTGGATGCTTGGGGCTGGTGCACTGGGACGACCCAGAGGGATGGTATGGGGAGGGAGGAGGGATATCCTATTTGTCATACTCATACCTATTCAGTGAGAAAAGGTACTAGTCAATGGTGTTAATAGCAGAAAAGGAGAAGTATGGAGGGTCATTTGTGTGGCTGGATACCACAGTTAATCAACTGACCCCTTAGCATGAATCAAGACAGTACAGTCAAATAGTATTAGCAATCACTGCCTTCTTTAACATCCATGTATATAATCTTAAAATATATATTTTCAATTTGGCTGATTTGAATATTAAATAAATGGAGCATCACATATGTTCTTTTGTGTCTTGCTTCTTTCAATTGTGATCATAGTTGTAATATTTGAATAACTATCTTCCTTTGTTTAAAGCCACAGAAGGTAGGTCAAGTCATCCTCAGTCATGTATCACTGACCAACTCTACTATCGTCTTCTACCTTTAAGGACTCAGGTGATTCAAGTTGGGTGACCAGGATAATTCAGGATAATGTCACATCTCAAGGTTTTTAATATCACACCTGCAGGTCTCCTTGGCCATATAAAGGAACATATTCAAAGGTTCCAGGAATTAGGACAAGGACAACTTTGAGAGGCCATTATTCTAAGTCATAAGTCCAGAGAGACTTATAGAAATCTATGAAACTTTCAAGAAATAAAACGTTAAACAATACAAGAAATCATGCAGTTATCCAACTCATTTTATTTTTATTTTTTTATTTTTTGGCATTTCTGAGTTGCATTTATTCCTCATCCTATCACTTGCTTTTTCTTCTCTCATTTTCAAATTCCACTGTCACTTTTGAAAATCAGGTTATAATTTACTAAATTCAAATTTGTCTTAATTATGGGTTTTGCATCTTTCCAAATCTACATCTCCTAGGCAATTATCAAGGCACTTCCTCCTGTTTGCCCTGCCACATGCCTATATTCAGAATTTACATTAAAAGTCCCCAAGACTGCAAGTCTCAAACTGAGAACACAGTCTGTGGATACATTAGCTTTTGATGGATAAAATAACATCTTATTGCAAATAACTTTGAATCAAAAGTATCATGCTCTGAGGGTCCATTTCCTTCAAAAGCGCAAAACTCAGAAGGGCACAAAATGGAAGTACAAAATGTGATATTCATTGTGAAACATCTGACTTCAATGACTACATTAAATATGCATACATTTCAAAGCAAGTGAAATTTTTGTAATAATTACGTGGTCACAAATTAATACATGTCTTATTAATCTCTTATCCAACTCATTTTAAAAGACCATCATAAATGTAGCACTAAAATTAGAGAGGGCTTTCCTGGTGGCTCACTGCAAAAGAATCCACCTGTCAATGTAGGAGATGCGTGTTCAATCCTTGGGTTGGAAAGATTCCCTGAAGAAGAAATGGCAACCCTCTCCAGTATTCTTGCCTGGGAAATCCCATGGACAGAGAAGCCTGGTGGGCTACAGTCGATGGGGGTCACAAAATATTCAGATAGGACTTAGGAAGTAAACAACAAAAAAAATTTAGAGAAGAATAAAACATACATAGAATAATTTTAAATAGCTTTAATCTTTGCAAATGCCCTTATTATATTAGTAGCAAATCAAATCTTGCAGTAAACTAAGGGAATAATAAATCCTAATCATATTGAATTTATCTCAGCAATACAAAGATATTTCAACATTAGAAATATTTCAATTCATGTATCTTATTAATAGCTTGAGGTAGAAATATATACACATAAATGTGTTTATATATTTAAATGTAGGATAAGAATTTAATGAAAGTGAATTCAAATCACAGTTAAACAAAAACATTTTAGCAAACTAGAACTAGAAATGTACTTAAAATTTTATCTACTGTACAACAATTTGCATACACTTAACAATACTGTACTCTACATTTAAAAATTTCAAGAAGGTAGATTTCATGTTATGTGTTTTCTGATAAAATTAAAGAGATATATACACCACAAAACTATTTGCAAAATTTATACTCAGCGGTGTAACATCAGAGATATTCCATACCACAAAACTATTTGCAAAATTTATACTCAGTGGTGTAACATCAGAGATATTCCATGAAATGAGAAAGAAGACAAATATTACTGGTAGTGTTACATAAATGTATATATAGTGGGATTCTGGCTGATACAGATAAGAAAACAGGGTTTAAAATTAGCAATTAAGAGTCAAAGATATTAGCTGTAGACAATTTTTTTTTTTTACTGGAAAATATAAAAATCTATGAATTATGAGTTCTTTTAAAATTTTCAGCTAAGTATCCAGGAAAACAAAATCAACTGAACCCATAGTAATAACTTAATCACAGCCAATGTTATTTAGAGTATAAGAGGAAAAAAATATTCCTTTAGGAAATAAAGACATCAACGTACATAGAAATGGTGTTAGCTATAATAATACAAGATCTTTATAGTTTCTGACATGAAAAAGACAAACTCAAATACATAAAGAGAAATGTCATTTTCATGGATGAGGCAACTTAGCGTTTTAAAATGACAGTTTTCTTTTAAACAATTGATAAACCCAATCATCAAAATTAAAAATTCAAGAACTGAATTTAAATGCACATAAAGTTCAATTTTCTTTTCTACAATTGATTTCTCTACAGTTTATGTTAATGTTATTCCCTTGTGTAGGGCATTCCTGCTACAATATGACACTCTTATGGGTGAAGGTATATGTAATTCTTACTCAGAATTAAAGGGAGAGGATCATAGCTGAATGGATGCTCAGAGTGTATATAAAATTTTTATGAAGTCAACGTTCAGGATAAAGAGAGGAAGAGAAGAAAAAAGTGGAAAAATAAACTATTATTGAAAGTTTATCATTATGCCAGACTTTTTCTTGATAAGACATTAATGCTTACCCTTTATTGATTAGGAATTGTTATCCCTCTTTTATACAAGAACTCCTAGGCTTAGAGAAGTTAGGCAAATTACACAAGGGCGTGGGCTTACTGAATTGTAAAGATTTAAACTCATTTTTGGCTTTGTTAACTTGGTTTTATCTGATTCCAAAGTACATTCCACACAGGCAAATATGAGAATAAATTTCACACATAATTTTTGTAAAAAAGAATTAGATATTTCAAACATAAATATTGTAGAAGAACAAAAAGGCCAACACAGGAGGTGTGTGTTCAAACAGCCACTACAAGGGAAAATATGTTACTTAAGATGTTACTTAAGTAGTCATAGTAACTTACCAATGTTGCCATTAGTGGGGAGACAGTAATACCTGAAATGTTAATAAAGAAGGAAATTTGTGAATAGATAATGATAAAAGGTAGACATACCACTACAAAGTAGTGGGAGCATAGACCCTGGATTTTTGTTTATTTAAATGAAACAGATATTTGATATACACATAAACATAAAACATTAAAATATTTTACCTGTGGTATTCTTAAGGAAATATTAATCTACAAAATTCTCTAAAGTGACATAAGGATTTCTTTCAAATTCTACATGAGAGAAAACACAAGGTTTAACTTCTTTATGCCACCAAAGAGAAACCTAATTTAGGAGTTTAGTTTTCCTTAAAGAAATGTAGCTAGGTGAAGGTGTGTAGAAAACAGCTAAAAATCTATTACACCCAGTGGTCATTATGATGAGCATGATGGGAAATGAAATTTACTGGGATTTATGAGTGGAACTGTCTCTCATCAAAAACAAATTTTAATGATCAAATATTTTATTTTTTTCAACTTTCATTTAGTTTTTATTTTTATTTTATATTAGAGTATAGTTTATTAACAGTGTTGTACTAATTTCAGATATACAACAAAGTGATTCAGCTATTCATACTCATGAATGCATTTTTCAATTTTTTTTACTATTTAGGTTATTACAGAGCACCAAGCAGAGTTCCCTGCTGCTATACACTAGGTCCTTGTCAGTTATTTATTTTGAATATAGGAGTGTGTACAAATATTTTAAGAAGAAACTGCTTTATGTTAGAATATGTAATTACAGTGTTTTCATTAAAATTTTTTCAGAGCCTGAAATTATCTAAATAACATAATGAAGTTTATACATGTCTAAATAATAAAGCACTTTACAACTGCTAAAAAGAGCTATATTAAATTAATAGTTTGAATATGGAAATTACATGAGTTGCAGGCAGATATATATATTGTTCTATAATTGATCAGTGTGGCTTTTTTACTAGATTTTTTTATGCACATATAAAT
>NW_011495084.1:4945011-4964747 GCF_000754665.1 Bison bison bison
ATAAAAAAATCTAGTAAAAAAGCCACACTGATCAATTATAGAACAATATATATATCTGATCAGTGTGGCTTGTTAACTAGATTTTTTCAGGCACATATAAATATAATTGTCATATAAATGTGATACTTGGCATTGGCAGACTATATTACTTTATGTATCAGAGAAGTCATGAATCATGTAAATGTTTTTTAATTATTAATTAAATATGTTTATCATTTATTAGACATCTTTACAATTAATGTTACATACTGAATGCCTTTGTGTTTATGTATTGAATGATGATATTAGCTCTTGGATACTGGGCAAATCAACCATGAGACTTTTTCTCTGTGACTTACTCAAAAATTACATTTTGTAAGCTAGTTTTTGGTAAATATGAATTTGTATACAATTCATATTTTCTTAATGATATTTTTGTGATACAGAGGTGATTTTGAATTTATATTTTTATATTTTTTTGTAATAGAAATGAAGGGTTGCATTGCTAAATTATAAACATTTTATCTCTGCACTATTTCTATAGCAACACTGGAAATTCCTTTTAAGAATATGGACTGTGTCAAATTCCCTGGGTTTACTTTCCAACTGCATCAATTATGAACCTTATTACACTGAAGAAGTTACTATTTAAGTTCTTTAAGTTTTTTTTTTTTTTCCATCTTTGAAAAGGTAGATATAGTAACACAACCCAATAGATACTTAACTCAAATAAGAGTAAATGATATATTTATAATGTCTGGAACATGGTAATATTCAGTAATTATTAGATTTTATTTTTCACTGTATGTTTTTACTTTTATAAAATATGTTTCAATTAATACCCCTGCCAAACTTTACTTCAGTTTATTAAGAAATACTGTGTGTGAACAATCCTACTTTCTATAAACATACTCACTTTAGTGCTATAAATCGCTATAAATCATTTATAGCACTTTAGTGCTATAAATCAAATAACTAAAGTAAGAAATTACATTTTGAATAGACATAATGATTGAAAGACAAAATTCCCTTTTTGCGTGTTTATTCACCCACAGGTGATGCCCACTAAACTTTACCTTTGTTTAACCATACAGAAACAGTAAGGGAACATGGATTTTTCTGTCTTGGGTTTTTCTCTTAGCTTTGTGAGAAGTTTCTTAATTTTAACAAATTTTATTCACAGAATACTTTTATTGAATCATGTCTTATATAATTGACTTACTGCTGCTACTGCTAAGTCACTTCAGTCGTGTCCGACTCTGTCCACCCCAGAGACAGCAGCCCACCAGGCTCCCCTGTCCCTGGGATTCTCCAGGCAAGAACACTGGAGTGGGTTGCCATTTCCTTCTCCAATGTATGAAAGTGAAAAGTGAAAGGGAAGTCGCTCAGTCGTGTCTGACTCCTAGCAATCCCATGGACTGCAGCCGACCAGGCTCCTCCGTCCATGGGATTTTCCAGGCAAGAGTACTGGAGTGGCATGCCATTGACTTAACTTATGTTCAAATTATTAACTATATTTTTAGATCAAATCTTTGTTTCCTCCATAACAAATTTTTAGCAACCTTTTTGAAGTTTCAGGTCTCTAGAAACTTGAGCAGAAAGTACAGAAAGTGAAAGTGAAAGTCACTTAGTCATGTCTGACTCTGTGACCCCATGGACTGTAGCCTGCCAGCCTCCTCTGTCCATGGAATTCTCCAGGCAAGAGTACCGGAGTGGGTAGCTGTTCTCTTCCCCAGGGAATCTTCCCAATCCAGGGATGATACCCAGGTCCCCCACACTGCCGATGTATTCTTTACCATTTTAGCAACTAGAGAAGCCCAAGAAAGTACAGGGTTCCCACATATTCCTCTTCCCCACCTCCTTCTTCGGCTATCATTAACATCTTATGTTAGTGTGGTTAATGGTATCTGCTCCATCATGTCTGACTCTGTGGCTCCATGGCCTGTAATCTGCCAGGCTCCTCTGTCCATGGAATTCTCCAGGCGAGAATACTGCAGTGGGTTGCCATTTCCACCTCCAGGGAATTTTTTCAACCCAAGGATTAAAACCAGGTCTTCTAAATTGTGGTGGATTCTTTACCGTCTGATCCACCAGGGGATCTTCCTAACCCAGGATTCATACCCACATCTCTTACATGTCTCTCTTGCATTCTGCATACATAAAAGATGAGGATTCAACCCTTGGGTTGGAAAGATCCCCTGGAGGTGGGCATGGCAACACACTCCAGTATTCTTGCCTGAAGAATCTCATGGAAGGAGGCACCTGGAAGACTGCAGTCTACGGGACCACAGAGAGTTAGATATGACTGAAGCAACTCAGCATGAATGCACAAAGTCCATAATTTACCTTAGGATTCACTCTTATACATTCTATGGGTTTTGACAAATGTCTAATAACATGTATCTGTTAAAGTATCACACAGAATAGTTTCAATGCCTGAAAATTCTTCTGCATTTTACCTATTAATCATTGCCTCTTTATCCCAGACCCTCTGATAACCACTGATCTTTATACTGTGTTCCTAGTTTTGCATTTTCTATCTTGAAATATACAATATGTAATTATATGTATATACAGAATCATACTATACACAACCATCAGGTTTTCTTCTTTCACTTAGAAATATGCTTAAATATGCTCCATGTCTTTTTGTGGCTTGATATCTCATCTGCCGAATAATATTCCACTGTGCGAATGTGCCACCATCTGTTTATTCATTTACCTATTGAAGGACATCTTGTTCTCATCCAGGTTTTAGCAATTATGAATAAGTGAAAATGTTAGTTACTCAGTCATGTCCCACTATTTGCGACACCATGGACTGTAGCCCATCAGGCTCCTCTGACCATGAAGTTTCCAAGCAAGAATACTGGAGTGGGTAGCCATTTTTTTCTCCAGGGGATCTTTCCAACCCAAGCATTGAACCTGGGTCTCCTGCATTGAGGCAGATTCTTCACCTTCTGAGTCACCTGGGAAGCTGCTATAAACATTTGTATACAGATGTTTTTGTGGACATAATATTTCAACACCTTAAGGTAAATACCACGGAGTACAATTATTGGGTTATATGGATAGAAAATGTTCAATCTTGTAAGAAATTGCCAATATGTTTTTCAAAGTGAACATACAACTTTGCATAGTCACAAGCAATGATTAAATGTCTTATTCATTTAATTTAAGAAAAAAAAAAAAGAGGTCTTTTTTTCCTCTAATTTTCAAGAAATTTATTTAGATTCCAAGTTCTAAAAAACAAAGAGTTTTTATAAGGTAGTGAAATAATACATCCAAGGCATTGTTTTCTATAGAGAGTGGTCACTTAAAAAATGGAAGACCAGAAGTTAATACTATTGGAGTCTTGTTAGAGGGTGATTTAGAGAGACAGAAAATTTTTCTAGGTAAAAATGTAGGAACTCTCAATGGCACTGCTCACAGTAAGTGATATTTATTGTAACTTTGATCCTAAATAGTTTGCTCTTTCTCAGATGTAGTCACCACTTCACCTGTGCAAAATTTTTATGCTGTAATTAGATAAAAATTTTGGGGGGGATTTTTTATAATTATTAAAATTATTAAATTAAAATATTTCAATCAAGAGACTTATTTTTGTTTCAAACTGGTTTTGGTGCTGTGCATGCTAAGTTCATGTCCTGACTCTTTGCAACCCCATGGACTGTGGCCCACCAGGCTCCTCTGTCCATGGGATTCTCCAGGCAAGAATACTGGAGTGGGTTGCTGTGCCCTTCTCCAGGGAATCTTCCCAATCCAGGAATAGAATTTGCATCTCTTATGTCCCCTGTATTGGCAGGCAAGTTTTTTACCACTAGCAGCACAAGGGAAGTGCTTTTGGTTCTGGGTAAATTCAATTTTTATGTACATATAGCTTTATTTATTTAAGAGTAAGAAAATTAAATATTTATGATCTGCAGGCATACAAGTGCTCTGCTTATACAGGTTCTGCTCAAATCAAAGAAAAGAGTCAGTCATACCTCATTGTCATTTTGGTACAGCTATAAAAGTAAGTGGAAAATAAATTATTTGGTTTAGTGCAGGTAATATTGATATAGTGAATCACCTAATACCATTTATTATTTTTTAAAAATAATGATGATTAATGTAGTGACTCTGGAGTGCCAGATTTTATTATGTCCCTTTTTTATGAATTTCAAAGTATTATACTTTCCTTTTATTTCCTCAAGAATTATCTACAAATGTTCTGTTCTTGATGACTGAATAATAATCTCTATCATTCTTGAGACTCAAGTTATTGATGAAAAGGAAAGTCATCAAAGTTTGGGCTATGGAACCAATATCCTGGATTCAAATATTGGTTCCATAACTTAGCCTTAAGAAAATCACTTCTAAAACTTAAGCTGTATATTCCTCAGCTGTAAAATGTGAACCCTTCCCTAAGCTTTCTTGTGAGTGCAGACTGGCATGGAGCACCTATCTTGCTAAGTGGCATAATAAAGGATATATAAATGCTGACTGCTGTTACTGTAATTATGGCAGCGTATGTCACATAGCACATATTTGATGAGTACATGAATGAACATGTGGAAAGGAAAAAGAGGCATTATTATTGCAGAAAAAAAAAAAGAATAAACCCTCTGTTATATTTGAAAGGAAACACTCTACCAAAATATTTTCTTTGATCTTCTATTTTCCAAAGGAAATAAATAGACAGAACTGGTAGTTTCCATCTGATGGAAAATAGCCTTGCTATGACTTCATCAGTTTTCCTCTAAAAACCACCCCTACATGTAATTTTTTTAGTGAGTTCCCTGTGCCTGTTTGCTGATACTTCCTTTACACATTGGAACATTTGAGTCAACACAGACAAACTTTTCCCACATAAAATATCAACGTAAATTGTATTAAAAATACATTTTAGTTCTTGAATGGGGCCCATAAAACATACCCTCCTCATGAAAGTTTTAAAACTGTTGGCCATCTTCTTTGATGGCTAGAAACCTTCTGTCATTCACCCACCCCACATCTTGAACCTCATTTGCAGTGTGGAAAATAAGTTTCAATTGTGCCATATTCCAAATTTCCTATCCTTTGAGGGCCTTGGCAAAAGAGATTTTATCCTTTGCTGTTCATGTGATAATGCTTCCATGATTTCATTGAAGTTACCTCATAAAATATAATGATAAACAGAAGGTTTACTCTTTTTTCTAGTGAGAAAGCTTCATATAAAGAAGTATAATTTCCCTTGTGGTTTAAAGTACCATATGGCTTTTTCCCACTTTCTTTAGACTTTTTTTTTTTTGAAAAAAGACAATAAAGATTAGATTATCCTTTAAGATTTAATAGACCCCAAAACTTATCAAAGTTTTCAACATGAGGCCACACCACATAGCTAATATTATATACTCACACTGGGGTAAGCTAAGATAAATTTGCAATGTTAACAGGTTTTGAAAGCTGTCACGAACATTACATCAGTGTACGGATTGTTCAATATCAGTTTTGTTGTTGTTGTTTTTAATTTTTTCGTTTAAATAGATTTTTCAACTATGATAGGTTGAATGATTATTTATACAACATTTAAAAATGGATACTTGTTTGACTATATTTTCAAAAGCCACAAAACACCACATCAAAGCCACGCCAGTTTAGCTAGCAACATAACTGTAAAATACTGGCTTTTCTCATGCATCATATTTGAATTCAAAAGAAATATTTCTCTGATTAATTTTAAAACAATATTTGGCAGCAGCATACCAAACCCTACAAAGCCAGAGTGTCTGAATAAGCATCTTTTTTAACCACTAAACATATCTGCCCTGATTTGTAAGCACACTCTCTTAAGCCACAATTTTTTGTTTTTGAAGTTCACTGAATTTATACCACTAAAACCTGTTGACTAACCACGAAGCCCTCAAACATTCACTGTCAATGCAGCATGATGGTGGGAGGGAAGGGAGGCTAAGTGGCAATGGTTTACTCTCTCACGGGTCAAATTTCTGTCATACTGAGCCCTATCATTTGTTCTTGTGTGTCGTTAGGCTCAGTTCCCTACTTGTCACAAGTTTCTATATAATCCTATGGTTTTCTTGAGCTGTAGTGTTCACACCATGCTCATCTCATTTCCTCCTTGACTCATCTGTGGCTCTTAATAACAACATTTTAAAGAAAAGGCCACTTGTGCCATTATCCTATCTTTGAACTTTTACTGACTGTACTTAAGCTCTGCCTCATACCTTCATTGCATGTGTTTGTACACTTTCAGGCAAAGCTGATGCAGGAGTTCAGTTCAGTTGCTCAGTCCGACTCTTTGTGACCCCATGGACTGAAGCATGCCTGGCCTCCCTGTCCATCTCCAACTCCCGGAGATTACTCAAACTCATGTCCATTGAGTCAGTGATGCCATCCAACCATCTCATCCTCTGTCGTCCCCTTCTCCTCCTGCCTTCAATCTTTCCCAGCATCAGGGTCTTTTCCAATGAGTCAGCTCTTTGCATCAGGTGGCCAAAGTATTGGAGTTTCAGCTTCAGCTTCAGTCTTTCTACTGAATATTCAGGACTGATCTCCTTTATGATTGACTGGTTGGATCTCCTTGCAGTCCAAGGGACTCTCAAGAGTCTTCTCCAACACCACAGTTCAAAAGCATCAATTCTTCAGTGCTCAACTTTCTTTATAGTCCAACTCTCACATCCATACATGACTACTGAAAAAACCATAGCTTTGACTAGATGGACATTTATTGGTAAAGTAATGTCTCTGCTTTTTACTATGCTGTCTAGGTTGGTCATAACTTTTCTTCCAAGGAGCAAGCGTCTTTTAATTTCACAGCTGCAGTCACCACCTGCAGTGATTTAGAAGCCCCCCCCAAATAAAGTCTGACACTGTTTCCACTGTTCCCCCATCTATTTGCCATGAAGTGATGGGACCAGATGCCATGATCTTAGTTTTCTGAATGTTGAGTTTTAAGCCACCTTTTTTACTCTCCTCTTTCACTTTCATCACGAGGCTTTTTAGTTCCTCTTCACTTTCTGCCATAAGGGTGGTATCATCTTCTTATCTGAGATTATTGATATTTCTCCCAGCAATCTTGATTCCGGCTTGTGCTTCATCCAGCCCAGCATTTCTCATGATGTACTGGAGAGTGCCCTGGAATAGAATATTTGTTTATTTGTTTTTACTTTTTATGTTTTTCTAAGAATCCTCAAAACTGCTTGGTCTGGAACAACATGGAAGAAAAATACTACATATTATAAATTTACTCCGGAAATTCAGTCCTCAATTGTCTTATTTAAGGATGCCTGCTCTGTTCCTAAGTCATGTCCAACTCTGTGACCCCAGGGACTGTAGCTCGCCAGGCTCCTTTGTCCATGGGATTTTCCAGGCAAGAACACTGGAATGGGTTGCCATTTCCTCCTTCAGGGCATCTTCTTGAATCACAGATCAAACCCGTGTCTCCTGCACTTCTTGCATTGGGAGGCAGGTTCTTTACCACTGAGCCACCTGCGAAGCCCCTTATTTAAGGACATCAATATATAAAATTACTAAATGTCTTTGTGCACTTTTTATCCTATAGTATGACTATTTTATTTCTTGGTCTCCAGTGTTCTTATTGTGTTCTTCTTTTAAACATCCTCCATATTTCATTACTCTGACATCACTTAGTCACAATTTTCTTAAGCCAAACTGTTAAAAAAAAAAATACAATTCAACATAGCCAGGGAAGGTAAACTTTGTACATATAAAATACACTTGCATGTATATGTGTTCATGTGTCTATACAAATGAAAATAGCATAGAAACAACTATTTGCCCAAATTCCATTCTAATTTATGATTTCATTAATTCTCATGTTGGATATTAAATCAGAAAAAGGTTTAAATCTGTTCCCCTACATTTAAATATTCCATATAGGGAAGGTTTCTATGAAACAAGAGTATATAAGCATAGCAGTGGCTTAGGAATAGAATCCATGGCAGAAAGTCAAGAAAAGATTAAGATTATTCCTTGTATGTGTATGTTAGTGTACATGAGTTCTGTAAAAACTTACTTTGACCAAGGTTGATATAAACTCAAAGGAAAACAGAATAAGAAGAAACAAAGAATAATATAAAAACTCTATGAGTTATTAAAGTTATTCTTTGTACCTCAGATAAGAACTACTCTGAGACATTATAATACAAGAAATTTTGATCCTTTTTGTTTTAAATCTTAAATTTGAAAGGAATTTTTATCATTTCAATATTTAATAGTCTGTCCATTTTTCAATATTCATTAAGTATCTTTTTACATCAAATACTGGACTATGATTATCATGACAACGCATTCATAAAAGCCCTTAGAGTTAGCTACGGGCTACAATGATTTGTGCATTGTACATTCTCTACAATAATTTGTAGAGAATCATTCATTTTCTCTCTGAGTATTGATTTCTTGGATGTAAAGGACGTCAATGCCTTATATGAATTTAAAGTTATTTCTGTTTCTCTTTTTGTAATTCAATGGTTCTAGTTTTTTCTCTAAGGCATTATTATCCAATATACTAAATTCCAGACCATGCTCCTTGCAACTCCATATACCTGGGAAAGCATAAGGTTCTTTAAAAATTCCCAAATTCCTAAAGAAACTGAATAAAAAGTCAAGGCAAAATCATTTTAACTCATTCTTGTATTTGATTTTCATTAGGTCAACTTCTTTTCAAAACTCCCCAATTTTGTAAGACCTTTAGATAAGGGCTCTGCTGTGTCCTAGAATAAACATTATAACAGAATCTACAGCACTTGGCTTTTAGTACCAGATCTGGCTATGCAATTCCTGTATTTTTAATTACTGAGGAATATTGTTTGAACTGTGGTCTGGAGATGACTCTTGTGAGTCCCTTGGACTGCAAGGAGATCAAACCAGTCCATCCTAAAGGAGACCAGTCCTGAGTGTCCATTGGAAGGACTGATGCTGAGGCTGAAACTCCAATACTTTGGCCACCTCATGCGAAGAGTTGACTCACTGGAAAAGAGTCTGATGCTGGGAGGAATTGGGGGCAGGAGGAGAAGAGGACGACAGAGGATGAGATGGCTGGATGGCATCACTGACTTGATGGACATGAGTTTGAATAAACTAGGGGAGTTGGTGATGGACAGGGAGGCCTGGTGTGCTGCAATTCATGGGGTCGCAAACAGTCAGACACGACTGAGCGACTGAACTGAACTGAACTGATTGTTTCATTATTTTCAAAAGACTAAAAAGATGAACAATAGAATTAATGTTCTGTCTAAAGTATTGAAGAGATTTTTATCAGAGCATTTTATAATTTAAACATTCAAAATGCTTCCTTCAAAAAAAAATGTATACAACCACTTAGAAGCTGAAGAACACATTAGGTAAGTTAACACAATTTAATAACTAATTTTAGAAAATAAAATGTAATAGGGCTTTTTCGAACACTATAGTAAAAGCCATTTGATTATTTATTTTAAAATTGTTTATTATTAAAAACATATAATTAAACATATGTTAATAACATTGAATATTATTAAAAATATATAATTAAAATTGCTTGAATGTGGGTCACCAAAAGAAAAACACGATGTTTTCTTTATGTCCCCATTGAATTAACAAAAAAGTACCTGGCAGTCAATGGTAGCTTAATAATTTTTGAATAAATATATATAAGTGAAAATTAAAGAGAGCAATCCCTTATCACATATTTTCAAAGCTTATAGAAAAAGATTATGGAACCGAGATAGGTAGAAGGAATATTATAACTTATTCATGTGAAGGACAGTTTAATAGAATCTGCCTGCAATGCAGAAGACCGGGTTTGATCCCTGGGTCAGGAAGATCCCCTGGAGAAGGGTGTTGCTACCCACTCCCATATTCTTGCCTGGAGAATTCATGAACAGAGGATCTGGCAGGCTACAGTCCATGGGGTCGCAAAGACTTGGACACAACTGAGCAACTAACAAACATGTTTTATTTATATCCTTTATCACATATTTCTTATATCAACATTTTAATTTAATTCAATTCATTATTTTAATGCCTGCCTTATTCTTGGATTCCCCAATGGCTCAGCGGTAAAGAATCTACCTGCAGTCCAGAAGCCACAAGAAGGCATGACAACCCAATCCAGTATTCTTGCAAAGAGTCAGACATGACTTAGCATGCACACATTCCTTTCATGCATTATTCCTGGCCAAAAAAGAAAAAAATAGATTTTTTAGAACCATAAATATAATTTCTGACTCTTTCCTTCACTGCTTGTATATACTTCAATTATTTTGTATATTTCTGCCCAGGGGGAGCAAAAATAATCAGAACTAAAGCAGTTATTCAAATTATTCTAATCATTATGTTCATCTCAGTTATTGTGGTGCCTACTGTCTTTGTCTGCCTAGCACTCTTCTCCTGTCCTAGGGACAGAATCTATTCCCTGACCCCAGGAGCAGGCACGTGACCTGAGATGGAAGACATAATCCATAAACTAGTTTCAAGGGATTTGTCCAGAGGTGGACATAATAATCCCAGAAAGGACAATTAGAATCATTTTTCCTGGAATGAAAACACCTGTGTATAGGGGCTGGAGGTATTGTGTGTCTACACATGTCAAGGGGGTTAGGGATGCCTTGTTTTTCTTTGGTCATAGAGATGTATGGATATAGCCCCAAGAGCACATTCGCCTATCACACACAGAGCATGAAGCTGCAAAAGGAGAAAATCAGAGAGAGACACCAGAGAGCACCCTGAGAGTGTCAGTTTTCAGTATTCCAGAAATGCACTCATGTCTACAGGCTTTCTTCAATTATATAAAGTATGTTGGTGTCCATTCAAGAAATTTTCATCTTGCTTAAAAAACAAACAAAAAAAACAAAATAAAATAAAATAGGAGAAATGCAAAATATCTGGTGGTAGAAGACAGGACTCTTCATATTGTTTCCCTTCTCCCTTGCTCCCATGTATCCACATATTGAATCTAATCATTAGAAATACAGATGCATATTATTTCCAAAGTTTCAGTCATTTTCTTTCCCTTAATACTGTACACAGAGAAGTTCTCTCTATTTCTCAAACATTCATATTGTAAGTACGTTAAAAGATAGCTTTCTTTTAGTCTAAGGTCAGGTTCCCTAGATACAGCCTCTGAGATGGAGAAGAGTTGAATGCAGGAGGTGTTCTGGGGACATATTCTCCAGAACAATACTTGTGAGGAAGGAGGATAGGCCAGCAAAGAAGTGGAGCTGTAAATCAGTTAGAGCAGCACCCTCAGCCCAGCCCACAGTGCCTCTGGTGAAGAGTTAGTACTTCAGAGTTGTTCTCACCTGAGGCAAATGGCCAAGCTCCGCGCCTCACCGTGGGCCTGTCACTGAGCACAGGTTTCTCTTGAGCGAGACAGCTCCTTTTAGCCAAGGGCAATTTCTAGACAGATGCTGCTGTGAGTTGTAAGAAGCCAATATTTCTACTCACAGAAGCAGCAGGTGTACTGCTTTTAGACGGAAGTACACAAGAGCATTATACTATTCTACTAATCATTCATATTAGATATTGTTGTTAATTGTGTTTCCCCAATTGGAGTATAAATGTGAATGATCATAAGAAGGTGGAGAAATAGCAGCAAAGTGGGTTTATATATATATATAAAACAAAGCTGATATAAATTTAACTACCACAAACTTTAGCAGAAATACATTTATTTTCAGATCTTATATTTATGTAGCCACCAAAGATATTATTTAAAATTTTTCTTCTTGAAAGTCTTGCCATAATACAATTTAGAAAGAATTATCAAGGTGGCCTCATATAAAAAGCTGCTGCTGCTGCGGCTGTTAAGTCACTTCATTTGTATCCGACTTTCTGCGACCCCATAGACAGCAGCCCACCAGGCTCCCCCGTCCCTGGGATACTCCAGGCAAGAACACTGGAGTGGGTTGCCATTTCCTTCTCCAATGCATGAAAGTGAAAAGTGAAAGTGAGGTTGCTCAGTCATGTCCCACTCTTAGCAACCCCATGGGCTGCAGCCCATCAGGTTCCTCCGTCCATGGGATTTTCCAGGCAAGAGTACTAGAGTGGGGTGCCATTGCCTTCTCCATATAAAAAGCTATGACTGACTAACTCTACTCAATTTTATCAGCATTGTCCCTACTAAATTTTTATGCAATTGATTCATGCATTTGTAAATGCTAAATATACTTTGTTTAATTACAATATAAATATTTATATTAAATATATTTAGTATAAATATTAATTACATTTATACCAAATATGTTTCTTGAATTTGTATTCAGCCTGCCATCTAAAAATACGTTTATTTGAGAATAGATGCTGTCTTCACTTTCATTTGTGGTTCTACACATTCAGCATCAATCATTTATTTAATTAACATGTTGACTCACTTTACTATGTTTTTCATGTTTTTCTCTTTTATTGCAATCCAGAATCTCTACCCACTTTGTATGTATGACTTAAACCAACAAAAATGTATTGTCTCACAAATCTGAAGTTTAGAAGCAAAAATCAAGGGCCATGCTCCCTTTGAAATTTGTACACGCCAAGTCACTTCAGTCATGTCCAACTCTGTGTACCACTATGGACTGTAGCCTGCCAGGCTCCTCTGTCCATAGGGTTCTCCAGGCAAGAATACTGGAGTGGGTTACCATGCCCTCCTCCAGGAGATCTTCCAGACCCAGGGATGGAACCTGCATCTCTTATGTCTCCTACATTGGCAGGCAGGTTCTTTACTACTAATGAAACCTTGAAATTTGTAGAAGGAAAATCAATCCTTCATTGCCTCTCCCCAGCTTCTGGTGGTTTGCTGGCAATTTTTAGTTTCTCTATTCATCTTTTTTTCAGTACTAAAAGATACTGTATACTTGAGGACATCAGATGACTTTAAAATGCATATGAATTACATTAAGTAAAACACAGTTGACTCAATTCCATGGCTCAATACATGAATAATAATTCCAGGACTAAAGAACACGTGATAATAGAGCATGATAAACTGATAAACTCAATATAACTGATAAACTCAAGCTGCTGCTGCTGCTACATTGCTTCAGTTGTGTCTGACTCTGTGCGACCCCATAGACAGCAGCCCACTAGGCTCCTCTGTCCCTGGGATTCTCCAGGCAAGAATACTGGAGTGGGTTGCCATTTCCTTCTCCAATGCATGAAAGTGAAAAGTGAAAAAGTGCTTAGTCGTGCCCGACTCTTAGCGACCCCATGGACTGCAGCCTACCAGGCTCCTCTGTCCATGGGATTTTCCAGGCAAGAGTACTGGAGTGGGGTGCCATTGCCTTCTCCGAAACTCAAGCTATTCATGATGAAATTGTTAGGGCTTTCTTGGTGGCTCAGTGGTAGAGAATCTGCCTGCCAATTCAAGAGACACAGGTTTGATTCCTGGTCTGGGAAGATCACACATGTCACGGTGCAAATAAGCCCTGTGTCACAACCACTGACCTGTGCTTCAGAGCTCAGGAGCTGCAATTACTGAGCCGGTGCTCTGCAACAAGAGAAGCCCCAACAAAGAGAAGCCCACACACTGCAACTAGACAGTAGCCCCCACTCACAGCAACTAGAGAAAAAGCCTGCACAGCAACAAGGACTCAGCACGGCCGCAAATAAACAAATAAAATATTTTTTAAAAAGGATGAAAATTTTAGTTCCATATCTGATCTAATCATGGATATATTCATTTATGGGTTGCCTTGATGGCTAAGTGGTAAAGAATCCACTTGCAATGCAGAAGACCCGGGTTTGATCCCTGGTTCAGAAAGATCCCCTGGAGTAGGAAATGGCAACTCACTCCAGTATTCTTGCCGAAAGAATCACATGGAGAGAGGGGCCTTGCAGGCTACAGTCCATGTGGTCACACAGAGTCGGACATGAATGAACACACAGGCATGCACAAGGTATTGTTATAGCCTTTTTAACTGACCATAATTGAGTAATTTATGCTTGGAATGAAATCATAGAACCATTGTTGCTAGCTTATTTAATTTTGTTCATTAAATAAAGTCAGTTCCAACCATTAATAAATATCATTACTGACATAAAAATGAACAACTTAAAGTATCATTTGGAGAAGGAAATGGCAACCCACTTCAGTACTCTTGCCTGGAAAATCCCCATGGACAGAGAAGCCTGGTGGGCTGCAGTCTATGGGGTCTCAAAGAGTCAAACACCACTGAGCAATTTCACTTAAAGTATCATTGGTAGGCTATATCAATTGATGTTGCTTTGTCTTTAAGGCCCCAAAGTATTCAAAAATATTAAAGGAATAATTTGATTCAGTCTTGGGGAGCTCAAATGATGTGCTCTCCATTTTGTTACAGATAGTACAAAACTTACTGTTTTTCAGTAACATTTGTTATTAGCAGATTGGTATACTGTTTTCTCTAGAAAGTTACATTTTCTCTGCATTAAATAGTACTCCAGTGACCTAAATGTTGATATTCTGTTGCTCTTCAGACCTTACCATACCTTGAAGTCTCCATGGAATTAAGAAAGAAAACCAGTGAAAATTAAAGTTGTTTCTTAAATGGAAATTTTTTTCCTATGTTTGCTTCAGTAAAGATAAATTTTGTGACATAAATGTAAAAGTATGAAAGCTTGATAAATCAGCTTTTCTTAATTTTCCTTTCTCATTCCCTATTAAAAATAATATATATTGATAGGAATGAAAGAGATATGAAATATTTAATTCCACATTTTGTGAAGTAGTCAAACTTTTTGCTAGTAAGATAAATGCTACTCAAAGTCATTAACTGACTTAACAAACACTTGATAAGTTTTTGTTCTGTATGTTGTTCTGTTTGATAGTTAAGAAAGTAGTAAAGTACAGAGTAAATTCCTACTTTGAAAATGCTATGAACCTGTTGAGAAGACAAGCTATGCATAAGGAAATATGTAAATAATTCTAGGCAACAATATGTGATATTGGTAATGAATGATAAAAACCAAGTTCTATATTAGTTTGCTATGGATCCAATAACAAAAAACATGGACTTGGAGGTTTAAGTCACAGAAATTAATTTTCTCACAATTCTGGAGGCTAGAAGTCTAAAAGCAGAGCACTGGCATATTTAGTGTCCTGTATGAGCTTGTTTCCTAATTAGTAATGGATGCAGAATATGAACAAATTCCTTTCTCATTTGCAGAATGGTGACAATCACAAACATGTGGAGATCTGGTAGACAGAAGAGATAGCATGCTGTCGATGTGCATTCCTTGGACATGTCAAAGAGTCAATAACCAGTATACTGACAATCGCTAGAATAATCATACTAGACAAAAGTGTGACCAACAGCAACGATGCCCTTAGGCCCAAGGGGAAAATTTGGAAGGCAGGAAGTCCTTATGTAAAGATAATATGACTAGAATTGATTGTCTGTAATCTTCACACTGGAGGAAGGTGGCAGAAGAGAATGGGCAGATTTCTAGCTCTCTCACACGACAAAGAATCCTCACAAAACATCTTAGCTTGTCAAGACCTAATGTACAGAAGTACAAAGTGCAGAGAATGCAGCAACACAAATGACCAAAAAGGCGGAAACAAGAGCACAGAGAGTGTTTAGGGATAAAACACATTTGAATTGCTTGATTTTGTGAGTGTTGGTTGAACTCTTTGGAGGTATCAGATGCTGTGCAGGGTAAGGGGAATATAGAGTTAAATTAGACATGGTCCTAGGAGTCGAAGGTCTTCCAGTTTAGCGGGGCAACATTAAGTGTATTATACATTTAAAAGTGCTCTAGTTTCTAAGACAGAAGCATACAGAGTATAGTAGATACATCAAAGAAAGAGTGCTCAAGTTTAGGTATCGACAGAGACTCCCCTGACATGTGTTCTGTTAAGTAATAATGTATGCTGTTAAAATTAAAGGATGACCAAATGCTGTAAGTGTCTGAGAATCCTATATACCAGAAAAAAGAAAAAAAAAATATTGTGGCAGGAGCAAGGGCAGTGTACAGAAGAGCAGGGCAGTAAGAACTAATACCAGAATTGTGACCGGATAGCACAGGGGCTTAGAGCAGGAGATGCGGTGACAGAATGGCTCCTGAAACTCTGTGTTTGCCATTCATTATGTTGGTAAACTTAGTCAACATCTTTGCGCATCTGATTAACATTTTATACGTAGTCACACCAGAGTGACTGGCTGATCTCAAACTTCTTAAGGAGAACAATCCCTGTGGGAAACAGAGGAGGAAGTTCACTAAGACACCACATAGACACTTCACTCTTTTTGGTGAGGACATTTTATTCAAATTTGGGTAATATTATGTTGGGGAGTACTTTTTTTTTCCTTTTTATTAAAAATAAACTGTGTATGGTCTCAATATAGTGAAAAATACTTAGGACAGTGGCCCATTCACCTAAGCTCTAAGTATTTGTTTGTTGGAAAAGGATAATCACAGTACTAACTATGTTCTGGAGAGATACTGATTTTTAGTGTAAAGGAACTGGCAGTCATGAAGATCAGGGCTGTGTAATAAATATTTAGTTAATTTAGTATATATGACTCAGTTCAGTTCAGTTCAGTTGCTCAGTAGTGTCCCACTCTTTGCGACCCCGTGGACTGCAGCACGCCAGGCCTCCCCGGGGTGGCCAACTACCGGAGTTTACTCAAACTCATGTCCCTTAAGTCGGTGATGCCGTCCAACCATCTCGTCCTCTGTCATCTTCTCCTCCTGCCTTCAATCTTTCAATCATCAGGGTCTTTTCAAATGAGTCAGTTCTTCTCATCAGGTGGCCAAAGTATTGGAGTTTCAGCTTCAGCATCAGTCCTTCCAATGAATATTCAGAACTGATTTCCTTTACGATGGATTGGTTGGCTCTCCTTTCAGTACAAGGGACTCTGAAGAGTCTTCTCCAACACCACAGTTGAAAAGCATCAATTCTTCAGCACTCAGCTTTCTTTATAGTCCAACTCTCACATCCATACATATGTATGCTGCTGTTGCTGCTGCTGCTGCATCGCTTTAGTTGTGTCTGACTCTGTGCGACCCCATGGATGGCAGCCCACCAGGCTCCACCATCCCTGGGATCCTCCAGGCAAGAACACTGGAGTGGGTTGCCATTTCCTTCTCCAATGCATGAAAGTGAAAAGTGAAAGTGAAGTAGCTCAGTCATGTCTGACTCTAGTTACCCCATGGACTACAGCCTACCAGGCTCCTCCATCCATGGGATTTTCTAGGCAAAAGTACTGGAGTGGGGTGCCATTGCCTTCTCCGATACATATGTATGGATGACTATATTTATGCAAAAAAATCGTATCTATGTAGGATTTTTCCACTTGATTGTTTGGGATTCTGCATTATTTTCTGAAATCTCAGATTAATGAATTCATATTTCAAACCAAAATTAAATAAATTTAATACAAGCAAATGTAGGTTTTTTTTTTTTCCTGTTATTCTCGAAATTTCTGTTGAGTTTCAAAACTGATTATCAGTAGTCCCAAAATAACTCTAATGAGTGGCAAGATCTGCCAAAGTTCTTCATCTAGATTACTAAAATGTAGCCAAGTAAGCCGTTACATATCACCCTTTCAATTCCATCCTTTCAGCCTATATAAAGAAGAGACTAGGAAAGATAGCCTCCAAATAAAAGCAAGCAGAATGCTATATTAAATCAGTATTTATATACACTGGTAGCAACAAAGTTCTAAGACCATAGCTCACCTATTGTCCAGGGCTGATTATTATGTGTTGTCAGATCTCAGATCTCTGCAGGGCATTTGGCATCAGCTTCTGAAGAACGCAGACTGATAGACTGGCAGTAGCTAAGAGTAACAAGGACAGACACTGGGATAACTTCAGGGTAAAAAGGAAAGGCACTGAAATAATGAAATGTAGAGATGAAGACGGTCCGAATAAGAAGATAGAAATTTCAGTCATTTGTGGCTCCAGAAAGAGCTGCCATGATTTAAAATATGGAAATAGAATCTTTCAATCCTGAAAGTTAAGTGGTTTCTTAATTTCTCTCTAGGTACCATGGATTGCAGTTTTATTTTTATTTAATCTAAGCTGAAAGTTACATAGATGGAATCTCATATTCAAAAATAATAGGCTAGATTGTTTGAGATGTCAATAAACTGGGCAAAATATGTTTTTAAGTCTTTGGAAGCCTCAGGAAATTACTCACAGTGAGAGGATGCTTGGCGACAAGAAGATGAGAGAAGTTAACTCCAACCTTGAGGCCACTTTTTCCCCTTAAAGCAACTGCTGATTCTAAAAGTGAAATTGGTGTCAGAAAAGATAATAAGTCAAGTAGAGTTTTCAGAGGTCTCAGAGGGTTTAGGAGAAAAAATCAGAAGTCTGAGAAGGAGAAGGGCCTCTGGTGAAAAAATAAAAAATAAAAAATCATAGGCTTCTTAGTGGGAGCACTAAAGGAATAAGGGTGAGCCAGAAATAGATTAGCTGTCAGTAGGAATAGAGTGACTAACACCCTCAGTCCTGCTTTGGACTGAGGGCAATTCACCTCCAAAAGTGTTCAGGCCATAAACAAAAATCAGTCTTCTCTCAAGGAAAATAATATTATTGATCACACTTGCCAGGAAGTTATACATTTTATTAGTACATCCTTTTGTTTGTATTTCTGATCCTGTTTCATTGATTGGTGCCATTATTTTTTGGCTTTAAAAAAAATTTAATTTGTTGGGTTTTTTCCCCCTTAACTTCTTGAGAATGGTACTCAGATCACTAGATTTTGTCTTTCTCTTTTTCTCATGTATGCATGAAAATCTAAACATTTTCCTTAAATCATACATCAAGCTTACATTTTCTGAGTGAAAGTTAAAAATTCACTATTATAGTGATAGATATGTATATATACACACAGACAAATAGTAAATATCTAATAAATCATCTTTATTAGTTATATAATTCTAAGTGTTTATGACTTTTCCTATTTGATAAACACTTGATTTGGTCAAATGTTGAGAGGAATGCATTTAAATTTCCTCCAAAATTATTCTATACCTTTGATTTTTCTTTTATATGTTATATAGTTTATATGTTATATATTTTGCTCCAGAATTATTCTTGCCAAAACTTTCTTGGCAGCTATATTGCCATCACTCATTTTGCTCTTGGGTATGATAAAGTTGGGCTTCCCAGGTGAGGCTAGTGGTAAAGATCCTGCCTGCCAATGCAGGAGACTTTAGAGATGCAGGTTTGATCCCTTGGTCTGAATGATCCCCTGGAGGAGGATGCACCAACCCACTCCAGTATCTTGCCTGGAGAATTCCATGGACAGAAGAGCCTGGTGGGGTATGGTCCACAGGGTCACAGGAGTCGACACGACAAAGCGACTTAGCACAGCACAACATGTGATAAAGTGGCTTTCTTTGTCTCATTAAATGTATTTTGTACCTTGTTGAAAAAATTGTTTTAATACTAATATCACAATTGTTATTTCCTAATATTAAAGGGAACATTTCATGCAAAGATGGGACCGAAGGACAGAAATGATATGGACCTAAGAGAAACAGAAGATATTAAGAAGAGGTGGCAAGAATACATAGAAGAACTGTACAAAAAAGAGCTTTTCGACCCAGAGAATCATTATGGTGTGATCATCACCAGAACCAGACATCGTGGAATGTGAAGCCAAGTGGGCCTTAGAAAGCATGACTACAAACAAAGCTAGTAGAGGTGATGGAATTCCAGGTGAGCTATTTCAAATCCTGAAAGATGATGCTGTGAAAGTGCTGCACTCAATATGCCAGCAAATCTGGAAAACTCAGCAGTGGCCACAGGACTGGAAATGTCAGTTTTCATTCCAATCTCAAAGAAAGGCA
>NW_011495084.1:4964847-4999912 GCF_000754665.1 Bison bison bison
GCCAGCAAATCTGGAAAACTCAGCAGTGGCCACAGGACTGGAAATGTCAGTTTTCATTCCAATCTCAAAGAAAGGTAATGCCAAAGAATGCTCAAACTATCACACAATTGCACTCATCTCACACACTAGTAAAGGAATGCTCAAAATTCTCCAAGCCAGGCTTCAGCAATACGTGAACCGTGAACTTCCAGATGTTCAAGCTGGTTTTAGAAAAGGCAGAGGAACCAGAGATCAAATTGCCAACATCTGCTGGATCATCGAAAAAGCAAGAGAGTTCTAGAAAAAAACATCTATTTCTCCTTTATTGACTATGCCAAAGCCTTTGACTGTGTGGATCACAAAAAACTGTGGAAAATTCTGCAAGAGATGGGAATAGCAGACCACCTGACCTGCCTCTTGAGAAACCTGCATGCAGATCAGGAAGCAATAGTTAGAACTGGACATGGAACAACAGACTGGTTCCAAATAGGAGAAGGAGTACTCAAGGCTGTATATTGTCACCCTGCTTATTTAACTTATATGTAGAGCACATCATGAGAAACACTGGACTGGAAGAAGCACAAGCTGGAATCAAGATTGCTGGGAGAAATATCAATAACCTCAGATATGCAGATGACACCACCTTTATGGCAGAAAGTGAAGAGGAACTAAAAGCCTTTTGATGAAAGTGAAAGAGGAGAGTGAAAAAGTTGGCTTAAAACTCAACATTCAGAAAACTAAGATCATGGCATCTAGTCCCATCACTTTATGGCAAATAGATGTGGAAACAGTGGAAACAGTGTCAGACTATATTTTTGGGCTCCAAAATCACTGCAGATGGTGACTGCAGCCATGAAATTAAAAGATGCTTACTCCTTGGAAGGAAAGTTATGACCAACCTAGATAGCATATTCAAAAGCAGAGACATTACTTTGTCAACAAAGGTCCATTAGTCAAGGCTATGGTTTTTCCAGTGGTCATGTCTGGATGGGAGAGTTGGACTGTGAAGAAAGCTGAGCGCCGAAGAATTGATGCTTTTGAACTGTGGTGTTGGAGAAGACTCTTGAGAGTCCAACTCCTGGAGTTCACTCAAACTCATGTCCATCGAGTCGGTGATGCCATCCAGCTTTCTCATCCTCTGTCATCCCCTTCTCCTCCTGCCCCCAGTCCCTCTCAGCATCAGGGTCTTTTCCAAGAATATACAGTACACCCTTTAAATCTGTAAAACTGTCTCTCTATCTTGCAAAAGAAGTTCTTCCATTATATATTTTAATATTTATTTTTGCTTTTTTAAAACACATATTTTTTATGTATTAGGGTTCCCCTGTGGCTCAGCTGGTAAAGAATCTTCCTGCAATGTGGGACACCTGGGTCTGATACCTTGGTTGGGAAGATCCCTGGAGAAAGGAAAGGTTACCCACTCCAATATTCTGGCCTGGAGAATTCTATGGCCTGTAGAGTCCATGGGGTCACAAAGAGGAGGGCACTACTGAATGACTTTCACTTTTATGCATTAAATGTTCATATCATTGTCTACCTCCCACATATCATGTTCTCTACCTTTACTTTGGGTTTTTTGTACTTTATTGAATTTGGACAGCTTTTTGATCTGTTTCTATTTTTTCTCAGGTTATCCTCTATGACTAACTTTATTTTAGTAACTTTACATCTTACTACTTCTAATTTTTTAATTTAATTCCTGAAATGATTTTAATTTTTTAAATTATGTTTAATTTGCACCACAATCTATCATTTTGTTCTACTGTCTTTTCATCTGTCTTTTAGATTTTATATATTTTCTCTTTTGTTTTGTTTCAAAAAGCCTTTATTATTTTAAGATTTATTTTAGAAAGTAGAGAGTTTTAAACCCAAAATTGTCTTTAAATTCCTAGACTAATTCTTCTTGCAAAGTAAATTATTTTTAGACTTTTGATGTATTATGTTTCTCTACCTTTTATTCTTTGTGTGTGTGTGTGTGCGTGTGTTGTTGTTGTTGTTTTAAAAGCCATTCATATATAGATCCCACTTTGGATTATTTCTTTTTTTTTTTTTTCCTGTATCACTTTTTTTTTTCTTTAATAGAAAATTATTTAATTAGTATACATGTGTTCCCCATCCTGAACCCTCCTCCCTCCTCCCTCCCCACACCATCCCTCTGGGTCGTCCCAGTGCACCAGCCCCAAGCATCCAGCATCGTGCATTGAACCTGGACTGGCATTATTTCTGAGCACTCTACCTTTTAGTGGGGATGGTTATATACAGATATGCCATTTTTCTTTTAGACATGTCATTGTTCTCTTTAAGTCCTATCTTCATTTATGGAAATGGTCTCCTAAAAGTTATCGGGCAGATCCCCTGGAGAAGGAAATGGCAACCCACTTCAGTATTCTTGCCTGGGAAATCCCATGGACAGAGGAACCTGGTGAGCTACAGTTTTGGGGAAGCAAGAGCCGGACACAACTAAAGAGACTGAGCACCATTTCGTACCCTTTTAACTGTATTTCCAAAGGTATGTTGTGCTTACGATAAGCAATGAATGCCATCATCTCTTAGATCCAAATTTTGATATATTTATGCATTTATTATGTACAAACTTGTTGTCATGTTCATACTCTCATTTTAAAAAGACTTATGGACATGAGGAAAGGGAGGAAAGGGTGAGATGTATGGAGAGAATAACATGGAAACTTACATTACCACGTGTAAAATAGATAGCCAACAGGAATTTGCTGTATGGCTCAGGAAAACAGGGGCCCTGCATCAGTTTAGAGGGGTGGGTGGGGAGGGAGATGGGAGGGAGGTTCAAAAGGGAGGGGATATGTGTATACCTATGGCTGAGTCATGTTGAGTTTTGACAGAAAACAACAAAATTCTGTAAAGCAATTATCCTTCAATTTAAAAAATACATTTTCTTAAAAAAGTAATAAATAAATGAACAAAATGAATTAAAGATATTTTCATTTCTTTGAGCACAAAAAGGAACATAAAACTAACACATTTCTACAACACAAGTATTTACGTTCTTATTCTCCCACATTGCAGGTGGTTTCTTTACCAGCTGAGCTACAAGGGAAGCCCTTCTTATTCTTAGTATTTATAATTTTAATATATTTACAACTTTAAAAAATTTTATAATTTGCCTTAAACTGGTGATATTAAAACTATCGACCTATATTAGACTAAAAAAACATTTTTCCCAATAAAGTTAGATCTTTGTTTCTGTCACATTTTGCTCTTTTACCCTCTTATAAAAAACAAGGGAGTAAAGATTATTTTTAAATGTATCTGTATTTTGTTTTCTACTTTATGTCTCACTTTTTCAATTTACATGTTTTTGATAGCTTTTTATCTTTGTATACTGATTAAATATTGTAGGCATTCTTCTCGTTTTTTTTTTTTTTTCAAATCATTGTTTACCTTAGCAACAATGCTAATTCTATTTTATTTGGCTTCCAGCAATTTTTAGGTAATATGCAGGTTATTTTCCTTAGAAAGACCTGTATATAGGGATGAGCCTTGACTCCCTGGCACATTGGCTTTTGAACAGTTTCCTCTATTGGCAAGATTACTTTGCCCACTTGGGGCACTAAATACTTACTTTTCTTTCTGGGAGTATAGAGTTGCAATAGTTATGATTCTGTGTCTATGTAGCTAGCTCCCAATGAAAACAATAGAATCAAACAACTCTTTCCTGAGTAGAAACACTGTGCTTATGTTATTATACATTACCCTACTGGAAGGAGGGCATGCTCTATGAGGCCCCTCAGGGAGAGCTTGGGAAGTCTGCCCACAAATTCATCCAGACTCTGCTTAATGTGTCTTTTTCCCTTACTGAATCAGCTCTGTATCCTTTCTGTATCACTGCAATAAATCTCAGCCATTCAGTACTACTATATGCTGAGTCCTGTGAGTCTTTGAAGCAAAGCACCGAACCTGTGGCTGGTCACAGGGCCTTCACCGTAATTCTCACTCTTAACAATTTGTACTTAGTTCAACCTGTTCTTTCTTCATAATATCATCTTAAATCATTTTAGGAGCAAGGAACTGGTATTTGATAAAATACTTGATCCTTTCCTAAATGTGATTTAAGGAAAACTTCAAATATTATGGAATTTAAATAGAGTTGTCTTCAGAGTAATGATTTACTGTTGCCATTGTCTTGTTATTGATGGAGGGTGGGTGGCAATCCTTATCTTATGGTCTTTTGCCTATTCATCTTATAAAGGAGATGGATGCAGGTCTAATGACCATAAGTTTTGCAAAAAAAAAAAAGAAAGAAAGAAAATTGATGAATAAAGTTTATGCTAGAACACTGAGGGAATTTAAAATACATGACTAAACAATCAATAAACCAGTTCTGGATCTAGATCTCAAGGAATCTAGAGCTCATTTTGTAATGCTGCCTCTGTGAAACTCCAGTACTTCGGCCACCTCATGCGAAGAGTTGACTCATTGGAAAAGACTCTGATGCTGGGAGGGATTGGGGGCAGGAGGAGAAGAGGACGACAGAGAATGAGATGGCTGGATGGCATCACTGACTCGATGGACATGAGTTTGAGTGAACTCCAGGAGTTGGTGATGGACAGGGAGGCCTGGTGTGCTGCGATTCATGGGGTCGCAGAGTCGGACACGACTGACTGACTGAACTGAACTGAACTGAATACACTCTCAGACTTAAACAGCATATGTAAATATGTTGGTGAGCAGTTCATTTGAAATATTTAGATTTAAAATATAAATTCTAGAGTGGTAAACGTGTAATTAAGTCCATAGAGACAAGAACAGGAGACATGATTTCCTTTGAAATCAACAGGGTTTTTATACATATCTTAGCATAGTGAAACAATATGATAACATTGGAACTCTATTGTTTATGCTTTCTTTTAATTAACTTTACTGCAAGCACTTACTCTGAGACAAAGGGTAACAAAGAGAAGTAAGGAGATCTGAGGGCAACTTTTAATTCTGTAACAAACAACTTAAGTGACAGACCTGACATGTCATATTGCTTAACCCAAGCCTCAATTTTTCTCATCACACTGAAGTTTTCAAATCTTATCCTTTAATATTTAGGATGGCTTCGTGTATGAGTAATAGGAAACCCACCCAAGGCTCTAAAATTAGAAATTTGATTCCTTCATATAACATGAAGTAGAAAGGGATAGGGAGAAGGCAATGGCACCCCACTCCAGTACTCTTGCCTGGAAAATTCCATGGGCGGAGGAGCCTGGTGGGCTGCAATCCATGGGGTCGCGAAGAGTCGGATACGACTGAGCGACTTCACTTTCACCTTTCACTTTCATGCATTGGAGAAGGAACTGGCAACCCACTCCAGTGTTCTTGCCTGGAGAATCCCAGGGATGGGAGCCTGGTGGGCTGCCATCTATGGGGTTGCACAGAGTCGGACATGACTGAAGTGACTTAGCAGCAGCGGCAGAAAGGGATAGAAAATTTCAGATTCTGACTGTAACTTCTATGATTTTATTGAGTATACTTTCTTCTGTGTATTGGCTTTATCCTCATGTGGGTGATTAAATCCTTGCAGCCATTTTGAGTCCTACTTTCATCCATAGCACCTTCCAGAAGAAGGAAAATAGAGAGAATGCTTCAATCTCAGCATTCCAGTCAAGCATCCTGAGCTTTATGGGTTGCTCTGGCCATGTGCCTCTACTGAATGTGTGACATGAAGGTAATGCGATGATGGATTCACTGAAACCATCTGAGGCTCACTCCTGGGACTAATTTCCCCTGAGCCAAATAGATTCTGCATGAGAAGAGTAGAAATCCAGAAAAAGTCAAGGTTCTGTTAGGAAGGAGGAAAGGCATATGGGAGATTACTTGGTGAGCCAGAGTGCCCACTATATGGTTTATGCAATTAACACTTCATTTTTGCTTTAATACACCTGTGATGGACTATATTATAAAACACTATGAAAGCATCTACATATTTCAAAGAATGAGTCAGTTTTAAGGAATTTCTTAAGAAATGAAGAACATAATATTTTAGCTGTCATTATTTCTGGACTTATGGAGGATAAAGAAAGTGGTTGCCCTTTCAAACTCTGATCAACTCTCATACTAGATTTTTCTATTTCTTCTTTTCTATAGAATGTCTTTGAAGAATAAGTGTAAAGGAAACATATAAAGAAGAAGGAATAAAAAGTAAGAGAAAAGGAAAGGGGTAGAGAAAACTCCCTGTAATGGGTAGCATATGTTTAAAGTGGAAACCAATTTAAAAAGTAACAGAATAATGATAGTAATTCTCCTATTCCCCTATCCTCTAGTTACCCTGCATGAAATAATTTAATTTTTGAAGTAGGCATGACTTTTTCCATTTCACAGATGATAAATTTGAGACACAGAGAGGTTAAGAATTTCCCACTGATCTATAATTATGGAAAATTTCACATCTATATGATACACCATCTTTACTTTTTCCACTCTTCATATCAATACCTTTAAAAACTAATACAAAGCTCATGTAAAAATTTATAATTTTTTACCCAAATGAATATAGTCTCAGGAATTTGTTTTTCAGATACTTAGAAGGTTTTTTTTTTCTTATTATTAGAAAAATTTATAGGATCATCAAAGCATACTACTGAAGGTAAAATATTGAGCACAAAGTATATCATATTGATTTAAAAATAATAACTGCTGTTGCAGCCCAATATATATTGGGTAAATCAGTATATTCTTTAGGTTATTTTAATTTTTAGCTTCAAAGTCAAATTTTATAAATATTTAGCATCTGAAAAGTTTAGTTCAGACTCTGAAAGTCATGTTTGGGAGTGAAGGGAGTATAAATAAATATTTTATCAGATGAAAATAGACTTCGCTGGATATTTCAGGGTGTGTGTGTATGTGTGTGTGCATGTGGGGTGTGTGTGCATGTGTGTGTGTGTGTGTGTGTGCATGTGGGGTGTCGTGCATGTGTGTGTGTGTGTGTGTGTGTGTGTATTGTGCAGGTTTTAGCCTATCAATAAGTAGTATTGTGGTTGGAACAGCTTCTGTGGCTCCTATTATGATTGTGAGATGGCCTTCAGTAAAAACCATCAGGAAACTGAAAAAAAGTTGAGATTTATTACTGACAAGACCTGGAAATTACACAGCACACCTGGGGCCATACAACAAGGTCAAGGGTAGAGAGAAAGAAAGAGCACAGGGACCTAGAGTTCTGCTTTAATTGGAGTCGAGGGTGGTGGTCTAGGTTTTTGTGTGTTCACTCGTTATTGATGAATTTAAATCATAGAAGAATTTACTGTATAGAAAGAGAACCAAAACCAAGTAGCCCATATGGTCAGTTATTAAAGTCAACCAAGATTCTAAAACAAAAGAGGCTCAGTTTGGGAAGCTGACATGGCTCTTTATCTAGTCCTGTAGTTGGTGATATGTTTAACCTTTGAAGCAGCTACCTCTGAACAGATGTGTCTGCAATCAAAGCTTAAGTCAGGCACTTGCATTACAAAAAAAGAATAGGAAAAAAAAGAACAACAACAAAAAAACCTGTCAGGGCTTTTGCTCCAGTGTGTGTGTGTAAGTTCTGGTAACAATGTAATACCTACCATAATATCCCCCATAATACCACTGCTTTTTCATTATCCCAGCAATGTATCTGGGGAAAAATCTAGAAGGGGCTTGATCTCTGAAGATTCATATTTAAAATTTCCCTAGAAGATATTAGTAATACATACCTAAGATAAGATATTCTGATTATAACTATAGCATATGATAAATAAATGAGAAGAAGAAGATGGAGGTTAATAAAGTGATATTAAGACAATCTTGGTCTGTCTGAGAAAAAGAAGGAATAAAAGAGATAGCTTATAGCAATGGATCTGATAATATGCAATATGCTCATTCTCACTTCTGCCTTCAGGGAGCAATAGGATTTCAAAGGTAGTCTGTGGAAAATGAGAAATAGATTCAGGAAATCTAGGTTAACATTTCCTCACCATTGTAATTTTGAAAAAAATCTTCATGCTTTCTGATTCACCAGTTAGCATCATTTTTGTCATCAGCAAACACAATCATTACTCAAGAAGGTTGAATGCATATCTTGGGGTTGTGTTTTGGTTCACTAACGAACACCATGGACTATGTCTATGAAAGGCAAGCAACACATTGCTAGGCACACACAGAAGAATCTTAACATGTACTCGTTGACTGAAATATTTTTAACATTGCCATTTATTTGCCTCAAATCTGAACACTTAATTCCCAACCACAGAAAAATTGGTTTATTTTTACATGCATTTAAACTACTGATAAATAATGTAACGCATGGTATTACTAGCCAAATAATGATTCTGCCAGGCTATAACAATTATCTAGAATTCATTTATAAACACTTCTGATTAGAGATTTCTAACTTTATCATCAAGTTACTCAAGGACAAGTCCTTGAATCAGATACACACACTCAATAATGTGTTGTTTAAAATTATTTGATTTGAATTCCTTATAGTCTGGGAAATAAAAAGGTGTTTAGAAGTATTTTGCCTCATTAATTCCAATTCTTTACTGAACAGTACAATTTGTATATTCAAATCCCTTGAATTCAACATTTCTACTACCTCAAATTCAATGTGTCTTAAACTGAAATTGTTTTCTTCATTGTCCAAGTAGTAATCCTTTAAAATTATCTTCCTTTATGACCACAAGTCTCATATTTTCCTGTTTTCCTAGGTTTTTATTTTTTTTTTATTTTATTTTTTTTTGTTTATTTGTAGACTTTTAAATTTTATTTTATTTTTAAACTTTACCTAATTGTATTAGTTTTGCAAATATCAAAATGAATCCATCACAGGTATACATGTGCTCCCCATCCTGAACCCTCCTCCCTCCCCATACCATCCCTCTGGGTCGTCCCAGTGCACCAGCCCCAAGCATCCAGTATCGTGCATTGAACCTGGACTGGCATCTCGTTTCATACATGATATTTTACATGTTTCAATGCCATTGTCCCAAATCTTCCCACCCTCTCCCTCTCCCACAGAGTCCACAAGACTGTTCCATACATCAGCGTCACTTTTGCTAGGTTTTTAAATCTTGGTATAGACTCTCTTTTGACATCCTTCTTCCTTATCCTTTCCTTTCAATTCCGTCTTCTACTTCTGCAGTCAAACCTTTCCGTTTTGATGAAAACTATTTCTTTGTCTCTCTACTCTTGAGATATTTTCTGGTAGAACCATGTCTTCTTGAAAATATTCAACTTTACACTCATGTACTTCATTTATTCATTAATTCATTCATTCCACATATGTGTTTAATTGCTATAAAAAATAAAATACAGTAGCTTACAGAAGACTTCATGGTCAGGGAAGAATTTACAAAAGAAATTATATTACAGCTGAGATTTGAAGAATGTGTAGCAAATAAATATAGCAATAATAGAATTAGAAAAGACCCAGAGACTCAAAGGGGCTTGAAAACTTTGAAGCACACACAGAAAAAGAGAGTGAGATACAATGAGGTTGCAGAGAAAGGGAGGAATTTCTGCTTCAGGTTTCTGCGTTGCTTTCCAGATAAAAGCAAATTCCTTAAACTGGCATCAAAGGATCTTCTACATTTTACGTTCTGACTCTTTCTATTTGAACTAAGATAACATGTCATAAGGATGAAACAGAGGGGGAATCTAAGACTTGGGCTTGAATTGGATTTTCAATACTTGCTGTGTAATTTGGGGCAAGTACTATTACCTCTTTGATAACTGGCAAGTTACTATCTGATCCTACACTGTAAAATGGAAATAATAATACTTTTTAAGGGAGCTGTGGATATAGAATAATTTAACATACTTGAGGTCTCCCACTTGTGTTATTATTAAATAAGGTAATACATAAAGTGAACAAAATTTCCTATATTAACAAAGCTCAATAGAGGTAATATTACTTTTACTTTATTTGCATTCAGTGTCAGAACATGAGAGCCAATTTCTTCTACACACTATACAATTAATTTTTATCTCATTAATTTTATGCTTGAATTTCATTATTTTTCTTATGAAGATTTTTAAAATTAATTTTTATGGGAGTATACTTGACTTACAATGTTTTATGAAGATTTTGATGATTATCTGTCCACACTTGTATACCTTCAGTTCTTTGAGAGAATAATTTACTCTCATCACCTTTATATGTCACCTGCCTTCAGTTTGTTAGTATTTCCCCAGATACATACATGCTTCATATCACTCTGGCCTCAAAAACATGGTATCTCCTCAGTGAAGGTCTACAGATTTCTTAAACTAGAATAATAACTACTAACAATCCCCATCATTCCCTTTGCCCTTACTCAATTAAATTTTGAATCATAGCATTCTTCATTAAATGAATGGTATCAATTTATTTTTGTACAGTGAAAGTGAAAGTGAATTCGCTCAGTCGTGTCCGACTCTTTGCGACCCCATGGACTGTAGCCTATCAGGCTCCTCTGTCCGTGGGATTTTCCAGGCAAGAGTACTGGAGTGGGTGCTGTTTCCTTCTCCAGGAGATTTTCCCAACCCAGGGATCGAACCCAGGTCTCCTGCATTGTGGGCAGACGCTTTACCATCTGAGCCACCGGGGAAGCTCAGTTTTTGTACAGTAGTTCATCTTTATTACTTATCTCTCACTATAATGCCTATACCATGAACATATGATTTCTTGCTCTTTTGATCTATGGCTATCCCCAGACTCTAGAATAGTGCATTTCTGGTGCCTGTTAAATATTTTAATTCACCAGTTAAAAAGTATTTTCCTTCCTGTAGGGCTAGCATAATGGAATAATTGTGAGATAAGCTGTTTTTTTTTTTTTTTAAGTATTATAGGTAAGATTAGATGTTTTTAAATATTAAAGGAACATAAAAGTAAGAGTGATGATTGAATATTTTATACAGTGATGACTCACCAAAGTATTGTAAATTTTTTTATTTAAAAATTTGATTTTGTGATAAAAATGTACCATAAAGGAATGTTTCTGAAAGATTCTGTTCTATCATCAATACTCTCCACTTATCTGCAGCCATATTTTGATTACACTGACAAATAGAAATAAAAGTATTTACTCCAGAAAAGCCTTTAAAGCAGTTTAGGCAATTGGTGAAGAAAATAATAATCCTTACTTTAAATATTTCAAAAAATATTTTTAAGGACTTCCCTCATGGATCAGTGGTTAAGACTCCATGTTCCCAATGCAGGAGTCCTGAGTTCTATCCCCAGTCAGGGAAGTAGATCCCATATGCCTCTAAGAGTTTGCATGCCATAATGAAAAGATCCTGCATGCTGGAAACTAAGACTTGGAGCAGCCAAATAAATAAATAGAAAAAAAAAAAAAAAACCTATCATATTCACCTTTATATTTTTCTTCATTCATTGAAGCAGAAAATAAAGATATTTGAAAGTAGCAATGTATCACCCTATTGCCTTACATTTTAATCTTGCAAAATTGTTCTTCGAATATCATATTATTGGGATGGATAATTCTTTTATATTCACTGACCCCTAAGAATTCAGCACTATCTTTATATGCTTTGGTATTCAAAAAAACTAATTTATTTTAAAAATAGTGAGAAAGAAGAGCCATGGTTTAATTCCTGGGCCTGCAACTTACTACATGTGTTAACTTGTACAAATGATGCCATGATATCTCCTGGTCACCATTTTTCTTTTCTCTAAAGCTGGACAGTGCTCAATTTAGCTGTTTATTGTGGAGACTGCTAAAATAATGTGACAAAAGTATGATATGACTCACCACATCCTCAATAAAAAGCTTACTTACAATCTTTCAATTTTATTTCCATTATTAACAACAGTCATGAATGTTTCCAATCACGCAGCAGATGCTCTTTTATTTTCTTTAATTTCCTTCTCCATCTTTTAAATATGATTTTGCTTTGTGTGCTTTTGAATTGAATTGAATTTAAAAAATACTAAGTATTTTTTAAAATGTGATGCAACAATGAAAAATAGAATAGTAGCTATAAGAAGATATTTTCTATTGCACTCCAAAATTGCAAAGTCATTACCACATCAATATTTTCATAAAGTACTTTCTTATTTTCAATTTTAGATGCTCATATTAAGAATGCAAGTGAGGCTTTTTACAAGTCCTGCTTTTCAAATCTATTAATTTTCAGAGAAAGAAATGGGATAAAGCTTTAATTTGCTTCCTACAGGGAAGATTAAATTGGTTCATTTATTTTTTTATTTCATTATTGACATCTTTTGTCAAAAAGAAGCATTATTTTTAATGCCGATCGCCAGGTGTGGAAAATACACAATTGAATTTACACTAGTATTACTTAAGAAATCATAATTACAACCCTGTCCTTAAAATTGTAATTCATTTTCTGTAATTGATAAACTTTTTACCTTGCTAAAATTTTGAATTTTATAAAAGAGGCTGGAGACTATCTTTTGAGATTAGCAACCATATTTTCTCCTCAAATGCATGCACATCTCACTTAATGGCTTCAGCAGTTAAGCCAATATGTAGCAATAAATTGTAAGACAGTGAAGGTGACATCAAGGTTTGAATGTATTAAACATATACATAGACAAAAGGAGACAGAGAGAAGGACTCAGCAATCCAGGTTATGTTTTGAATTGGGATAAATACAGAGGAAATATTTTCCTGTAATTTCTGTGTCAGAGTGTGTGCTAAAGAGTAAATAGCATCTACGCGTAGTGCTAGAATACCTAGCAGTCTAAAGTTAAAGAGGCCCTGAATGGATGAGGTGACATCTTCATTTATTTTTGTTAACTTCTTATTTGACTCAAAATGCATTAATTGATTCTTAATGCTGACGAGAACTTAGTTATACAGGGACTTCCCTTGTAGCTCAGTCAGTAAAGAATTTGCCTGCAGTGCAGGAGACCCGGGTTTGGTCCCTGATTTGGGAGGATACCCTGGAGAAGGAAATGACAACCCACTCCAGTATCCTTGCCTGGAAAATCTCATGGACAGAGGAGCCTGGTGGGCTGCAGTCCATGGGGTCTCAAAGAGTTGGGCATGACTGACAGGCTAACCCTTACTTACTCACTTATCAGTTATACTATTGTTAAAAAGAATCCTGTAGATAATCTAATTTGACTAATCATCAATTTTTAAAAGTACTGCAACAGCCAAAACAGAGCACAAAACGTCTGGGATGGGGGAGAAAAATGTCTAAGGCCTCTGAAAACGTGGCGTTAGAATAGAGATGAGACATAATTCCAAGTAACTATTATATAAACTATCAAATAAGTGCCACAAAAAGGTAAAAAAAAAAAAAATAAGTAGTGCTTTACAAGAAGAGCCAGCAATTTTTTGCAGTGATTTGATAGGGCAAAAAATCTGTGGAGTCAAATGACAAATGTGTTGGACTTGGAGACATATACAAGATTTGACTGTTAGAGTTGGAGAGGGAGGGCTTTCCAGGAGGCCCTAGTGGTAAAGAACCTATCTACCAGTGCCGGAGACATAAGAGATGTAAGTCCTATCACTGACTTTGGAAGATCCCCTGGAGAAGGGAATGGCAGCCCACACCAGTATTCTTGCCTGGAGAATCCCATGGTGGTGGGCTACAGTTCATAAAAAAATTGCATGTGACTGAAGTGACTTAGCACTCATGCATTCATAAAGGAGAGGAAAAGTCTGTTAGGTTTAAGAAATCCTCTACTTTATACCCAACATATCCCTGAAACTCTGGCTGAAAGCCAAATGTATAAAAGTTAAACAGTAGACTGATATACAAATAATTCAAATATGTATGTATATATATGTATATATATATATATATATATAGAGAGAGAGAGAGAGAGAGAGAGAGATGCATATAATAGAATTTAACATGCTATTTTAATGAAATAATTCTTTCTCAGCAATATAATGGCTTGGCCAAGCTGAAGCAGTTAGTGCAATGATCAGAAAGCATCCTCACAGGCTAGTCTCATAGGAAGCTTCTGTTAACTACTCCCAAAGGAGGACCATCTCCCCTGACAGGACACCTGCACTGCTTGGATATCCAGAGAATCTCTTTCCCTTACTGAAGCTGATTCTAATTCCTTCTCTCCACTCTGGCATAGAAATGGGATATGCCTCTCTGCATGAAGCCAGTTCCCAAAATATGGAATATGGAAGAAAAACATAAGATCATGGAATATGTATACATATATGATGGCGAACAGGAAAAAGGAAGAAGACAGGAAGAGGAGAGTACGAGAAATGATATTGTTATAGCCACGCATTCCGGGAAACAAACTCACCCAGAAGGACAATGCAGATAGTGGAGTGCAGTTTATTACACCTGTGGGCCCAAGGCAGAGTCTCCTCTTAGCCAAGGACCCCGAGCAGCATTTGTGAAAGTCTTTTATACCCCATGTGTACGTATCTGAACCCACCACCCCAATTTCCTCGAGACTTACATAAAACGAATGGGGTAATCAAAATAACCCCATTATTCAAGTGTTATCAAGTGTTAGGTGTTCAAACAATTAATAATCAATAAGCCTGCTATTACATTCCAATAGATACAGAAAGAATTTATGATCTGTGCAGAGGCAGGGGTGATTAGAGTATGTTTTCTCTTAGGCAATGAGTAACCTGGATGTGATTTTCAAGATTCCCCTGTCCAGAGGGGGTCCTATCCTTCTATTGTAGTTTCCATAGGCACTAAGCACAGAGTCCAGAGTCCGTTGGAGAGGTGGCCGAGCATGATCAGCATGAACAGGCCTAAGATGGGGTCCAGGCCCTATGAATTCCTTCTTCAATATGATTTCCAATTATGATTTAATGTCTCATGTCATATCAAGGCAAAATATTTTCTCTTTAAAATTCAATAATTACAAGTAGATTTATGTGTGTGCAATGTATGTTTGTTGTAGCGTAGCTTCTTTATTTGCACTAGCACAAAGGTTACAAACTGGCTGAGTTCTGGAAGAATTTGTCTCATAGATAAAGTTTGAATTGGTATGAACAATTATATGGAAGGATGGCTAGACAGATACATAGATACAGAGGTAAAGAAGCAGAGATTTTGAGACATGGATCTGTACATGTAGATGGAGCCTGCACTTTTCAATATGCCTTTGTTGCTGATACTCCATGTTATACATACTGGTCTACTGACCTTCATTATATTATTCTTACCCTTGAAAACACTTGTGTTTGGGACCATTGATCTAAACAGTTTTAATATAGGGTCAAAAATTCCAGAGGTTTGAACCTGTCTAATTAGTTTGTTTACATGAATTTCTGGACCACTACATGGAACTTTCTTTAAGGCATATTTTTTTTGGTTTTTTGTTTGTTTGTTTATTTTAATCTCCTTCAGTAAGGTAAGCCTTAGTGGCTTCCCAGATGGTCTAGTGGTAAAGAATCCACTTGCCAGTGCAGGAGAGACAAGAGATTGTGTTAGACTCCTGGGTTGGGAGACCCCCTGCAGGAGGAAATGGCAACCCACTCTAGTATTCTTGCCTGGATAATCCCACCGACAGAGGAGCCTGGAAGGCTACAGCCCATGGGATTGCAAAGAGTCAGACATGACTGAGTGGGTGCACACACACACACACTACACACACGAGGGAAACCTTACACAGAAGCCTGATATGCCTGCTCCATAAATATGTTCCTATCTCTTCAGGAAAGAACACTGGAATATGGTGTGAACAAGAGAAAAACCTTTATTTTAGTAGGCTTTTAAAATTATTTTGAAGATCCAGTTTACAAAATTCTATAGAGCTGTTTTTTAATAAAGGAGGAAAAAAACCTGAGAAACAAGTCATCCTGACCACCAGAAACTGACTGTTAGGCAGTATCCTCTAAACAACTCAGAAATGGTTATTAGTCATCTGATTTACAGAAAGACTGGTTTTAAGTTGACAAAGATTTAAGTACCTTTTCATTTTTAATATAAATTAGTAAGAACTGTACAAACGTAGGGAAGGCAAGGATTTTTATCAACAAATTTAGTGAAAGTACCACTTTTGAAAGGGATATTACAGGATATCAAGCAGGAGAAATGGGTAAAAGCAGGTAGCAAAGGCCTTGAACATCAAGCTAAAACATTTTCGGTAGGCAATGAAATATGCAGCAAAGACAGCAACTAGCACCAATTAATTTACTGATTTCACTGTGGCAGCCACTGCATTTCCTCTTATGTGAATCTCACAAGCAAATTATGAAAGTGATGCTTTTATCCCATTTTGCAACAACAAAATCAGAGGCAAAGAAAAGTTAAGCAACTTATTTCAGTTCAGTTCAGCTGTGGACAGTGACTCTCTGCGATCCCATGAATTGCAGCACACCAGGCCTCCCTGTCCATCACCAACTCCCAGAGTTCACTCAAACTCATGTCCACTGAGTCGGTGATGCCATCCAGCCATCTCATCCTCTGTCATCCCCTTTTCCTCCTGACCCCAATCCCTCCCAGTATCAGTCTTTTCCAATGAGTCAACTCTTCGCATGAGGTGGCCAAAGTACTGGAGTTTCAGCTTTAGCATCAGTCCTTCCAAAGAACACCCAGGGCTGATCTCCTTCAGAATGGACTGGTTGGATCTCCTTGCAGTCCAAGGGACTCTCAAGAGTCTTCTCCAACACCACAGTTCAAAAGCATCAATTCTTTGGTGCTCACTTTCTTCACAGTCCAACTCTCATATCCATACATGACCACCGGAAAAACCATAGCCTTGACTAGACGGACCTTTGTTGGCATAGTAATGTCTCTGCTTTGGAATATGCTATCTAGGTTGGTCATAACTTTCCTTCCAAGGAGTAAGCGTCTTTTAATTTCATGGCTGCAGTCACCATCTGCAGTGATTTTGGAGCCCCCCAAAATAAAGTCTGACACTGTTTTCACTAGAGATGCACATTTGCTGCTGCTGCCACTGCTGCTAAGTCGCTTCAGTTGTGCCGGACTCTGTGCGACCCCATAGACAGCAGCCCACCAGGCTCCCCCATCCCTGGAATTCTCCAGGCAAGAACACTGGAGTGGGTTGCCATTTCCTTCTCCAATACATGAAAGTGAAAAGTGAAAGTGAAGTCGCTCAGTCATGTCTGACTCTCGCGACCCCATGGATTACAGCCTACCAGGCTCCTCCATGGGATTTTCCAGGCCAGAGTACTGAGTGGGGTGCCATCGCCTTCCCCAAGAGATGCACATTTAGAAGTAGCGGAATCAAGGTTTGTCCTCATATGTATTGTTCTTCAAAACCAAAGAATTCTTCCCACATTGGTGAAACTGGACTCATGACATAGTTCTTACCACTATATTACATTCTTTTGGATTAATGAATATGCCTTACCTTAGATGTAATTGATCCATACATTTTCTTGTTTCCTTTAGCTCTCACTTGACTTATTGGAAATTTGTATATCCAACAAATAAATTATTTCTTTACCTGATATCAGAAAAGGATTTAGATTCTTCATATATAATTGGGAAGTATATTTCACTGATACTGAATTTCAGTATAAATTATGAGTTTCAGACTCATGCACATCATGTCATCTTTATATTGAGTTGGCCAAAATGATTGTTCAGGTTTTTCCATAACATCTTACAGAGAGTCCCAAATGAACTTTTGGCCAACCCAATATTTTGCACTCCCTCTACATTTAAAGTTACTTTACTGTTCTCAATTTGTTTTCCTACTATTCATTAGTGTACTACATATTTTGAGTTAATAGACTCAATATTGATTGTGCTTATGGGGTTTAGAGCTGTTGCTAAAAAACATGAATCAATATCTTTCACTCCATTTCCCCCTCCAGTGTGATTTGGCTATATGCACTTTAGTATAAACACTCACAGGCTGGTTATAAATCTTTCTACCTATCTTCCTACTGACAGTCTGCAACCAGGTTGGTGGGTTTGCCCAAGGGAAATGAAAGCAGGGCAATTCTCGGTCACGACATGCATTCCAACTGCAAGTGCTTACAGCTGGAATGTGCCTGCCTTTTAAGGAACAGAAGGAAATGTCCACAGAGAGCTATTTTAAAAGATGCAATTCAACTATAAATGTATCCATGCATTTCTGTTTAGGGACTTTAAATTAAATTACCATTTAAAGTTAACATAGATATCTTATTAATGGCATTGAGGCTGTCAGCTTTTGAGTGTTTAAAGAGCAGGCCAAGAATGTTTAAGTAAAGAAGCAGTGTATATAACTGTAGTTGTGTGCAAACATGATTATACATGGCTATCACATCTCACTTGCTAAGAGCACATATTTTATCAGTCCTCTATGAAAGTAAGACATAATGACAATGAAAACCAATTTTATAAATTGCATGTGTTAATAAACATTAGGCAAACCAAATGTGCCACCTTTCAGATATGAAATAACTTAAAATTACATAGGGCTTTTACTTTTTTGGTCATGTCTCACAGCTCGCAGAATCTTATTTCCTCAACCAGGGATAGAACCTAGGCCCACTGTGGTGAAAACACTGAGTCCTAATCACTGGATCACCAGAGAATTCCCAGTTATTACTTTTTAAAGTACTTTCAGGTCACTGTGACAAGTACTCTGGTTGTTTTAAAGGTGAAGTTCACTTTTGTCCATAGTTCCTGGTCTGACCTTTGACATGCATTTTTAAGGATTAGAGATACACTATCTCCATGAATAACATTTCCTCTGGAGAACCTAATGAGGCAAGAAAAAATCAAATGTAACTCTCATCTCAAGATAACCACATTTTGAGTAATCTGTCCTGACTGTATAATCTATTTTAATAGAAATACTGAAGTGAAAGCTCCAATATATTGGTCAACCGTTGCGAACAGTAAACTTATTGGAAAAACCTCTGATGCTGGGAAAGATTGAGGGCAGGAGAAGGGGGCGACAGAGGATGAGATGACTAGATAGCATCACCAACTCAATGGACATGAGTTTGAGCAAACTTTGGTACCTGCCTCATTGATTAAACAATCACCCTATGCTAAGGCAACCCAGAATATCAACTTCCAGGAGAAAATGGTTAAAAATGTAGTATATGCAGAGGTGAAGCTTATGGTAAACTGAATTTGACCACCGGGATTCACATTTCTGCTCTGACACTCTGTAAAGTAAGCTTGAACACAAATTTTATTCTTTAAGTATTAGTTTCCTTATTTTCAAAACAAAGATAACATTTTGACCCACGTACATTTATGACTGTGTAAATTAAACATGAAAATGTGAGACACTTAGCATCGCAGCAAAATACATGCACTGCCATCAATGGATTTCCATGTTACATTTGTAAAGAATGAAAACCAAAATAAATTTGGTGTTTTATTGTTTGTTTAGTTTAGATGGGGTATATTTTGGCCTCTTATTTAATGAGGGCTTTTGACTGTCAAAGGCTATCATGTGAATGCTTAGTATCAAAGTTCCCCAGACTGTTGTCTTTCTCAAAGGCAGATGGTAAATCTGTCAGCAGTAGCATTCAGAACAACAGCAACCCAGATGCTTTTAAGCACTGTGTGTGAAGCTGCTCCTCCCACTAAGAGCACCATTGGGCAAGATGCCAAAGGAAGGTCCCCAAGGCAATCTGGCTGCTTCTGAATCCAACTCTGGCTGTCTGGAAAGTCAAATGAATCCAGCTCACTTAGCCATACACTACTTAATGCAAAGAATATGCTCCTCATTTATAATCAAGCCAATCTTCCATATTTCAACCTAGCTACATTCTGAGAAGATTGATGCTTATTATTTGATCTTTATTGTGCAGAGAGGAAAGTTTTGTATTATTTTATAGATATTAGTGTTCTATGTGAAAAACATAAACCTATTAGACCTAGTACCCACTCATCTGTAAATATTTTGCACATGTACAACTACCTTTAGTGATTCATTAAAAACCCAATACTTAAGAGTCCCAAGGAAATGGCAACCCACTCCAGTATTCTTGCCTGGAGAATCCCAGGGACAGAGGAGCCTGGTGGGCTGCCATCTATGGGGTTGCACAGAGTCGTACACGACTGAAGTGACTTAGCAGCAGGTATGACTTGGATGCAATCTCAAAAATGACAAATGATCTCTGTTCGTTTCCAAGGCAAACCATTCAATATCACAGTAATGCAAGTCTATGCCCAAACAGTAACACTGAAGAAGCTGAAGTTGAACCATTCTATGAAGACCCACAAGACCTTTTAGAACTAATACCCAAAAAAGACATCCTTTTCATTATAGGGGACTGGAATGCAAAAGTAGGAAGTCAAGAAACACCTGGAATAACAGGCAAATTTGGTCTTGGTATACGGAATGAAGTACAGAAAAGGCTAATAGAATTTTGCCAAGAGAACACACTGGTCATAGCAAACACCCTCTTCCAACAACCCAAGAGAAGGTTCTACACATGGACATCACCAGAAGGTCAACATGGAGATCAGATTGATTATATTCTTTGCAGCCAAAGATGGAGAAGCACTATACAGTCAGCAAAACCAAGACTGGGAGCTGACTGTGGCCCAGATCATGAAATTCTTCTTGCCAAATTCAGACTGAAATGGAAGAAAGTGGAGAAAACCACTAGACCACTCAGATATGACCTAAATCAAATCCCTTATGATTTGAGAAGTGTAAGTGAGAAACAGATTTAAGGGACTAGATCTGATAGATAGGGGCCTTGATGAACTATGGGTGGAGGTTCATGACATTGTATAGGAGACAGGGATCAAGACCATCCCCATGGAAAAGAAATGCAAAAAAGCAAAATGGCTGTCTGTGGAGGCTTTATCTGTAAAAAGAAGAGAAGCGAAAAGCAAAGGAGAAAAGGAAAGATATAAGAATCTGAGATCCAAACAATCTGAGTTTCAAAGAATAGCAAGGAGAGATAAGCAAGACTTCCTCAGCGATCAATGAAAAGAAATAGAGGAAAACAACAGAATAGGAAAGACTAGAGACCTCTTCAAGAAAATTAGAGATACCAAGAGAATATTTCATGCAAAGATGGGCTTGATAAAGGACAGAAATTGTATAGACCTAATAGAAGAAGAATATATCAAGAAGAGGTTGCAGAATACACAGAACTACACAAAAATATCTTTCTGACCAAGATAATCAGGATGATGTGATCACTCACCTAGAGCCAGACATCCTGGAAAGTGAAGTCAAGTGGGCCTTAGAAAGCATGACTACAAACAAAGCTAGTATAGGTGATGGAATGCCAGTGGAGCTATTTCAAGTCCTGAAAGATGATGCTGTGAAAGTGCTGCACTCCATATGCCAGCAAATTTGGAAAACTCAGCAGTGGCCACAGGACTGGAAAAGGTCAGTTTTCATTCCAATCCCAAAGAAAGGCAATGCCAAAGAATGCTCAAACTACTGCACAATTGCACTCATCTCACACACTAGTAAAGGAATGCTCAAAATCCTCCAATCCAGGCTTCAGCAGTACGTGAACCGTGAACTTCCTGATGTTCAAGCTGGTTTTAGAAAAGGCAGAGGAACCAGAGATCAAATTGCCAACATCTGCTGGATCATGGAAAAAGCAAGAGAATTCCAGAAAATCATCTATTTCTGCCTTATTGACTATGCCAAAGCCTTTGACTGTGTGGATCACAATAAACTGTGGAAAATTCTGAAAGAGATGGGAATATCAGACCACCTGACCTGCCTCTTGAGAAACCTGTTTGCAGGTCAGGAAGCAACAGTTAACTGGACATGGGACAACAGACTGGTTCCAAATAAGAGGATGTCAAGGCTGTATATTGTCACCCTGCTTATTTAACTTATATGCAGAGTACATCATGAGAAACGCTGGGCTGGAAGAAGCACAAGCTGGAATCAAGATTGCTGGGAGAAATATCAATAACCTCAGATATGCAGAAGACACCACCTTTATGGCAGAAAGTGAAGAGGAACTAAAAAGCCTCTTGATCAAAGATAGTTCAGTTCACTTCATTCGCTCAGTCGTGTCCGACTCCGCGGGACCCCATGAATCGCAGCACACCAGGCCTCCCTGTCCATCACCAACTCCCGGAGTTCACCCAGACTCACGTCCATCGAGTCAGTGATGCCATCCAGCCATCTCATCCTCTGTCGTCCCCTTCTCCTCCTGCCTCCAATCCCTCCCAGCATCAGAGTCTTTTCCAATTAGCCAGCTCTTCACATGCACATGAGGTGGCCAATACTGGAGTTTCAGCTTTAGCATCAGTCCTTCCAAAGAAATCCCATGGCTGATCTCCTTCAGAATGGACTGGTTGGATCTCCTTGCAGTCCAGGGGACTCTCAAGAGTCTTCTCCAACACCACACTTCAAAAGCATCAATTCTTCGGTGCTCAGCTTTCTTCACAGTCCAACTCACATCCATACATGACCACTGGAAAAACCATAGCCTTGACTAGACGGACCTTTGTTGGCAAAGTAATGTCTTGCTTTTCAATATGCTATCTACGTTGGTCATACTTTTCTTCCAAGGAGTAAGCACCTTTTAATTTCATGCCTGCAGTCACTATCTGCAGTGATTTTGGAGCCCCAAAAATAAAGTCTGACACTGTTTCCACTGTTTCCCCATTTATTTCCCATGAAGTGATGGGAACAGATGCCATATTCTTTGTTTTCTGAATATTGAGCTTTAAGCCAACTTTTTCACTCTCCACTTTCACCAAGAGGCTTTTTAGTTCCTCTTCACTTTCTGCCATAAGGGTGGTGTCATCTGCATATCTGAGGTTATTGATATTTCTCCCGGCAATCTTGATTCCAGCTTGTGTTTCTTCCAGTCCAGCGTTTCTCATGATGTACTCTGCATATAAGTTAAATAAACAGGGTGACAATATACAGCCTTGACGAACTCCTTTTCCTATTTGGAACCAGTCTGTTGTTCCATGTCTAGTGCTAATTGTTGCTTCCTGACCTGCATACAGGTTTCTCAAGAGGTGGGTCAGGTAGTCTGGTATTCCCATCTCTCAGAATTTTCCACAGTTTATTGTGATCCACACAGTCAAAGGCTTTGGCATAGTCAATAAAACAGAAATAGATGATTTTCTGGAACTCTCTTGCTTTTTCCATGATCCAGCAGATGTTAGCAATTTGATCTCTTGTTCCTCTGCCTTTTCTAAAACCAGCTTGAACATCAGGAAGTTCACGGTTCACGTACTGCTGAAGCCTGGCTTGGAGAATTTTGAGCATTACTTTACTAGCATGTGAGATGAGTGCAATTGTGCAGTAGTTTGAGAATTCTGTGGTATTGCCTTTCTTTGGGATTGGAATGAAAACTGACCTTTTCCAGTCCTGTGGCCACTGCTGAGTTTTCTAAATTTGCTGGCATATGGAGTGCAGCACTTTCACAGCATCATCTTTCAGGATTTGGAATATCTCCACTGGCATCCCATCACCTCCATTAGCTTTGTTCGTAGTGATGCTTTCTAAGGCCCACTTAACTTCACTTTCCAGGATGTCTGGTTCTAAGTCAGTGATCACACCATCGTGATTATCTGGGTCATGAAGATTTTTTTGTACAGTTCTTTTGTGTATTCTTGCCATCTCTTCTTAATATCTTCTGCTTCTGTTAGGTCCATACCTTTTCTGTCCTTTATTGAGCCCATCTTTGCATGAAATGTTCCTTTGGTATCTCTGATTTTCTTGAAGAGATCCCTAGTCTTTCCCCTTCTGTTGTTTTCCTCTATTTCTTTGAATTGATCACGGAAGAAGGCTTTCTTATCTCTTCTTGCTATTCTTTGGAACTCTGCATTCACATGTTTGTATCTTTCCTTTTCTCCTTTGCTTTTCACTTCTCTTCTTTTCACAGCTATTTGTAAGGCCTCCCCAGACAGCCATTTTGCTTTTTGCTTTTCTTTTCCATGGGGATGGTCTTGATCCCTGTCTCCTGTACAATGTCACAAACATCATTCCATAGAATATTATTAAATATTGGCACTGAGCATAGCTAAAAGCAGGAGATGTTTTTCAGCTATCAGAAGGCCTGGGTATTTCTGGCCCTCCGCCATTTTCCCAAGGACCTTCTCCTTCAAGGCTATTTTGTGCTGCACTTCCCAACACCAACCTAGATAGCATATTGAAAAGCAAAGACATTACTTTGCCAACAAAGTTCCGTCTAGTCAAGGTTATGGTTTTTCCAGTGGTCATGTATGGATATGAGATTTGGACTGTGAAGAAAGCCGAGTGCTTAAGAATTGATGCTTTTGAAGTGTGGTGTTGGAGAAGACTCTTGAGAGTCCCCTGGACTGCAGGAGGATCCAACCAGTCCATTCTAAAGGAGATCAATCCTGGCTGTTCTTTGGAAGACTGATGCTAAAGCTGAAACTCCAGTACTTTGGCCACCTCATGCAAAGAGTCATTGGAAAAGACTCTGATGCTGGGAGGGATTGGGGGCATGAGGAGAAGGGGACGACAGAGGATGAGATGGCTAGATGGCATCACTGAGTTGATGTTTAAGTTGAGTTTAAGTGAACCCCGGGAGTTGTGATGGACAGGGAGTCCTGGCGTGCTGAGATTCATGGGGTCACAAAGAGTCGGACACGACTGAGCAACTGAACTGAACTTGGTGTGATCTGAACTTTGTACAATGATATAGTAAGCAAAGAAGACCTACTCATAAATGCTGGGTAAAGTCCTCAGACTCTTGTTAAATATGGCTGGAATAGTCTATAAAAATGATAAAGAAAGTAGAAAACAATGTCATCTAATAGAAGTAAAACAATATTTGTATTTATACAAATATCCCCTATATTTAAAGAACATGCTTTTAAAGTACATAGCTTAGTGAAGTGCTACTTACAGCTTCAGTAACATTGAACAGAATGGAAATATTCATTGTATATTTGCTGTGTATTAAGTATTGCTCTAGGAACTCAGGATTCATTTTGTGTAAACTTAAAAGAAAATTTTAAAAAGCTTTATGATCCTTTGTGCAGGAAAGGCGACTTGACCTTGGCCTCAGAGCTATAGTATGTGCTACAGGGGAAATTTGAATCCTGGGAGCTTCTTGTTCCAAAGACAGTACCCTTTTGATGATGCCATCCAAAGAAGAAACAAGAGATTTTTACTTTTTACCTTGATGTGTTCCTCATGTTTGAAGGGAGAATTTATTAAAACAAACAAACAACAACAACAACAAAAAAAAACCCCACTATCAAGACAACTAGCCTCATGCTGAAGCTATGGGTGGAAGTCTGGAGGAGTTCCAAGTAGAAAGCACTGACTTTAATTACTGAATATATGATATGTCTAGAGTACTCTGTCCCTCTCTATGAAACAAGATAAAATTACTTGTCTTAGAGGAGTGTGGCAAGGACTAAAGAGGACAATTGAGGGTTGTGTGGTACCAGGAATATACATACTGAAAAGTGGAGCTCAGAGGAGTTAAATAACTCAGTTAGGGTCACATGTATTACTGACAGAGCTGTCTTCAAAGTCATATCTTCCAGGTGCCTTCAAACTGAGATATTATATATTGCAATAGTAGATTATAAAACCTGAATATTTTAGAAATTCATTAGATAGCATTCACTGTTGTAAGCATAATGATTTTATTAAAAAATAAAATAATACAAGGAAACAATATCCTACAGAATACTTAATAAAATTACTATAATGTAAGATGTTGCTTATGCTAAATGGGTGCCATCATATATCCAGTAGCTATATTATAGCCAAAGAAGTAAAAGAGAAGTCTGGAAAGACATACCAAATTATAGCTTACTTTTATTTCTTTCATCATGTTTTTCTTATCTGTAGCTTGTATCCATATATTTTCCATAATGAAAGCGTATTACTTGGATTCTTACTAAAGGAACATGATCTGAAAGTAATTACATTCTGAGTCTCAATTTCATTTCTCTGAATATGCTTTTTCATTACATCCTGCTCATTTTATCTTGAAAGCTGAAATGTTCTTAAACTTCTAATTTGCATTGCAAGTTAATTTTTTGTTGGTGCTTATGGATGTCACCAGAATGATATTAAGGTAACACCCAGGATTAAACCCTGCCATGCCTCAAGGAGAAAACTGAGCTCAGGACTTATCTGTGGAAATAAATGTTGCCTTTTACTATCCATGGTATTAATTCTCAGTTATGCATGTTACACTCCTTTAAGGTATCAGTGAATATTCAGATTCAATGGCCCATTCTCAGAGATTTTTATCTGGTAGATTTAGGGTGGATGGCAGACTCTATATTTTTTGTAAAGTTCCCATCTGATTCTGGAAAAAGGATCTTCAAGTCTCTCAATTCTCCCTAAGAATTGGCCTTCCAACTATTGTGGCATATCAGTGGATAAAACATCCCAATTATGTATCCATGCACAAAGAAGCAGGTAACTAAAAGTTATTTTACCAGAAGAAGAGCTTCTTGTTATATCACAATGGACCTGATTAACTCGCAGTAATACAAACCCCCAATATGTCAGTGACTTACAATATTTTTTTTCCTCATTCATGGTATAGGCACAACAGAGAACAGCATTAGGGCTATGTTTGTAGTCACTCAAAAGACTCAGACAGATAGACTTTTTCAAATTCTTGTCAGCAGGTGTAAGAGACAGATCACAAACCAGCACTTAAAGCTTCTGTAAGAAAGGGCACCAGCACTTCTACTTATATTTTATGTCAGAAGAAATCAAACAGCGATGCTAAAATCAAGTGGGGTGGGAAAATCCAATTGGATCATGTGTCCACATGGAAGATAGCTAGAATGATGGACATTTTGATGACTATCTCACATGCCAGACTCAAGAAATTACAACAAAGTATAGCAGTTACAAACCTTATGTGGGGAGTCTTAAAACTCAGAAATTAAATTTTAGCTGTATCACTCTCTGAATTGGGACAAATCTCTTAACCTCCATAACCCTTAGCTTCCTTATGCCTTTGAATCTCCGAAGTCAGAAACAAATATGAAAAGGTATATAAAGTATGCTGCACAGTGCCTGATATGTAGTATGAAATCATGATAATTAGTCTTATTCATAACTATGAATTTTAATAGATGCATCAAAATATTTATATCCTAAAGTGGTGGTGGCTTTATTGACCATGCCAAAGGCTTTGACTGTGTGGATCACAATAAACTGTGGAAAACTCTTCAAGACTTGGGAATACCAGACCACCTGACCTGCCTCTTGAGAAACCTATATGCAGGTCAGGAAGCAACAGTTAGAACTGGACACGGCACAACAGACTGGTTCCAAATAGGAAAAGGAGTACGTCGAGGCTGTATATTGTCACCCTGCTTATTTAACTTATATGCAGAGTACATCATGACAAATGCTGGGCTGGAAGAAGCACAAGCTGGAATCAAGGTTGCCAGGAGAAATACCAATAATCTCAGATATGCAAATGACACCACCTTTATGGCAGAAAGTGAAGAAGAACTAAAGAGCCTCTTGATGAAAGTGAAAGAGGAGAGTGAAAAAGTTGGCTTAAAGCTCAACATTCAGAACTAAGATCATGGCATCTGGTCCCATCATTTCATGGCAAATAGATGGGGAAACAGTGGCTGACTTTATTTTTTTGGGCTCCAAAATCTCTGCAGATGGTGATTGCAGCCATGAAATTAAAAGACACTTACTCCTTGGAAGGAAAGTTATGACCAACCTAGATAGCATATTAAAAAGAAGAGACATTACTTTGCTAACAAAGGTCCATCTAGTCAAGGCTATGGTTTTTCCAGTGGTCATGTATGGATGCAAGAGTTGGACTGTGAAGAAAGCTGAGCGCTGAAGACTTGATGCTTTTGTACTGTGGTGTTGGAAAAGACTCTTGAGAGTCCCTTGGACTGCAAGGAGATCCAACCAGTCCATCCGAAAGGAAATCAGTCCTGAATAGTCATTGGAAGGACTGATGCTGAGGTTGAAACTCCAGTACTTTGGCCACCTCATGCGAAGAGTTGACTCATTGGAAAAGACCCTGATGCTGGGAGGGATTGGGGGCAGGAGGAGAAGGGGACGACAGAGGATGAGATGGCTGGATGGCATCATGGACTCAATGGACATGAGTTTGGGTAAACTTCGGGAGTTAGTCATGTACAGGGAGGCCTGGCCTGCTGCGATTCATGGGATCACAAAGCTTCGGACACGACTAAGCGACTGAACTGAACTGAACTGAATTGAACTGAAAGTGGTGGTGGTGGTGGTGGTTTAGTTGCTAAGTCATATTTGACTCCTGCCAGTAACTGCCAGGCTCCTCTGTCCATGTAAGAATACTCTAGTAGGTTGCCATTTTCTTCTCCAATATTCTAAAGAAAGTTAGCATTATAATGTAAATGATACTCTTTATCACTAATACTATACATATTTATTTAACTATTCACAAGGCACCAGGTGAGGAAAACTGAAGGATACAATAATGAATAATAAAGTCTTTGATATAAAGAATCTTACCATCTATTTAGAGTCAGGAAACTAGGCAAAAACACTAGGCAGATAGTCTAGTATGTGATATAATGGAGGAGCCATAGAGAGATATGGAAATACAATCAGATTTGCGAAAATGGTAAGCTTGTTTTGGAAGAAGTGGCATTTCTTTTAGTTCCAGTGTTCTTGCCTGGAGAATCCCAGGGACGGGGAAGCCTGGTGGGCTGCCGTCTATGGGGTCGCACAGAGTTGGATGCGTCTGAAGTGACTTAGCAGCAGCAGTGAAACATTTAGAAGTCTTTAAAGATAAACTGGTAGCTGGTAAAGATAAATGGAGAAACACTGAAAGATTTTATAAGAAATAGTTCTAAGGAAAATAGATTTAGGTAAATATTAATAGATGATTGATAAGAGATAGATAAATCATAGGATGGATGGCTATAGGGTATAACCTGCAGACACTCTTATTGAGAGAACAGTAGGCTTAATTAACATCGTGTGCACTCACAACTTGGCTGGAATCTGAGCAATACTTAGCAAAACAGTATAAGTTCTAGATTTCCACATGCATCTTTGTTTGAGTATAAATAGATAACTGTCACAAGTGCATTGTCCTCACTTTAGTAATAGGGTTATTCTGTTTTCCAAATGCTATTTTCATGGTGAGTGATGTGTAAGCAGTCGGACCACTTTCCAAACATTAGTTTCTTCCTTGCTGCACCCTTAACTTAGGGGGAGGAAGTCCTGCGGAGAGATGGAAGTTGCAGAAGGGTGTCTCAGGGATTCAGGTGTGTGACAATTTCCACAGATGTCAAGCATGGCAATTTGCCACAGGGAGAAATGAGGTCATTTTGTTCACCATCATTAGGATGTGGTACTCAGGTTGTGACCAGACAACTTAATGCTTCTCTCATTCAGTCAATCATTCTTGTCTTCTAAGTGCTTTGTATTCAGTTATCACTGAACTTTATTAAGTTGTTTGAATACACAGAAACCATTAAGTTATACTATCTTTTTTATTAAATTGAAAGATTGAAATCATTCAAATTCTGCTCATAAATGTCTGCCAGCTAGGGCACTATTTAACTTGATATATAACTTAAATGGTCCCAGACCCCATCAGATATGAGATTGAGGCCTCAAGCTATTATCTAATGCCAGAAGAGAAATTCCCCCTTTTCAGCAGGTGAGGTATTAAATATAAAAACTTTTATTTTCAGTTATGGCACTGAAGCTCCTGATTGAACCCATTCTATCGCTGCCTAGGAGGTATGCCAACTTTGCCTGTGATATAAATCAGTCAATTATATTTCATTTTGATGCTTTTTATTTATGAGACTTGGGGTTCCTTAACAAGATATTCACATTACAAACTCCTATATTCAAAGTGTGAATCTTAAAAAAAAAGGCAAGGCAAAAATTCGGATTTAAAAGGTAAAGTGAAATGAAAGAGAGAAATTACAAAAATATGGTCCATAAGACTTAGAATTGAAATAAATATTTATAATAAAATGTAACCATTGTTCGCCAGTACTTTTACTTTTCTATAAACCTTAAACTTATCCTAAAAATAAAGCCTATTCATTTATGAAACATGCAGCCATCAATTGCTTACAATGTATACCTAGAACTGCCAATGCAGTCTTCTCCAACAACACAGTTCAAAAGCATCAATTCTTCTGCGCTCAGCTTTCTTTACAGTCAAACTCTCACATCCATACATGACTACTGGAAAAACCATAGCTTTGACTAGATGGATCTTTGTTGGCAAAATAATGTGTCTACTTTTTAACATGTTGTCTAGGTTGGTCATAACTTTCCTTCTAAGGAATAAGCGTCTTTTAATTTCATGGCTGAAGTCACCATCTGGTGTGATTTGGAGCCCCACAAAATAAAGTCAGCCACTGTTTTCACTGTTTCCCCATCTATTTGCTATGATGATGGGACTAGATGCCATGATCTTCGTTTTCTGAATGTTGAGCTTTAAGCCAACTTTTTCACTCTCCTCTTTCACTTTCATCAAGAAGCTCTTTAGTTCTTCTTCAGTTTCTGCCATAAGGGTAGTGTCATCTGCATATCTAAGATTATTGATATTTCTCCCAGCAATCTTGATTCATCCAGCCCAGTGTTTCTCATGATGTACTCTGCATATAAGTTAAATAAGCAGGGTGACAATATACAACCTTGACATACTCCTTTTCCTATTTGGAACCAGTCTGTTGTGCCGTGTCCAGTTCTAACTGTTGCTTCCTGACCTGCATATAGATTTCTCAAGAGGTGGGTCAGGTGGTCTGGTATTTCCATCTCTTTCAGAATTTTCCACAGTTTATTGTGATCCACACAGTCAAAGGCTTTGGCATAGTCAATAAAGCAGATTTAGATGTTTTTCTGGAACTCACTTCCTTTTTCAATGATGTAGTAGATGTTGGAAATTTGATTTCTGTTTCCTCTGCCTTTTCTAAAATCAGCTGAACATCTGGAAGTTCATGGTTCACATATTGCTGAAGCATGGCTTGGAGAATTTTGTGCATTACTTTGCTAGCTTGTGAGATGAGTGCAATTGTGCAGTAGTTTGAGCATTCTTTGGCATTGCCTTTCTTTGGGATTGGAATGAAAACTGACCTTTTCCAGTCCTGTGGCCACTGCTGAGTTTTCCAAATTTGCTGGCATATGGAGTGCAGAACTTTCACACCATCATCTTTTAGGATTTGAAATAGCTCAACTGGAATTCCGTCACCTTCACTAGCTTTGTTTGTAGTGATTCTTCCTAAGGCCCATTTGACTTCACATTCCAGGATGTGTGGCTCTAGGTGAGTGATCACACCATCCTGATTATTTGGGTCATGAAGATCTTTTTTGTACAGTTCTTCTGTGTATTCCTGTCTCCTCTTCTTAATATCTTCTGCTTCTGTTAGGTCCCTACCATTTCTGTCCTTTATTGAGCCCATCTTTGTATGAAATGTTCCCTTGGTATCTCTCATTTTCTTGAAGAGATCTCTAGTCTTTCCCATTCTATTATTTTCCTCTATTTCTTTGTACTGATCACTGAGGAGGGCTTTCTATCTCTCCTTGCTATTATTTGGAACTCTGCATTCAAATGAGTATATCTTTCCTTTTCCCTTTGCTTTTTGCTTCTTTTCTTTTCACAGCTATTTGTAAGTCCTCCTCAGACAGCCAGTTTGTTTTTTTGCATTTGTTTTTCTTGGGGATGGTCTTCCTTCCTGTCTCCTGTACCATGTCATGAATATCTGTCCATAGTTCATCAGGCACTCTGCCTATCAGATCTATTCCCTTAAATCTATTTCTCATGTCCACTGTATAATCATAAGGGATTTGATTTATATCATACCTGAATGGTCTCCTGGTTTACCCCACTTTCTTCAATTTAAGTTGAATTTTGCAATAAGGAGTTCATGATCTGAGCCACAGTTAGCTCCTGGTCTTGTTTTTTTCTGACTGTATAGAGCTTCTCCAATATTTTTCTGCAAAGAATATAATCAATCTGATTTCAGTGTTGGCCATCTGGTGATGTCCATGTGTAGAGTCTTTTCTTGTGCTGTTGGAAGAGGGTGTTTGCTATGACCAGTGCATTCTCTTGCCAAAACTCTATTAGCCTTTGCCCTGGTTCATTCTATACTCCAAGGCCAAATTTCTTGTACATATACATAAATGTTAAACATATTCATGGTATCAGGAATGAAATTGAAGCAAATGATGAGGCAAATTGGAAAGATATTAATAAAATATTACCTTCCTCATACATTTTAAGTAATTTGAGGATTTCTAATGCAAAAGAACATTTTCAGGTCCAATTATCTTCCCCCCAAGCTCAGATTTCTACCTTTGATGACATTTGCATATTTATTAAAATAATGTGATCTATTGAAACAAAAGAAATATGTAGCATTTACTGAATATGGTATTCAATAATGTATTTGCAAATATTTTCAGATACCTTCCTTTTGAAAGATTTTGTAGGGAAACAAAGATGAAAATGACATATTATCCAGGTTATATGTTTGTAATCTAGGGATTATAAATGAACATCTAAGACTAAAGATGAATCAGTATATGGAAGCTTTCATGGTTGAGTGTCATGACAGTGGAATTCATAAGCACTATTCAAAAGCAAACACTAACTATGGCTGCTTCTCTCAATACTGAGCTTCAATAAATCATTACCTTAGCTTTAATTCCAGACAGTCTATATTGAAATGATCAATGTACGTGGAAAATTATGAAAGTGAGGAAAAGAACACATTTTGCAAGACAAAATGCTTAATCGTAAAGGAGTCAGTACTGCCAGGAACTAAAAATATCCCAAGAGACCTAAAGTATGTTCATCATTTAAGTTGGAGGATATGGACATATGGCAATCAAATTCCTGATCAAAATGTTTGGAGACACTTTGATGCCAAAATACTCTTTTGAGCATCATCTATTTAGATACTCATATGCCTCCAGAACATGTTGGCCAATGAAACATATTTCCATTTATGTCCTGCCAAGTCACACTCATTAGCTAAAAATTCTCATTTTGCAGTTTTATAAAAAGGACTTGCAGTACCATGTTTCAAAGTTAAAATTTTTATGATTTGTTTTGTTTGTTTGTATACTGCAATATTATCCAGAGTACTACAACTTAATTTTGAGACATTAACTTCATCCTGTCCTTCACTAAATCTTTGATCACAGATTGTAATAAATTTTAAAGATATTCATAGATAATTTTTTCCAGCAGTGCTCACTTCTGCTCATAGGCAATGATATAATCAGAAATCAGGAAGAAAGAAAAGAAGTAGTATAAGGATATAAAACAAATGGATCTGAATAATTCACTGATAAGTACATCATAATAGAATTAAAATATGTTTGAAAAAAGCTTTAATTACTAGGTTATTTGCACTATCTTTTATCTTACATTATATTTTTATCCCATGCTTTGAAGGGTTGATTACAAAATAAATTAACATCTTTTGGTTTTTCCCTTGTAAAGTGAGTGTTTGACCCAGTAGAAGTTAACCCCTCTTTAAATTTCTACGATGTTACATACTTCTAAGCAGGATAGACCCAGGCCATGTATCCTCTCCTTTACTGTGTTTAAATATATGTTCAAGATTGAACATAAAACTGGGAACTGACAGGAATAACAATTCCTTGACATGCCAAGTTTCCTTGAGTTTCTGTTACACTTTAGAAGGCAGTGGCACCCCACTCCAGTCCTCTTGCCTGGAAAATCCCATGAATGGAGGGGCCTGGTGGGCTGCAGTCCATGGGGTTGCTACACGTCAGACAGGACTCAGTGACTTCACTTTCACTTTTCACTTTCATGCATTGGAGGAGGAAATGGCAACCCACTCCAGTGTTCTTGCCTGGAGAATCCCAGGGACGGGGGAGCCTGGTGGGCTGCCGTCTATGGGGTCGCACAGAGTCGGACACGACTGAAGCGACTTAGCTGCAGCAGAGAAAAGATATCATATTAGTTTTCCATTGCTGTGTAACAAGCTACCTCAAACCTAGTGACTTTAGACATTACTCCAAAGGAGTGTTTTAAAACAACACCCATTCTTTATCTCATATTTTTCTGTGGATCAAAAGTCCAGGCATGTTGTAAACTGGGTTCTCTTGTGAAGGTCTCTTTTCAGGGCTCTGTTTTCAAGTTGCCAGTCCAGCTATATTTTCATCTGCCAATAACCAAATTCATTGGTTATTGGCAGAATTTAGTTCCTTGTGGTTGTAAGGCTGAGGTCTCTGTTTAGACATCAACTAGGGGACATTCTCAGGTCCTAGCTGCATAGCCTTCTCCAGAATATGGCAGTTTGCTCTTATAAGGCCAGCAGGGAATCTCACTTCAGATCTCTCTCATCACTTCTAAGGGCTGATTTCAGTAGACCAGGCTACCTGAATAATCTTCCTCTTCATTAATGGAAAGTCAACTGACTAGGGACCTTAGTTATATCTGTTAAATTCCATATGACCAAATATAATAACCAAAGTGAGTTGTCATTCTGCACAAATTCAAGAAAAGATGATTACACGAAAAGATGATTACACAAAGGGGCAGGAAATTTGGGTCACCTTAGAATTCTGCCTACCACAGACAAAAAAATATATAAGTATCATAATACAGTAAAACTTTTACAACGTAGAAATAAAAAAGATGGGACTTGAAGGTAATTTTAGGCAAAGAAATTAAGAAATCTTTTGTGACTATGGAAACAAGCTAGATCTCATGATTTTTTCTTCTCATGTCGATATAGAATTTAAGAAGATAGAGTTAAGCTTAGTAATATCATAACAATCTCATTTTATTTTATGGAGATTAATTGTAAATCTTATAACTTGATGAAGATCAGGTACTTTGAATTACAGTGATTAAAAAGATGAAGTATCAGAAATCAGAAATCACCTTATCCCCTGACCCAGTATTTGGTGATAGACATAATTTGCAACCTCCATTCATATTTATGGTGTTTCAATAAATTCCTTAGAGCAGTCTTTCTTAACTGCATCTAGTTTTTCTCCCCAGGGGCCACTGGCAAGGGCTGGGGACACTTTTGGTTGTTAAAGCATAATGTGTTGGGGCGAGTGGGCTGAGGCATCTTTTGAATATGGTATGGTGTTGGAGAAGGCTCTTGAGAATCCCTTGGACTGCAAGGAGATCCAACCAGTCCATTCTGAAGATCAGCCCTGGGATTTCTTTGGAGGGAATGATGCTGAAGCTGAAACTCCAGTACTTTGGCCACCTCATGCAAAGAGTTGACTCATTGGAAAAGACCTGATGCTGGGAGGGATTGGGGGCAGGAGGAGAAGGGAACGACAGAG
>NW_011495084.1:5000012-5019933 GCF_000754665.1 Bison bison bison
TGAGTTTGAGTGAACTCCGGGAGTTGGTGATGGACAGGGAGGCCTGGCGTGCTGCGATTCATGGGGTCGCGAAGAGTCGGACACGATTGAGTAACTGAACTGATAAGGATCCTGCTATTCATCCTACAATACACAGTACATCTTTCACTACAAAATATTACCCAGCCCGAATTAACAAATGAATTGCTGTTAAGAAACTCAACATTAGAATCTTAAAACAATAAAAGCAATACTTAATTATGTCATAATTTTTTTTTTTACATACAAAGGATATAAAACATCCAAGGTCTTTCTATTACTTTCCAAGACTAATTTACCCATATTATTATTTAACAAGATAAATTACAAAGACAACCAGAAGTCTCAAATTAAAGTCATGGCTTGATTTGACAAATATGTTATCTCCTAGGTGTCAAAAAACATGGAAGATATACATGCATTTTGTAGCCCTGTGCTAAAGGATTGCTCTGAGTCTCCCTAGCTTCCTGAGAGTAATCTAGACTCACATATCAGATCTTTATAGGGATGCACATATTAATTTTAAATTTAATTTCTAAGTTTGCCATACAGAAGATTTGAAAATGAAATTGTCAGTGAAATCAAAGAAAGTATAAGTGAGATGTGTTTTAAAATCAATCATCTATTATAAACTGTCATGTAAAAATCACAAACATTTCAAGCCGAAAATGTGGCCCAGAGTATTCTATTTTTTTTTTCTATCACTGTGAATAAGTGACCAACTTACATAAGAAATGGATGAAAAGAACAAACCAGAACAAACAGAAGGTCGGATGCTGTAGGACATCTGCGCTCACTTTGAAAGGCACAGTGTCTTGTGTGCAAGCAGTCTCCTGCGTGCAGACTGCCTGCAGATGCCGAGAAAAGACAGGTAGCCCTGCAGGCACCATCAGAGCAGAGAGTTTCAATGCTCAAAGAAAGGTTCAGGACCACCAGAGTCAGAGAGGTGAGGGGTCAGCAACAGCAGACTCTCCATATAATAATGTTAGTTAGTCGCTCACTCTTGTCACAAGATCCCGTCTAGCGTTGTTCACTAGGGAAGCACAATCCTGTTGGCTTTAGCAAGGAAAGCCTTGATTGTATATTGGTCTTCACACATTCTCTCTAATTAGATTTCCCACATAACCTCTCAAAAATCGGCCATCAGAGAGATGAAGAAATCAGCTGAAAGTGTTAAAGTACACAGGTGATTTGCTTATTTACTGGATTAAGCCAAATCAATTTGCACATATATGCACTGCTACAGACAGCTGCTGTTTACACTTTATTTTTTTTTCACTAAAAAATATGATCCAAATACAGTCACATTGTGAGGTACTGGGGATTGTTGGTGGTGGTGGTTTAGTCACTAAGTCACGTCTGACTCTGTGACCCTATGGATTGAAGCCCGCCAGGTTCCTCTGTCCATGGGATTTCCCAGGCAAGAATACTGGAGTGGGTAGCCATTTCCTTTTCCAGGAGATCTTCCTGACCCAGCAATTGAACTCAGGTCTTCTGCATTGCAGGTGGATTCTTTACCAAGTCAACATATTAATCATATTAAATTGGAGAGGGACACAATTCATCCATTAACAAAATCTATCACAAAGTGCAATCTCTGTGCAATATGCAGTTGTTATTCACGTGGCTGTTAAGCGCATATCATTTCACTACTGTACTCAAGTGTCTGAGGTTTTGTACATTAAATAGTAATGAATACTATACAAAGTGATTGCTTTTGTTTATCGGTTTCATAATAAATAGCAACCATTCTTTTCACAGGGTCCAAAATAAGAACATCAACTATGAATTAAACTTAAGGCAAACAAAGTAAACTTTAAGAATTGGACTTCTAAAACTACTTGTGTTTAAATTTTCTGGAAATTTTTAGTTTACTATTTTAATATATTTGTATATATATAATATATAAACATTAGAGATTATGAAGCACAGTGACTAGGAAAATGGATGATTTAAGTAAATGCATTGTGTATTCTTTAAACATGTAAAATATCTGATACAATGCAAAAGATGAAAGTGCCTTATTTACCACTTAAAATACTGTATTTATAGAAAATAAATATGTTCGGCATTCATTATAAAAGACTATGGTCACAATCTTAGATTATTTTTATGCTATATTATTATAGACAGATATTAATCAATTTAAAGTGGAAGCCGCTTAGTTATGTCAGACTCTTTGCAACCCCATGGACTATATAGTCCATGGAATTCTCTGTGATCCCATGGATTATACAGTCCATGGAATTCTCTAGGCCAGAATGGAGCAGGTAACCTTTCTCTTCTCCAGGGGATCTTCCCAACCAAGGGATCAAATCCAAGTCTCCCACACTGCAAGCAGATTCTTTACCACCTGAGCCACAAAGAAAGCCCAAGAATACCAGAATGGGTAGTCTATACCTTCTCCAGGGGATCTTCCCGACCCAGGAATCGAACCAGGGTGCCTTGCATTGCAGCTGGATTTTTTACCAACTGAGCTATCAGGGAGGCCCAAACAACTTAAAGTATATCCTTTTTAAGAAAAAAAGACAACCAAGTATATCTTTTGAAGAGATATCATAATTTTCAGACTTAAAATTTGAAATTTAAAAACTTGACATACTTTTAATTCTGGTGAATTTTTTAAAGCTACCTCCAAAATAAGATAAAAATTTAGCATGTATGGGTTTTAAAGGAAATAAAAAGTTAGAAAAATGAAATTACCTAAAAATATTGTGAGAAATTAGAGATGAAAAAGTGGTAATTTACAGAATTAGTAATAAAACTATGTTCTGTATATGAACCACTTGTAAAAATATTTTGTAGAACAAAGATGAGACAAAGCAACACATTTTATATATAACACTCACTACAGCATAGAAGAATCTAATTATGGGTTAAATGCAAATGGCACACATATAATTGTATAGTTTCTGCAGTAGAAAGCATTCATTGTAATAATTATCACATCCAAATCTTAGCATCATCCTTCTGAAATCTCTGAAGATTTTCAGTTGAATTTGTGACCCTATGGAATTATAATCTGCCAGGCTTCTCTGTCCATTGGATTCTCCAGGCAAGAGTACTGGAGTGGGTTGTCAAACCCTTCTCCAAGGATCTTCCTGACCCAGGGATGGAACCTGCATCTCTTATGTCTCCTGCACTGGCTGGTTGGTTCTTTATCATAAGTGCTACTGGAAAACCCCGGTCTAGGTTTGCTGCTGCTGCTACTGCTAAGTCGCTTCAGTCGTGTCCGACTCTGTGCGACCCCATAGACGGCAGCCCACCAGGCTCTGCTGTCCCTGGGATTCTCCAAGCAAGAACACTGGAGTGGGTTGCCATTTCCTTCTCCAATGCATGAAAGCGAAAACTGAAAGGGAAGTCGCTCAGTCGTGTCTGACTCTTAGCAACACCATGGACTATAGCCTACCAGGCTCCTCCGTCCATGGGATTTTCCAGGCAAGAGTACTGGAGTGGGGTGCCTTGCCTTCTCTGGGTCTAGGTTTATGTTCCTTTAATTTAATATTTTAAAATTTTATTTATTTTAATTGGAAGATAATTGCTTTACAATATTGTATTGGTTTCTGCCATACATCAACATGAATCAACCATAGGTATACATGTATCCCCTCCCTTTTGAACCTCCCTTTCTCCATCCACTACTCTAGGTTGTCACAGAGCACCAATCTGAGCTCTCTGCATCATCCAGCAAATTTTCACTGGCTAGCTATTTTACTAATTTAGGATTTTGTAAAGGTAAGAAAAAGATAAATGAGGACTTTAATGATCTAAAATTCTTATGCTGAAATCTTAACTCCCAGTTCTTCAGAATATAAATATATTTTTGAGATATGGGTGGGCACTAATTCAGTATGACTGATGACCTTTAGAAGAGAATAGATTACAGCCACGCACAGAGTGAGGGAAGCCAGAATGAGGACACAGAGAGAAAGCGGTTATCTGTAAGTCAGAAAGAGGGGACTCAGAGGGTACCAAACCTGCTGGCATTTTGATCTCAGACTTCTGGCATCAGAAAATAAATTTCTTTCATTTAAGGCACTCAGTCTGTGGTATTTTGTTATGCCACTCTACCAAACTACTGCAAGGATCTGCGAGCCTACACTATAAGGATAAAAATACATATATTTAAATATATAGCTAAAGTATGAATATTTATAAACAAGGTAAAATAATAATGTTTTTCTGATATTAAATTCTAATTGCTCCTTTACAAAGAGTTATGGAAATTTTAATCCAGGTAATATCTTTATATCTTTGTCTTGTCCTTCCTTAAATCTTCTTTTTTGCAATCTATTTTGACATCATGCACAAATCAATGTTCTCATTGTCTATATCCCACTCTAGCCTATATTGAAATAATTCTTTAACATGAAGTGACTACATTTCTGTCAAATTCCAGAAAACGCAAACTAATCTGTTAGCGAGAGAAAGCAGATCAGTGGTTGCCCACACCTTGGAGGGCAGGGAGGTACATGAAGAGAGAAATTATAGCACGAGTTCTAATATCAGTTGCAAATTATCCTTTGCTATTAAATCAGTCTTTCAACTTCATTTTTAAAAGATACTTAACTATTTCTCTGTAATTGATTTATGCAATTTTATAATATCAGAATATAAACTCTTATTTTTCAGTAGCACTGAATATGCCTATGCATCTACCTACCATCTCACACACACACACACACACACACACACACAGTGGGTTTCCTAAATCTAGGTTAAAATTCTCTACTTCATACTATTATTATTCCAAGTGTCCATTTCTGCATTTATTTCAATGCAATATTATGGGAAATAGAGTTTATAAAATCATCATTTTTTATGGGACAAAAAATTTTTCAGATTGAGAACAGTAGTTTGGCTAATACTTGGAATGTTGTATCACACTCTGCAGAAGATTTTGAATTCTTCAATAAATTTTTGTACCTAAAGTTCAAACCTCCCCAGAATGGAATTCATTAGACTTGTGTTTAACTTTTTAGGTTGCCTTCTTAACAGCTACACTCTTAATGCATTGTAGAATTTTTCTGTACACTAAGTTTATAAAGTGATATTTTCTTTTCCTATTTTGTACTTCTCTGCAAGGTCTTCTGAGAGATGGTGACTTGCAGTAGCTGACTTAAATATTATGGTAATTATCAAACTTGTCTAATATAATTTATTCTAATATAGTTAAATTTTTTCTTCATACATCAATTTATACTATTTATCACCCATAAAGAATGTTCTGGTGTCTATTTCAGCAATCTGTACTTAAGGTCACTAATATATGTAGAAAAATTGAAATCAATTAAAGATCATTCAGATGTCTTTAAATATTTTTTACCCATAAATAATTATAATTGATATGATAGTTATGCCCTTGCATAATAGAATTTTTTTTTACGCTTATCCTATGCTTTGGGCTTTCATTTCCTTAAGAGGAACAGAATTTATTTTTGAACAAGCCTCCTAATTCCATAATATGTATTGTGACTCCTTAAATTTTGTAAATATAGTAAAAGATATTCCATAAAAATGTATAATTCCCCAAAATAGCAGCATTGATTTCATAAAATTAATAATGTATAAGATGAATATTTCCACTGTTATCCTCTTGTAGAGATATCAATCTTTTATTCATTTTTAAGAGAGAGACTTAAAAATCAGGGTTTATCTCTTTTTATTCTCAATAAAATGTTTTTTAACTATGTGAATAATAAAAGTAGACAGGCCACCTTCTTGGCAGAGGCCTTCATTTCTACTTTAAAATTACATTTTTCATACCTATTTATGCTTTATAATGTACCTCCAAGGGCTGAGTTTGCCAGAAAAAAGTCAAGGACAAAATGGGCCCTTAATTATTAAATATGCCTCATACATAGTTCATAGCTAATCTGACTTAACAAGGATTCAAAAATTGCAAGTGCTTTTTTTAGAACACGACATTCTAATTGTACTTCCATGAATTTGATTTAAAACATTGCAATCATCTTTATGTGTTAAACTGCCATTAACAATACAACATATAACTTTTTTCAAAGCCCAGAGAAGGTTTGTATTCAAAATATCTTTCCTTTGCCTCTCACAGCCACAGAATCCCCATCTGACCTGAGATTGGCACCATTATTTTCCTTTTGGTTAAACAAAATCTAAGTCACTGTATTGTTAAAGATACTCTGAAAAAATATTCCTACCAAAAAGGGAATGGTGTTCTTTAGTAGCCACATTAGCAGAGATGAACTTATCAGATGGGTGAGTCAAACTTTGAAAGGCACAGAGGAAAAACCTATGAGTAGGTGATTCAAAACACTCGAAGCCTCAGCTTCATTGACTGTGATGAGGTGAGATGACCTGAGAAGGCATCCCACAGTTCTTGGGACTTAGTATTTTTGAATCTTAAACCTTGTGTAGGTACACTAATAGTGAGGCGCTGGATTCAGGGGAAAAGAATGCAACCTTAGATGGTGCTCATGGGTGCAAACTCTTGACATTGGGACAGCAAAATAACAGCTGGTACAAAGCAGAGCTGCCCTGGGTGATGAGGTGACCTGTGAGATAGTGGAGGAGGCCTGGGAACAACATATAAAGACACAGACTAAGGAGTGTCAGCTGAAAAATAATGCACAGCCTAAAAGTTGAGAATTATATTTTATTCAGCAGATATACTGAGGACTTAAGCCCAGGAGACAGCTTTTCAGATAGCTCTGAGAATGGACTATCCCAAAGGGACTAGAGAGGAGCCAAGATATATAGGAGTATTTGAAAACAAACAAATACAGGTGGTGAGAACATCAAAAGATTACTATTAATTAAAGAAAAAAGACACCTCAAGTTAATGCATTTAACACTTCTGTAGGTATGGGGAGATGCAAGTGTCTGGACTCATTGAAATAATTCCTTTGATATGTGCCTTAACTGTCTAGGGCCACTATCCTGTTTTTTGGGCCTCCCGGTGGCACAGGAGTAAATAATCCTCCTGCCAGCACAGGGGATGGAAGAGAAACAGGTTCAATCCCTGAGTCTGGAAGAACCCTTGGAAGTGGAAATGGCAAGTCAGTCCAATATTCTTGCCTGGAAAATCCCATGGGCAGAGCAGCCTGGTAGGCTACAGTCCATGGGGTCACAAAAAGCAGGACAAGATTGAGCGACTGAGCACATGCTGTTTTCTCCATCCTAAATCCCCTCAGGGTGCACCATGGGGCGGGGTGGGGGGCAACAGGGCTGCCATGGCTGACAGCTTGATGGCTAAAGCATTCTTTGTTTACTGATATGGCAGCGACATTCTTTCTTCTAAGTGGTCATCCAAAAGAAACATTCTACCCCAGTATAGAATTTTTTTTTTAACTTAAAAGTTTCTCTAAATACTGTTGTAAAGATTTTCTTGATAGTCTGAAATATACACTATTAAAATCATATTATAATTCAATTAATTTTTATTTTATGACTGATCAATGGAATCAACAAATAAATATTTAAATCTCAACAATAATGCTATACACATAAAGAACTCTACATTAGAAGCTATTGATGTGTTTTAATGTCATATCACTCTTTCTAGTGTTAATTGTCAAGGTGTAGTATTCAGCTTTAATGTATATTAACGCAGTCCATTCTAAAGGAGATCAGCCCTGGGATTTCTTTGGAGGGAATGATGCTGAAGCTGAAACTCCAGTACTTTGGCCACTTCATGCGAAGAGTTGACTCATTGGAAAAGACTCTGATGCTTGGAGGGATTGGGGGCAGGAGGAGAAGGGGACGACAGAGGATGAGATGGCTGGATGGCATCACTGACTCCATGGACGTGAGTCTGGGTGAACTCCGGGAGTTGGTGATGGACAGGGAGGCCTAGCGTGCTGTGATTCATGGAGTCGCAGAAGAGTCGGACACGACTGAGCAACTGAACTGAACTGAACCTGACTATCAGCCTTTGTAAACTGGTGCTGTGATGGCTAAGGCACCAAGAGAAAGCATTCAGTATAGAAGATAGTGAGGAAATAGTGAACAGTTATTACTAGGAGAATGTAAGCTATAATTAAAACTGCAGCTGTTAGGGCAAAGGGATTCATTGTTGTCATGGAAACATGGTTTTATTAATTCATGTCTTTCAACAGACAAAATCAACTAATCCTCTGTAATTGTCAACATAGAAATATAGTTTTTTATATTATTTAATATTTTTAACAATATTAGCATACAGTATAAACTGTTTTACATAAAAAAAATACCTTGAAGCTAATAATTGAGTTTGCGATGCAAAGGTGAGTTCATTTCCTGATGCTTTTGTATCAATAACCTTCTAAAATACCATACTACATTGCATATATATAATAAAAATAGAGTATTGAGTAGCTAAGGTGAGCCACCAACAAACCATAAATGGACCAAAAGATCATAAAGTACCCCACCAGTCTTTCACTCTTTCCAGAGATAGAAAGCAAAGCCTAACACATTTGTCATGCTAGGAGAATCTACACTTCACATGTCTCATTGTCCTGATAAATACTACTCTGCTCAATAAGTTACCTTTGACCATTATTTTTTTGGAACACATGGATATTGTATATATACATACATATGACAATTGCTATACTAATTGTCTGACTTTTAGGAATTATCCTTTCTATAGTAAAATAAAATGCTGTGTTTGTACCCCTTTTATATTTCTTTCTAATATTTTAAGCCCCCCAAAGTCCCAAACTATCCTGTACATCATTGGTTCTCAGTGCCTTTTGGGTGAACTTTGTCAATGTCCAGGGATATTTTTTTGATTGCCACATCTGTGGGTCTGGCATCTATTGAGTAAAGATCAAGGATGCTGTTGAATATCTTATAACACATAAGACTGCCTGTCACAATAAACAAGTATTTATTCCAAATATCAACAGTCCCAAGCTTGAGAAATTCAGCTGCAGAGTAAAAAGTAGAAATGAAACAACAAATATCAAGAACAACAAACATTATCTATTTTTTGACATGGAGAATAGAATGAATTGGAGAAGAAAATGACCACACATTCCAGTAGCCTTGCCTGGGAATCCAATGGGCAGAGGAGCCTTGTGGGCTACAGTCCACGGGGTCGCAAAGAGCTGGATACCACTGAGTGAATAAACAAACAGCATAGAATGAACAGGTCAATTTTTAAGTTAAACAATAGTTAAGTTGCCCTATTTTTTAGGAATGGCAGTGAGTTCTACTTCCTTATTATCAAGATTTGATACTGAAGAAGAAAATCTTCCCATCAAAAGTAATGAATAGAAACGAGGGGAATGAAAAATGACCACAGTACTGCTACTCATGAAAATGTGTGGTATCAAAAGAATCTGTGATGTACTTTACTCTTTGCTAGATGTATGAAACCAATGCTCTATTTTTCAAGCTTCATTTGGGTTTAAATTTTCTCTAAATTTACAGGTTGACATCTTGTGATTGCCAAAGCTTCCTAAATCAGGGAAAGTCAGTTTCATCCTTTATTTTATCCTCTGCAGAATCTATAGCTCCAAAATCCTGTCTTCTTTATCAGGAGCAGTTCTTAAAAGTTTTACCATATTTATACAATGTTTAGACTTGGTAGCTGATGTAAATGATTACATTTACCCTCACAACCATACTGACATTTATTTAGCATTGGCTGAAGCTTTTAAATTTATATAATCATATATGCTAACAACTCACAAAGCTATAACATCTCTTATACAAATCTCATAGCAGGATACATTAAATATAAATATTATTTTTAGAAGCATACCACCACTGCAAATATACTCCAGACAAATTGGCTGGAAATTTGCTTTCAGGTATTTTGAGAATCTCAAGATATATTTTTAGAAAATGTAAAAAACTAGGGAAAAATTGTTGCCAGACACACCAATAATAGGGAAAAATGTACAAAATGACTACTTTGAGAAGTTGCCCTTCAAAGTCGCCTATATACATGTTTAAAATTGGGACCTATCTCCAAAAATATTCTCAAAGTTCAAAAATGTTATAAATTACTTCTTCTTGTCCTCAAATGCAAGAGTGAGCATTTTCTAGCATCAACCTGCATGGTATTGCAGTGATTCCATGTGTTTCTGCATATGCTCACTGAATTTAAATATGTGTATCACAGAGACTGCCATTACAGCATTATAGATCCATTGAAAGATATTGTTTCAAAGACATGATATTCCCCACCTATGAATAATATAAACCCTAAAAATAGGTATTGAGAAAATTATTCCCAACACACTAGCACAAGAAAAGCCAAATGAATAACCCTTTTCAATGAAATTATATTAAACAAAAAACAAAAGAAGACCAAAATACACATATTCAAAATGTGCCAACCCTGGGCCAGGCAATACACTGGGTTCTACAGAGAAATGCAGAAGAAAGAAAAATATCATTGATATTTTAAGACAAAGGCCATGCTGGTGACATATTAATTGTTGTTGTTAAGTCACTATATCCTGTCCAACTCTTTTCTTGAACCCATGGACTGTAGCTCGCCAGAGTCCTCTGTGGGATATCCCTGTATTCCCAAGAATACAGGAGTGGGTTGTCATTTCCTTCTCCAGAGGATCTTCCCAAACCAAGGATGGAATGAACCTGTGTCTCCTGATGGCAGGCCTATTTTTTATTGCTGAGTCACCGGGGAATCCCTATATATCAGTATGTTCCCTAAAAATAAGTGTGTGTAAGTGTTAGTTGCTCAGTCCTGCCTGACTCTTTGTGATCCATGGACTGTAGCCCACCAGGCTCCTCTGTTCATGAGATTTTCCAGGCAAGGATACTGGAGTGGGTTGCCATTCCCTAAAAATAAGGTGAGGCTCTAATGTCTTAGGGATTAAATGGCTAGGGGTTCCTTTTACCTAATGTGACTTGGGCTTCCCTGATGGCTCCCCTGGTAAAGTATCTGCCTGCAGTGCTGGAAACCTGGGTTTGATCCCTTGGTTGGAAAGATCCCCTGGTGAAGGGAACGGCTATCCACTCCAGTATTCTGGCCTGGAGAATTCTATGGACTGTAAAGTCTGTGGGATCACAAAGAGTCAGGCATGACTTAGTGACTTTCACTTCTGGATCATGGTATAAGATATGCATTTAGCATGGCTCTCTAATTGCAAGATTATCATATTTTAGTATTCATTAATAGAATAATATCCAGAAGCAGTTTCATGATATAAAACAAGAAGACAAAGAATGAATATTTAATTGCTACTCAGTTCAGTTCAGTCATTCAGTTGTGTCTGACTCTTTGCGACCCCATGGACTGCAGCACGCCAGGCTTCCCTGTCCATCACCAATTCTAATTGCTATTAGAAGGGAAAAATGAACATATCCAATCTCCTTATTGTCAGAGCCTTAATACTAGGATCCTAGTATAGTTTTGTGAGTTGTTAACATATATGATTGGATACATATAAGAAGCTGCAGCCAGTGCTGAAAGAATGTCAGATACCACTGTTACAAAGCCAGAGGGTCAATATCTTTTGCTGGACTCAAAAAATCTGTGCAAATCTTTGACACTTTCATTGACTCTTATAGCTCTAAGAAGATTGAGGCCTAAATGTTACTGTTACAGAAGCAGCTTGCTTTAGCTGACCTTTTGGTTTTTAAGCTCTAAATAAAATTGATCACTAGAGAAACTGGCAATAGAATGTTCAGGAGGGCAATGCTTGAACCTTTATTTTCCATCCAAGATACTCAATGATCCATTCCTTTTTTTAGTTCCTTAGGAGTTTCTGTTAACCCACATCAAATTTCACATCTTCTATCTAACTTTCAGATGTTGAAACAACTAGACTGAGTGAAAATTGGGCTGGGTCAACACCCAATTTTCAGAAAAAAATAATTCCATGAGGCCAGAAAATTTGCATTTATCAGAAAAATTCTGAAAACTTTTCACATACTTCGCAGAGAAAATGGATAGCATTTCTGATGGTGATGAGCATCATCATAGTGGAAAAATTACTAATTATTTCCTAAGTATTACTTGATTAGATGATTGACTTACTCAAAATGTAGATAAACTCACTATTCTAAAATCCCAAGTTTTTGACTCCTAGCAAGAGGCATACTTGTTTCTTCCAAAGATTAGATTTATCCTGAGATGTTTATCATTTGGAGTTTCTTGAACTTGAGTGGCATACCACTCAGATCATCAAAGTCACTGATCACACTTTAAACTGAAATGAATACGGGAGTGTGGCATACCTCACCCGATTCTCTTTGGATCAGCAACCCACTTATGTGTCATTTACTTCAAATTAGCTCTTTTCACTGCTCCATTAGTTCTGCTAAAGCAGATGGTATCATGTAAGTGTGACTATTTGCTATTGGCATACTGTATTTCCTTCTGATGACCACATGTGTCTTTTGGGCTTTAGTTCTGAAAGATCTACATGTTATTATTCCCTGTATACTAACTAGGTTAAGAGGACAAAAGCCACAGAATTAACAAAACAATTGTACCTGACTATTATGCTGGAAAGAAAAAAAATTTTTCTTATTTTTCACACAAATTGAAAAATGCACTTTGTAAAGAATAAATATCTTGATGGCTAAGACAAAATATTTGTTGATCTGTTGATATATTCCTAGCAAAGTTTTCAATGTTTTACTTTATCATCATTCTCTCCTGTCCCCTGGAAGTTGCCCCCTGACTGTGAGAACAAAAAAAAAGACCCATATACACCAAAAGAATTTTTTTTTAATTTCAAGTAGAATTTATTTTTTAGGGGTAAAATAATGAAAAAGATTTGCTCATTTGATCAAAGAAGTAACTTAGTTGTATGTTCACCTTTCCATGATTAAATTTTAGAAATTTAAAACAATGTATATTTTTGCTGAAAAATTAGCCTTGTTTCTTCAATAGTCATTTACATTTTACAAACCTTGATGTTAACTAAAAGGGATTTATCAGACATAAAAGTCAACGACAACAGGTGGCCCCTGGATTAGAAACTGGCTTATACAACTCATTCAAGGTTTATTCTGTTTTGTTTGTTTTCTCTAAACAGAAACCAAAAAGACGAAGGTGCTGGTAGTTACAAAGAACATGAAGCTAAAAGAAGATCTTTGTAGGATGAAAGATATAACAAATGGTTCATATGCTCTCATGAATTATCATAATGGAAATAGAAAGTGGGTGATTGACATTAGAGTAGGGAAAACTGCTGAAGATATGTTCTTGAATAAGCAAGAGAGATCTGGTGTACATGTGAAAAGTCTGGACTTAGATTTTCAAATGGAGAGGTCATCCATTTTATAGGTACAGAAAAAAATATGAAGGTAAATTTCTAGGTCTCCTTTTCCAAAATAAAAAAAAAAATACAATTGCAAATGACAGTATAATTTCATGAAAACAAGTGATTTGAGAAAAAGAGTTGATATCTTGTAAAATTTAGTTTTCACACTAAGATGAGAATTCTGTGGAAAGAAATTTTTAGGTGTGGCAATAGAAACACAAATCATTTCTGTACTTTATTTCTTTCAGTGAAAAAAAAAAAAAGTTCCGTTGTCAGTTGGAAGCATGGATGAGAAGGAAATATTGAATGTTGGAAAAGAGAAAAGTTATTTGAGAGAGTGGCAAAGTATTAAACCAGGCAATGTTATAGGATTCTAAGGCAGCACAAAAAAACTGACCTGAGCTTAATGATTCTGAATTTAGAATGATTCTAGTCATTAGGATTGGATGGTTTTCAACTCCCACACTCAAAAAAAAAAAAAAAAAAAAATGGATTACAATTTAGGTAAGAAAGGCAACTCTTAGGCAGAGCCACACTCAGAAATATTTGCTGTTATTGTTTAGTCTTCAGTAATGTCCAACTCTTTGCAACCCCATGGACTGAAGCACATCAGGTTTCCCTGTCCTTCAGTATCTCGCAGAGTTTGCTCAAATTCATGTCCATTGACTCAATGATGCCATCCAACCATCTCATCCTATGTCACCACCTTCTACTCCTGCCCTCAATCTGTCCTAGCATCCAGGTCTTTTCCAATGAGTAGTTCTTCCCATCAGGTGGCCAAAGTATTGGAGTCCTTCCAATGAATAATCAGGGTTGATTTCCTTAAGGATTGGCTGGTTTGATCTCCTAGCAGTCCAAGGGACTCTTAAGAGTCTTCTCTAATGCCCCAATTTGGAAGCATCAACTTTTTGGCGCTCAGCCTCCTTTATGGTCCAACTCTCACATCCATACATGACTACTGGAAAAACCATAGCTTTGAGTAGACAGACCTTTGTTGGCAAAGTGATGTCTCTGCTTTTTAATATGGTATCTAGGTTCATCATAGCTTTTCTTCCAAGAAGCAAATATCTTTTAATTTCATGGCTTCAGTCACCATATGCAGTGATTTTGGAGCCCAGGAAAATAAAGTCAGCCACTGTTTCCACTATTTTCCCATCTATTTCCCATGAAGTGATGGGACCAGATGGCGTGATCTCAGTTTTCTGAATGTTGAGCTTTAAGCCAACTTTTTCACACTCCTCTTTCACTTTCATCAAGAGGCTCTTTAGTTCTTCTTCACTTTCTGCCATAAGGGTGGTGTCATCTGCATATCTGAGGTTATTGATATTTCTCCTGGCAATCTTGATTCCAGCTTGTGCTTCCTCCAGCCCAGCGTTTCTCATTATGTACTTTGCATAAAATTTAAATAAGTAGGGTGACAATATACAGCCTTGACATACTCCTTTTCCTAAGGCCCACTTAACTTCACATTCCAGGATGTCTGGCTCTAGGTGAGTGATCACTAAGACATTTTTTTTTGTACAGTTCTTCTGTGTATTCTTGCCACCTCTTCTTAATATGCATTGACTTGTCTACAAGGAGTGGCGAGTAAATGCCTTTGTGTATTTAAGTGTTCTAAATATTATTTATTTTGTATTATTACAATGTTTATTTTAAATGCGTAAATATAGGTTCATTGTTTTTAAGATCTTTTGTTTTAACTAAAGTTTTCAGTTGATGACCATATGACATTGAGAATTTTCTTGAATAAACAAGCTTCAGGAAAATTTAAAATACAGAATTCTTAAATATAAGACAATGAGTAGTCAGTCAAGAACCATATTTTACTTATACTCTTAATACTAGTAGATCACTGGAAGCTATATTTTAATATATTATTCATGTTATTAATATAAATATAAAAGAGGTCAGAATAGAATTAATAAAAGACATATTGGGAGATCTACTATAAAACTACTACAAAACTAGTGAAACTAAAGTAAAATTTAATGTCAAATGAGATTAGAATTTACTTTAGTGTGGAAACTGATTTTGCAACATGTCAACTCTTTTTCTTAATTTATTTTATGAAGCTGTATTGAAATTTATAATTGTATCTTTTATTATTTTATTGTGGTAAGTTACACATAACAGAATTTGTATCACTTTAATCTTTTTTATGTGTACAGCTCTGCGGCATTTAGTTCTCTCACAGTGTTTTGCAACCATTACCATAATTCATTTCCAGAACTTATACACTTTCCTCAACTGAAAATCTGTACCATAGTCCCTGGAAACCATCATTCTACTTTCCATCTTTATAAATTTGACTACTCTAGGTACCTCATATAAGTGGAATCATACAATCCTTTTGTAATTGGTTTATTTCATTTACCATCATGTCTTCCGGCCTCATCTATGTTGTAGCATTTGTGAAAATTTCCTTATTTTTAAGACCTGAATAATATTTCATTGTATATGTATACCCCCTTTTTTATCCATTCATCAGTTGATAGATATTTGGGTGGCTTCCACATTTTGTATCTTTTGAAGAGTTCTTGTACTGACATAGGTGTAGAAATATCCAAGTCCCTGATTTAATTTAATTTATTTTGGATAAATACTAAGATGTAGAAGTGGCAATTGTGTTTTTAAAACATAAGAAATAGAAATTGTTCTTAATCTAGAATAATTAAGAAACAAGGAATATGCACAAGAAACATGTATAAAAGAAGGATTACACTGAAAACTGGAGATAAATGTTAAAGCATATTATAAAACCACAATAATAAAAAGATATATCAGGTGCAAGGAAAGATACATATCTCATAAATAGAAAAAGGACTTTAAATACAACTTTTAACCCATCAGGGAAATCCAAATCAAACCACAAATGAGATACTACTTGACACCAACAAGGATGGCTATAACAAAAAACAAATATGAAAATAAGCATTGACAAAGACGTAAAGAAATAGGAACCCCCATATGCTGCTGGTGGGAACATAAAATGGTGCAGTTGCTTAAAAAAACTAATACCTTCTTAAAAGGTTACACACAGAGTAACCATAAAATCCTGCTCCTAGGTATAGCCCAAAAAATGAAAGCATATTTCCACCCCCAAAATTGTACAGGATTATCTATAAGAGGCATTATAATATTAGTCAAAAAGTAGAGAACTTCCAAATGTTCGTCACCTGATGAATGCATAAGTAAATATAGTATATCTCTAAAAAGGAAGATTATTTGGTAATAAAAAGTAATGTGATACTGATAACATGTTACAACATGGATGAACCTTCAAAACATTCTAAGTGAAAGAAGACAGTCACAATATAGTGTATGATTCCATTTCTATGACACATATAGAATAAGTCAATCTCTCGAGATAGAAAATGGATTAGTGGTTGCTAAGAGCTAGCTGAGTCTGGGGAAATGATGAGTGACTGTTGACGAATACGAGGTTTCTTGTGATAGTGAAAATGTTTTATTCCCTGTGGCGTTAGTTGCACAACAATGTAAATGTACTCAAATTCATTGATTTGTGTTTGGAAAGGATGTGAACTGTCTTCCTTAGCAGCAGCAGCAACAGCAAAGCTATTAATCAAAAGATAACTTTAATATTTAAAACATTAAATTCCTGAACAAAAGGGAAAACGGACTTATATTCCTGGGTAACTGATTTTTTAAACTTGAGATTAACATTATCTTGAATTGTTCCCATTCTTAAATAGATACCCATGAAATATTAGACCAAATCTGAGGTGAAGTGGTATATGACAGGGAAATATTTTTTAAATTAATGTCTAGAGAAAATCACAAAGAAAATTATCAATAAATTTCACTATATGGACTTTGTAAAAGTCTTCTGTGCTGTATTGTGTTAACATATATCAAGAACTTTATAATCATTTTCCAACCAGTCCATTCTAAAGGAAATCAGTCCTGGGTATTCCTTGGAAGGACTGATGCTAAAGCTGAAACTCCAATATTTTGGCCACCTCATGCGAAGAGTTGACACATTGGAAAAGACTCTGATGCTGGGACGGATTGGAGGCAGGAGGGGAAGGGGACAACAGAGGATAACATGGCTGGATGGCATCACCGACTTGATGGACATGAGTTTGTGTGAACTCCATGTGTTGGTGATGGACAGGGAGGCCTGGCGTGCTGCGATTCATGGGGTCACAAAGAGTCAGACACAACTGAGTGACTGAACTGAACTGAATTGAAATATCATATTGTCCTAGGAATTTAACTTCAAGTTGTAAATTCTAATAAAATAACTCAGAAGCAAAGATATGTGCAAATTTACTTTCCTTGTGTAATTATATGTGACAGTAAAATAGTGAAAAAATATGCTTAATTGTGTTATCCAAGTACATTATCCCATATTTACTTAGTTCATGCATTGCTAATATTTAAATGATTACTAAGTAGTTACTAGAGTTCATAAGGCTTCCCTGGTGGCTCAGTCATAAAGAATTCACCTGCAATGTAGGACCTTCCTGCACAGCAAGTGATACAGGTTCGATCCTTGGGCCAGGAAGACCCCTGGAAAAGAAAATGGTGATCCACTCCAGTATTCTTGCCTGGGAAACCCAATGCACAGAGGAGCCCAGTAGGCTACACTCCATGAGGCTGCAAAAGTCTGACACAACATAGCAACTAAACTGCTTAGAGTTCATACTCAAGTTTTAATGGCATGGGATGAATCTGATGTTTTAATGATAAGTGGAAAAATACACTACTGAATATAAACTATACAAATAGTATTTTGAAAAGACAGAAAATAAAAAATTACAGCAGTGAAAACAGTGCTTGATTTTGATTAATAGGATTTAGCTATAAAATTGTCCTACTTTATTTTTCTACTGTTTCTAAGTTTTTACAATAAACGTATTTACACAAATAAATAAAACAATATTCAAAATTTTCAGGATTGTTTTTACTAGTGTCATGCAAGTACATGATATTATAGTACAGTATAATGAATAGGAGCATAAGATTTTCAGAATATCACTTATTAATAGAAAATGCCAATAAACATAATTTGGCATAGATTTGTATAGATAAAACCTATAACAATCATTTGAATTAAGCATGTACAACATAGTTTATAGTTATACATTTCTTTAAGGAATTCTCCCAAGGATTCTCAGAATAGTATAGTAAAAAACAGATGTCTTTTAGTTGTGATTTTCAGTTCAGTTCAGTCACTCAGTCGTGTCTGACTTTTTGTGACCCCATGTACAGCAGCACACCAGGTTTCCCTGTCCATTACCAACTCCTGAAACTTGTTCAAACTCATGTCTATAAAGTAAGTGATATCATCCAACCACCTCATCCTCTGTCGTCCCCTTCTCCTCTTGCCTTCAGTCTTTCCCAGCCATCAGGGTCTTTTCTAATGAGCTGGTTCTTATCAGGCGGCCAAACATTTGGAGCTTCAGCTCCAGCATCAGTCCTTCCAATGAATATTCAGGACTGATGTCCTTCATGATTGACTGGTTTGATCTTCTTGCAGTCCAAGGGACTCTCAGTGTTCTTCAACACCACAGTTCAAAAACATCAGTTCTTCAGTGAACAGCTTTCTTTTATTTTTTATTTTATTTTATTTTTAAACTTTACAATATTGTATTGGTTTTGCCAAATATTGAAATGAATCCACCACAGGTATACATGTGTTCCCCATTCTGAACCCTCCTTCCTCCTCCCTCCCCATACCATCCCTCTGGGTCGTCCCAGTGCACCAGCCCCAAGCATCCAGTATCGTGCATCGAACCTGGACTGGTGACTCATTTCATACATGATATTATACATGTTTCAATGCCATTCTCCCAAATCTTCCCACCCTCTCCCTCTCCCACAGAGTCCATAAGACTGTTCTATACATCAGTGTCTCTTTTGCTGTCTCGTATACAGGGTTATTGTTACCATCTTTCTAAATTCCATATATATGCATTAGTATACTGTATTGGTGTTTTTCTTCCTGTCTTACTTCACTCTGTATAATAGGCTCCAGTTTCATCCACCTCATTAGAACTGATTCAAATGTATTCTTTTTAATGGCTGAGTAATACTCCATTGTGTATATGTACCACTGCTTTCTTATCCATTCATCTGCTGATGGACATCTAGGTTGCTTCCATGTCCTGGCTATTATAAACAGTGCTGCGATGAACATTGGGGTACACGTGTCTCTTTCAGTTGTGATTTCCTCAGTGTGTATGCCCAGCAGTGGGATTGCTGGGTCATAAGGCAGTTCTATAATCTCCACACTGTTCTCCATAGTGGCTGTACTAGTTTGCATTCCCACCAACAGTGTAAGACGGTTCCCTTTTCTCCACACCCTCTCCAGCATTTATTGCTTGTAGACTTTTGGATCGCAGCCATTCTGACTGGCGTGAAATGGTACCTCATAGTGGTTTTGATTTGCATTTCTCTGATAATGAGTGATGTTGAGCATCTTTTCATGTGTTTGTTAGCCATCTGTATGGAATCTACCTGATAAAGAATTCCGAATAATGATAGTGAAATTGATCCAAAATCTTGAAATCAAAATGGAATCGCAGATAAATAGCCTGGAGACAAGGACTGAGAAGATGCAAGAAAGGTTTAACAAGAACCTAGAAGAAATAAAAAAGAGTCAATATATAATGAATAATGCAATAAATGAAATTAAAAACACTCTGGAGGCAACAAATAGTAGAATAACC
>NW_011495084.1:5020033-5023787 GCF_000754665.1 Bison bison bison
TGCAGAAGCTTTTAAGTTTAATTAGGTCCCATTTGTTTATTTTTGCTTTTATTTCTGATATTCTGGGAGGTGGGTCATAGAGGATCCTGCTGTGATGTATGTCAGAGAGTGTTTTGCCTATGTTCTCCTCTAGGAGTTTTATAGTTTCTGGTCTTATGTTTAGACCTTTAATCCAAAATACTTCAGGAGATAATAGTTGAAAACTTCCCTAAAATGGGGAAGAAATATCACCCAAGTCCAAGAAACCCAGAGAGTCCCAAACAGGATAAACCCCAGGCGAAACACCCCAAGACACATATTAATCAAATTAACAAAGATCAAACACAAAGAACAAATATTAAAAGCAGCAAGGGAAAAACAACAAATAACACACAAGGGAATTCCCATAAGGATAACAGCTGATCTTTCAATAGAAACTCTTCAAGCCAGGAGGGAATGGCAAGACATACTTAAAATGATGAAAGAAAATAACCTACAGCCCAGATTATTGTACCCAGCAAGGATCTCATTCAAATATGAAGGAGAAATCAAAGGCTTTACAGACACACAAAAGCTGAGAGAATTCAGCACCACCAAACCAGCTCTCCAACAAAAGCGTCAGTTCTTCAGTGAACAGCTTTCTTTATAGTGCATCTCTCATGTCCATACATGACTACTGGAAAAACCATAGCTTTGACCATAAGGACCTTTGTTGGTAAAGTAATGTCTCTGCTTTTTAATATTCTAGGTTTGTCATAGCTTTTCTTCCAAGGAGCAAGCATCAGTTAATTTCATGGATGCAGTCACTATCTGCAGTGATTTTGGAGTCCAAGAAAATAAATTCTGTCATTGTTTCCAAAACATAATTTACCAGTCCCTAAATTAACTAGCCATATGGGCAAAGAGTGGACAAATGGAGAACTTGGTTGAGTATATTTTAATGTATATTAAAGCCTCTTGTCAATGAGTACATAAATGGAGTTTTTATAGACATAAGCAATGTTTTTAACTTTTATTATACTTTCCAGCCTGAGTACCAAAACAAGAAGACAGTTTAATGACTTCCCAATCTACATCAAAATTACTAAAAATACTATGATTTTGAAACAATACAATCTCTTAGAAAGAAAGGCAGAATAAAGGAGCAGGTGTTTCCATCCATAAGGTACTCTCAAATATTCAATTATACTATCTTCTACTAGAATGATAAAGTTATAAAATAAAGAAGCAATGTCTGTCTATGTAATTCACTATCAAATGTTAGCAAATGTTCAATAGCAACATGTTTTTCAGATAAAATATGAGTACAATATAATAACATATGGCAAGTGTATTTTACTGCAAAGATGTCTCATAGAAAATTACTAAAGATGGTTAGGATATATACACATATAAGTCAGGGTCTTTAAAATGAGTCAATGCAAGAGAAAAGATTAAACAATAAAATGAACAAAGTAGGTATAGAAAAACATGCTATCATAAAGAAGAGTAGACATGAAACAGGAGAATAATATAATTTGAAGCATCATTTTATTCTAAAATAATGATAACCCATATCACTATGGCTTACTGTTAAGAATATTGAAGCTATATTAGTAGATGACAGAAAATGAAGATTAATGAGTAAGTAATCAATTCATCTGATTAAATTAAGAAATTGCCACATCATGGTATAATCACTAAAAATGATTTAATGATACAAATCTACTTAACCATATTGGATATAGTGCTTCAAATATGTGGGGGGACTTTCATCATCTTAAACACAATTGTCTCTTTTTATTAAATAATTGTCTTGAGAAGTAAAGAAACATGCTATATTTAAGACGATAGAGCAGTAGAAAAAGTCCCTAATAAATATCACAGGTAATATCCTAGTGATTAATGAGACAGTCACACAGGCATCCTATTTAAGGTCCTCTGATTAAAAGGAGCTATGTAGTCTTTTAAAAATTTATTAAAAATGATATGGTGCATTCCACCTGTTTCACTGTTTGCATTGTCAATTTAAAATCACATTCATTATGTATTCAAGCATTCCTATTTAAAAGCTCTCTGTCTAACAAACTTCTCTATAAATATGGGGTTTTGTGTTGTTGTCATGCACACAGAAAAATTGAAACCAAATCCTTATGGAGCTAATGCATACAAACCCATATACTTAAGACCCTAATTACACAGAAAAGGCTTATATATAATTGTCATATTTCATTAATATAAAATAGATCAATTTATTTAATGGAAGTATATATGAAAAAGAAATTGAAAGAGTATAGATGTGCAATAAAAGAAGGGCAATAGTCAATTTATCAATTTGCAATACTCACAGTACTTAACCATGTCCACCCCCATAAGTAACAACCACTAACAATAGATTTTGATGTATATATGCATATTTAGAATAAAAATCTTATATACATATACTTGTTTTCATGTGCAGTATGTCATTGTACCCTATGGATATACAGTAATTGGTTTACCTGTTTTCATAAATAGAGCTTTAGATAAACCTAGTTTTGTGTCACCTGGAGGCTCAGATGGTAAAGAATCTGCCTGCAATGCAGGAGACCTGGGTTCAATCCCTGGGTTGGGAAGATCCCCTGGAGAACGGAATGGCTACCCATTCCAGTATTCATGTGTGGAAAATCCCATGAACACAGCAGCCTGGTGGGCAACAGTCCATGGGGTCCAAGAGTTGGACACAACTGAATGTTTAACATTTTAACTTTTGTGTTATATGTAAATACTACAATAAACATCTTGCTATAAATTTCTTTGGATAATCATGTGAATTCACCTGTTCAGTTCAGTTCAGTCACTCAGTCATGTCTGACTCTTTGTGACACCATGGACTTCAGCACGACAGTCCTCCCTGTCCATCACCAACTCCTGGAGATTACTCAAACTCACGTCCATCGAGTCAGTGATGCCATCCAACCATCTCATCCTCTGTCACCCCTTTCTTCTACCACCTTCAATTTTTGTCACAATCAGGCTCTTTTCCAATGAGTCAGTTCTTCTCATCAGGTGGCCAAAGTATTGGAGTTTCAGCTTCAGCATCAGTTCTTCCAATGAGTATTCAGGACTGATTTCCTTTAGGATGGACTTGTTGGATCTCCTTGCTGTCCAAAGGACTCACAAGAGTCTTCTCCAACACCATTGTTCAAAAGCATCGATTCTTTGGCACTCAGCTTTCTTTGTAGTCCAACTCTCACATCTATACATGACTCCTGGAAAAACCATAGCTTTGACTAGATGAACCTTTTTTGGCAAAGTAATGTCTGCTTTTTAAGATGCTGTCTAGGTTTCTCATAACTTTTCTTCCAAGAAGCAAGCGTCTTTAAACTTCATGGCTTCCATCACCAATTGCAGTGATTTTGCAGCCCCCCAAAAATAAAGTCTGTCACAGTTTTCACTTTTCCCCAGCTATCTGCCATGAAATGATGGGACCAGATGCCATGATCTTAGTTTTCTGAATGTTGAGCTTTAAGCCAATTTTTTAACTCTCCTCTTTTACTTTCATCAAGAGGCTTTTTAGTTCCTCTTCACTTTCTGCTATAAGAGTGGTGTCATCTGCATATCTGAGGTTATTGATATTTCTCCTGGCAGTCTTGATTCCAGCTTGTGCTTCTTCCAGCCCAGTGTTTCTCATGATGTACTCTGCATACAAGTTAAATAAGCAAGATGACAATATACAGTCTTGACGTACTCCTTTTCCTTTGGAACCAGTCTGTTGTTCCATGTCCAGTTCTAACTGTTGCTTCCTGACCTGCAT
>NW_011495084.1:5023887-5041578 GCF_000754665.1 Bison bison bison
AACTCTCTTGCTTTTTCAATGATCCAGCGGGTGTTGGCAATTTGATCTCTGGTTCCTCTGCCTTTTCTAAAACCAGCTTTAACATCTGGAAGTTCATGGTTCATGTATTGCTGAAGCCTGGCTTGGAGAATTTTGAGCATTACTTTACTAGCATGTGAGACGAGTGCAATTGTGTGGTAGTTTGAACATTCTTTGGCATTGCCTTTCTTTGGGGTTGGAATGAAAACTGATCTTTCCAGTCCTGTGGCCACTGCTGAGTTTTCCAAATTTGCTGGCATATTGAGTGCAGCACTTTCACAGCATCATCTTTCAGGATCTGAAATAGCTCAACTGGAATTCCGTCACCTCCACTAGCTTTGTTCGTAGTGATCCTTTCCAAGGCCCGCTTGACTTCACATTTCAGAATGTCTAGCTCTAGGTGAGTAATCACACCATCATGATTACCTAGGTAGTGAAGATCTTTTTTTTCAGTTCTTCTGTGTATTCTTGCCACCTCTTCTTTTTTTTTTTTTGCCACCTCTTCTTAATATCTTCTGCTTCTGTTAGGTCCACACCATTTCTGTCCTTTATTGAGTCCATCTTTGCATTAAATGTTCCCTTGGTATCTCTAATTTTCTTGAAGAGATCTCTAGTCTTTTCCATTCTGTTGTTTTCCTTTATTTCTTTGAATTGATTGCTGAGGAAGGCTTTCTTATCTCTCCTTGCTATTCTTTGGAACTCTGCATTCAGATGCTTATATCTTTCCTTTTCTCCTTTGCTTTTCACTTCTCTTCTTTTCACAGCTATTTGTAAGGCCTCCCCAGACAGCCATTTTGCTTTTTTGCATTTTTTCCCATGAGGATGGTCTTGATCCCTGTCTCCTGTACAATGTCACAAACCTCTGTCATAGTTCATCAGGCACTCTGTCTATCAGATCTAGTCCCTTAAATCTATTTCTCACGTCCACTGTATAATCATAAGGGATTTGATTTAGGTCATACCTGAACGGTCTAGTGGTTTTCCCCACTTTCTTTAAGTCTGAATTTGGCAATAAGGAGTTCATGATCTGAGCCACAGTCAGTTCTTGATCTTGTTTTTGCTGACTGTATAGAGCTTCTCCATCTTTGGCTGCAATGAATATAATCAATCTGATTTCAGTGTTGACCATCTGGTGATGTCCATGTGTAGAGTCTTCTCTTGTGTTGCTGGAAGAGGGTGTTGGGGGCTATGGTCAGTAAGTCTTTAATCCAATTTTCTGGCGATGGGTGGGGCTGTGTTTCCTTTTTCTTATTTACCTGAGTCCAAACCATGGAAGTAATGAAGTTCATGGCGACCTCCTTCAAAATGTCCCATGCATGCACTGCTACACTCAGTGCCCCCAACCATGTAGCAGGCCACTGCTGACCCATGCCTCCACTGGAGACTCCTGGACACTCACGGATACATCTGGGTCAGTCTCTTGTGGGGTCACTGCTCCTTTCTCCTGGGTCCTGGTGTACACAAGTTTCTGTTTGTGCCCTCCAAGAGTCTGTTTCCCCAGTCCTGTGTAAGTTCTGGTGGTTCTATGGTGGGGTTAATGACGACCTCCTCCAAGAGAGCTTATGCCATACCCAGGTCTGCCGCACCCAGAGCCCCTGCCCCTGCAGCAGTCCACTGCTGACCCGCACCTCCTCGGGAGACACTCAGACACAGTTCTGTCTCAGTCTCTGTGGGCTCTCTGGGTCCTGGTGTGCACAAGGTTTATTTGAGCTCTCTGAATGTCTCTGGCAGGAATGGGTTTTGATTCTAAACACGATTTCACCCCTCCTACCATCCTGCTGGGGCTTCTCTGCCCTTGGATACGGGATATCTCTGCACAGCTGCTCCAACACTACACAGATGAAAAGGAATTACCCAAAAAGAAGAAAAGAAAAACTTTGAAGATACTTAAAAAAATTTTTTTAGCGTTTTTGTAAAATGTTTATTTTAATAATTTTACAAATTATCTTCTTATATTTAGCTCAGTCTGATTTATCTTCCTTTTATTTTATTACTTTGTTTCTGTTTTTATGTATGTTAGTCAAGAGTCTAAGTCAATATTTTCAAAGCTTTTAAGATATTATTTTTAATGTTTCTTGTTGTCTTAATTGAGAGTCAGTTATTTATTTGAGATAGCAATTATAGGCATAAAACACTCAGTAAACACATTACACAAATTCACAGATAGCCAGTATTCTTGCCTGGAGAATTCCATGCAAGATCGAACCTGCATCTCTTAACATTTACCTGCCATGGTATCTGGGTTCTACAGTTTTGGCTCAGACAGTAAAGAATCTTGCCCACAATGTGGGAGACCCAAATTCCATCCCTGGGCCAGAAAAATCCCCTGGAGAAGGAAATGGCAATCCACTCCAGTATTGTTGCTTGGAGAATTCCATGGACAGAGGAGCCTGGAGGGCTACAGTACATGGGGTCTCAAAGAATCAGACATGACTACACTTTTACTTTTACCACTAGGCCCACCTGGGAAGACATGCAGAGTACATCATGCAAAATGCCAGGCTGGATGAATCACAAGCTAGAATCAAGATGCCCTGGGGAAATATCAGTAATCTTAGATACGCAGATGACAGCACCCTAGTGGCAGAAAGTGAAGCGGAACTAAAGAGCCTATTGAAGAAGGTGAAAAGAAGAGTGAAAAACCTGGCTTAAAACTCAACATTCAAAAAATCTAAAATCATGACATCTGGTCCCATCACTTAATGGCAAATGGTGAGAAAATAGAAAGAGTGACAGGTTTTGTTTTCTTGCACTCCAAAATCACTGTGGATGGTGACTGCAGCCATGAAATTAAAAGATGCTTGCTGTTTGGAAGAAAAGATATGACAAACCTAGACACAGTATTAAAAAGACATCAGTTTACTGACAAAGGTCCGTATAATCAGAGCTATGTTTTTTCTAGTAGTCATGTATAGATGTGAGAGTTGGACCATAAAGAAGGCTTTATGAAAAAGAATTGATGCTTTTGAACTCTGGTGCTGGAGAAGACTCTTCAGAGTCTCTTGGACTGCAAGGAGATCAAACCAGTCAGTCCTAAAGAAAATCAACCCTGAATATTCATTGGAAAGACTGATGCTGAAGTGAAGCTCTAATCCTTTGGCCATCTTATGTGAAGAGCCAACTCATTGGAAAAGACTGATGCTGGGGAAGATTGAGGGCATGAGGAGAAGGAGGCAACAGAGGATGAGATGATTGGTTGGCATCATTGTCTCAATGGACATGTGTTTGTGCAAACTTGGGGAGATAGTGAAGAATAGGGAAGCCTGGCATGCTGCATTCCATGGGGTCGCAAAAAGTCAAACAGGACTGAGTGACTAAACAAAAGCAACAAAAGCAAAGGGTCACAAAATTGGAGAATTTGTATACAATCTCCCTTTTGTAGATGCAGTTTGCTTTAGAAAATTGTGATATTGCATAGATCTTACTACTGTTTGTATTTAAGTTTTTCAAAAATTAAAATTAAAACAATAATTTTCACATTTTACTATTTCTTTTGTGGAAGATATATTTAACAGGTATTGGTATTCTGCCATTAATTTTAAGAGTCCATTCTAATAAAAAGAAGTAAATTATATAATCAAATCTTTATTTGTGCATGTCATGCAAATATACTTTATATAACATATCTTTAAGGCTTCAAAATACATGTTAAGTAAATATAACACATTTAAAGACAAACTGATATAAAACTATGAGAAAGTGACAAGTAGTTATTCCTGTCATTTTTTTACTTAGCACTGAAATGTTTTGCTTATGGGCATGATTGCATAAGGGGAGAAAGCTAAATCCTAGAACAGAAAAGAACTGAGTCATCTAATGTTCTAATTTGTAAACTTTTAAAGGACTTTTGATAAAATGCTGCTGCTGCTCTTGCTGCTGCCAAGTTACTTCAGTCGTGTCCAACTCTGTGTGACCCCATAGACGGCAGCCCACCAGGCTCCCCTGTCCCTGGGATTCTCCAGGCAAGAACACTGGAGTGGGTTGCCATTTCCTTCTCCAATGCATGAAAGTGAAAAGTGAAAGGGAAGTCGCTCAGTTGTGTGCGACTTTTCGCGACCCCATGGACCCTACCAGGCTACTCTGTCCATGGAGTTTTCCAGACAAGAGTACTGGAGTGGGTTGCCATTGCCTTCTCCATTGATAAAATGCTATCTTACGTCAAACTTGAACAATCAGGCAAAAGGAATAGCTATTTTGAAGCTTTTCAGTTTATTTCTGAGTTTTAAAAATATTGATTTAATAGGGCTCCTTCTGATGCATAAATTTTGGTTATTGTTCAGTAAACTTGATAACTTGTTATTGCTTTGACTCCACCTAATAGGAAATCCTTTTTCTCATCATAGTTTTCCTTCACATTGCTATTATTCGTTAACATCAGATCTACTAGAATTTGACAACAATCACTTGAAGTGACATATTTCAAATGTGGTCTCACTGAATTAAAATTTGCTTTTTTTCCTCTGTATGTTGGAGACTGTGTCAATTATTGCAATCTATGGGCTTCCCTGGTTGTTCAGTTGGTAAAAAATCTACCCTCAATACAGGAACCCCAAGCTTGAGCCCTGTGTCATAAAGATCCCCTGGTGAAGGAAACAGCAACCCACTCCAGCGGTCTTGCCTGGAAAATCCCATGGACAGAGGAGTCTGGTGGGCCCCAGTCCACAGGGTCATAAGGGTCAGACAAGAGTTAGTGACTAAACTACTGTCACAACTTAAGGGCTTCGCTGGTGGCTCAGACAGTAAAGAATCTACCTACAATGCAGGAGACCTGGGTTCAATCCCTGGCTTGGGAAGATCCCCTGGAGAAGGGAATGGCTATCCACTCCAGTAATCTTGCCTGGAGAATTCCATGGACAAAGCAGTATGGCAGGCTACAGTCCATGAGGTTGCAAAGAGTTGGACACAGCTGAGAGACTAACACTTTTACTTTTTTTCATACGAGGTAAATATACTTTAACTTTTGACAACCACCAAATAATTTATTAAAGCTATGTATCAAAAAATATCCTTAATATTCTAATAATCATAAGGATAATAAATAAATGTCCCCATCTTCCTTAACTTTTTCCATACTACCCACTTTCCCCCTATTTGCTTCATATACTTACATCTAGACAGATATGGATACAGATTTATATATAGATTGCTGTGCTTAGCTGCTCAGTTGTGTCTGACTCTTTGCGACCCCATGCTCTGTAGCCCAATAGGCTCCTCTGTCCATGGGGATTCTCCAGGCAAGAATATTGGAGTGGGTTGCTTTACCCTCCTCCAGGGGAACTTTCCAATCCAGGGATTGAACCCAGGTCTCCAGCACTGCAGGTGGATTCTTTACCCTCTGAGCCACCAGGGAGACCCATACTATCATACTACCCACTTTCCTCTTACTTTGTTTCATATACTTATATCTCGGAGAAGGCAATGGCACCCCACTCCAGTACTCTTGCTTGGAAAATCCCATGGACGGAGGAGCCTGTTAGGCTGCAATCCATGGGGTCGCTAAGAGTCGGACACGACTGAGCGACTTCACTTTCACTTTTCACTTTCATGTATTGGAGAAGGAAATGGCAACCCACTCCAGTGTTCTTGCCTGGAGAATCCCAGGGATGGGGGAGCCTGGTGGGCTGCCCTCTATGGGGTTGCACAGAGTCAGACACGACTGAAGTGACTTAGCATTAGCATTAGCATACTTATATCTAGGTAGACATGGATACAGATTTATATAGAGACATGACACAGTAAATAATCTTTGGAGTACCTGCCAAAGTCATGATTCATGCTTTTCTGGAATTATTCTAAAACTGAAGATGGGGCGATCTGTCCATGTCTGTACTGCTTGACCATACCTCCCTGTTTATCCCATGGATAAACACTTCACTTAGCTGAGATTTCAGGATTCTTGACTAGTACTTTTAAGGCAGGATTTAGGGGAAAAAAAAGGCTGGTCTCTCTCTTGTGTATCTACTATGTGATTTCATTCCCTACCATCTGAGGGAAAGTCAAGTCTAGAGGTTTTCTTTTGGATTTAACTTCTGCTCTAGGGAGGAACAATGGCCACTACAGAGGTTTCCAAACTTCAGACTGCATGTATTCCCCAACATGAGTTTTTAGTAAAAGCAGCCAAGAGTCACTGTTGGAAATGAAGAGCAATGCCGCTCTCCTTTATCTGACTCAGATCGGCTCTGCAGCTCATTTGTTAGAAGGATTCATCGAGTGTCAGGTCGGAGAATTCTGCTCTTCATATTTTATGATTCACTGACTTAAAGTTTTACAAAGTCCTTGGAAATGGCACTCCTATTATAAAAGATCTCCAGAATAATAAATATGAGATAAAAAGCAAGTTTTAGATTTGAATATAACAGGTTCATTACCTTCCTAAGGTGAGTGTGTGAGAGGCATCGGAATACTTTAAGACTGCCAAGACTTGGGCTTGGAAAGGGGAAATGTAAAGCCTGTCCTAAAATCTTTTAGTACATTTTCTCTGAGCCAAACACAGCTGCCTTTAGTGTTTTTAAGTTTTTGTGAAAAAAGGATGGAAATTCAGATTCAATAACATAAAGACAGTCCTTTTCTCAATGAAAGAATAATGAAGTACAGTCTTTCTCAGTGATTTATTGAAATGCTCATACTCCTCAATAGCAAAACAAAAAAACAAAACAGGCAAATGACTGAAACAGCCACCTCTCCAAAGAAGAAGACACACAGATGGCCAGCAGGCACTCAACATCACCAACCTTCAGAGAAATGCACATCAAAGTCACAGTGAGGTACCCTGTCCCACCTGTCAGAATAGCCACCATCAAAAAAACAGTAACCAAAAAATGCTTGCAAGGATATGGAGAAAAGGGAACCCTCATGCACTCCCAGTGGGAAAGCAACCTGAGGCAGCCAGCACAGAAAACAGTATTGAGGCTCCTCAAAAAATAACAAATGGAACCACAGTATGATCCAGCAATTTCACTTCTGGGCATCTAACCAGAGAAAACAAAAACACTACTTCTAAAAGATATATGTACCCCCAATGAACACAGCGGCACCACCTACAGTAGTCAAGACATGAAAGCAACCCAAATGGATAAAGAAGAGGCAACACATTTAATCATGCATGCATACAAACATACACACAATGGAAATATTCAGTTCAGTTCAGTTCAGTTTAGTCGCTCAGTCGTGTCTGACTCTTTGCGACCCCATGAATCGTGGCACGCCAGGCCTCCCTGTCCATCACCATCTCCTGGAGTTCACTCAAACTCACGTCCATCGAGATAATGCCATCCAGCCATCTCATCCTCTGTCATCCCCTTCTCCTCCTGCCCCCAATCCCTCCCAGCATCAGGGTCTTTTCCAATTAGTCAACTCTTCACAGGAGGTGGCCAAAGTACTGGAGTTTCATTACCAAGCCATAAATAAGAAGGAAAACTTGCTGCCTGTGACAACATGGATGAATATCGAGGGTGTCACACCAAGTGAAATAAGTCAGATCAAGAAAGACAAATACTGCATGACCTCACTTTTATGTGGAATCCAAAAAACCAAACCCATAGAGAACAGATTGGTGGTGGCTGGAGGTGTGAGTAGGGGGCTGTGCGTGAAATGGGTAAAAGAGGTCAAAAGATATTCTAGTAGAGAATAAATAAATTCTGGGGTGTCATGTACAGCGTAGGACCTTAGTTAACAATACTCTATTGTTTATCTGTAAGTTGTTAATACAGTAGATTTCAAAAGTTCTCATTGCAATTCTATGTGGATGTTAACTTCTGATTGTGGAGATCTTGTTATGATATACCCAGGAAGCAAAGCATCATGTTGTACACCTGAAACTAATTCCTATGTCAGTTACACCTCAATGAAAAAGCAAAATTGCCCATCACCTCATGATGCTCCAGCTGAAGGCTGAGTTAATCGAGAGAGTTGTTGACAACCGTGATACAAACCAACAGTGGCAGATGATCTGCAGGAGAGAATGAAGTTGTTTTTTAGACAAAGCAGATAATAGAGGAAAAAAAGGGAAACTGGGGGAGAAGAAAGCAAGGGAGAATGCTAAATATCTGATTCTGCATATCCATAGCACCTAAGCAGATTCATGCCCTGCTTTTTGTTTGGTTGTTACATGAGAAAGTCAAATATGGTTTAAATAAAGTTCCTTCTCCTACTTCAGGAAGCTCCAGTCAGCCTTCTGACATGTAGGATCAAATAAAAAAAAAAAGTCTAACAGTATATATATTTGTTGTCTTTATACAAAATATTCATACTCTACATATTATTCTATTTCCTTTTTTTCACATTTAACAATGTGTCTTGGATGTTATCCTAGGTGGTTGAGCTTTAGACATTTATTTTTAGTAGTCTTTTATCTTATCAGGTATTGCTATGCCCTGAGACTGCCTCTCCTCTCATGTTCATCTGCTTCTTTATCCCTGTCACTCACAAGTAGTTTTTACAGTGCTGTTCGTGAAGAAGAGACAGCTAATGTAACCAAGTTTTATTATTATTTTCATTATTAAGAAAAACATTAATAGATTTATTTATATCTAAATGGGTTTCCCTTATAGCTCAGTTGGTAAAGAATCCACCTGCAATGCAGGAGGCCCTGGTTCTATTCCTGGGTCAGGAAGATCTGCTCAAGAAGGGATAGGCTACCCACTCCAGTATTCTTGGGCTTCCCTTGTGGCTCAGCTGGTAAAGAATTCACCTGCAATGTGGGAGACCTGGATTCGATCCCTGGATTGGGAATCCCTGGAGAAGGGAAAGGCTGCCCACTCCAGTATTCTGGCCTGGAGGATTCCAGGGATTATACAGTCAGTGGGGTGGCAAAGAGTTGGACATGACTGAGTGACTTTCACTCTCACTTTATATCTAAATAGGTCCCTTTATATCACAGAAATTTCAAACTGTAGACATCTCTCTGTGATTTCTATAGCTGATAGATAACTCAGGTATAGTGCAAGGCAAAAAAACCAATGACTTGTCAGAAACAGCAAGAATAATAGCATGGATCTCATAACTTCATGGGACACTTCTTTTTTTCTGTTTTCAAAACTATAAATTATGATTATGAGGGCTATCTCAATTATCAAAAAAGTAAAATTTAAAAATGACTAAAACAATGTTTGGAATGAAGAAGCACATTTGTGGAAATAAGACACAATATATGAAAACTAAGTGAATATTGTACCTTTTTCTGGTAGACGAATTAAGCCATAACATGAAAAAGACAAAGCATGAGCAGTGGGGTAGACTGAGAGACAGACTGTTTCCAGAGTCTCCATTTTGAAAGAATTTCCCACTCCATCTTCTCTATTCTTCTCTCTCTCTCTCTCTCTGTCTCTCTCTCACACACACACTACTATAAACTGTTTTATAGGTATCTCATGAAATCATTAGGACACAAAGTCTCTAGAAAAATAAACAAATAAGACAATTCACTGAAATTGCTCTGGTACCTCAAGTAAAAACACAGTCAACAAGTTTTAGAATTTGAACCTAAATTTTTTATATTACCCCTTCTAGACACTTGGAATTAACATTTTTGCTGTTTGGTAAGGTTAATAGAACATTTGTGTCTCTCCATTCTCAGTTACATATATGCATAAGGAGTTACAGGGGAACATTTCAAGCAATAACTGACTGTAAGGAGAAATGTTCTGCAGTGCATTTGAAAATTACAAACAACACTGTCATGCATTGAAACATGTTTGGCCTTTGAAAAACTGGCTAACTTCAACTTCAAATACTAGTTTGACCACTTGCTAGCAATGGGATTTGGGCAAGTGAAGTAAATCTATGAACCTTGGTCACTCATGTGTAGAATGTAATTTATAATCAAGTATAGTACTGTTGGGGGGACTGGATGTGATAGAGTAGATGAGGAATGGAGCCAGGGAATTCCAGAAAAGATGATAGTTAATAACAGTCAACAACTATCAAGTGTTTACTAAACAAGTATACTTATTATAAACTCAGTATAGGAAAGGGCATATTTAATCCTCAAAATAATATCATAAACTTGTTACTATTATCCCTATTTAAAAGAAAACAAAACTGAGACTTAGCTTAATAACTATTCTAAGTCACAGAACTCAGGATTTGAACTCCAAGAGTCTGCTTGAAAGTATATAATCTTAACCAAAATGAAAAAAAAAATGACATTTATTTAAAAATAAACAATGAACATGAAATCAACAAGTAAAAATATACAGCAAGGAAACCATAATTAAAAAGCAAAACTTCATGTGTTTACAAATCATCTACTCATATCCAAGATTAACTGCTCTATACTTAGTGAGGACATACCCAAAGCAAGATTCTCATACTGAATCACAATCCCCAGCTTAGAAACATAGTGAATTATGGCAGATTAGAAAACAAAATAAATACTTAAGATTCCTCCAATAAATAATAAGATTGTCAGGGCAGAGCATAAGATGGATATGGGTTATATGAAAACCATGAAACCTCTCTTTTGGAACTAATTATTCCACTGAAGTTGGCAGAGAAAGCACCTTTGGAGAAAAAATTGCTCAGCTAGTATGTTTTTTTTACCTCCTCCAAAATCAGTTTCCACTTGTTCCTTGGAAGAAAGCTATGACCAATCTAGACAGCATATTAAAAAGCAGAGACATTATGTTGCTGACAAAGGCCCGTCTAGTCAAGGCTATGGTTTTTCCAGTAGTCATGTATGGATGTGAGAGCTGGACTATGAGGAAAGCTGAGTGCAATTCTTCAAACTGATGTTTTTGAACTGTGGTGTTGGAGAAGACTCTTGAGAGTCCCTTGGACTGCAAGGAGATCCAACCAGTCCATTCTGAAGGAGATCAGTCCTGAACATTCATTGGCAGTACTGATGTTGAAGCTGAAACTCCGATACTTTGGCCACCTGATGTGAAGAACTGACTCATTTGAAAAGACCCTGATGCTGGGAAAGATTGAAGGGGGAAGGAGAAGGGGATGACAGAAGATGAGATGGTTGGATGGCATCACCAACTTGATGGACATGAGTTTGAAAAACCTCTAGCAGTTGCTGATGGGTAAGGAAACCTGGAGTGCTGTAGTCCATGGGGTCGCAAAGAATCGGACACAACTGAGAGACTAAACTGAACTGAAATCAGTTTCCTGACTGGGAGGGGTGAGCTATGTTCAAAATCCTGCTTTTCACCTGCAAAAAAGAGGCATCTGTGCAGTGAAAATTATGTACTGAACTTCAAACTGTACAGCCCATGAGCTACAGGGCCATCACTATCACCAGACCTAATCAATCTAACAAAATTGGCTGATATCCCTCAGCAAGAGGTCAAATCAAACACAAGTATTTTCTCATCCCTCAGATAACAGGTTAAGTTTCCCACCTGAAGGAGCAGGCCCCACTCTTAGGGCTCAACAAAAACTTTAAAGTAACAGACAAAGCATAAAAGAAGCCACAGACTTCTCACACAATTATTTTCTCTCTCCTGACATTGTTTATGATACTGGCAATATTGAACTACATTGGGAAAAGAAGCCCTGAAATTATTCAGGTAGTAATGCAAGCTCATTTTAAAACTATGAAGTAAAAATGACTTTCTGATGACTTTAACTGAAAAGAAGAAAATAAAACAATATCTATTGTTTGCAGTGCAAAAATTTCTTCAATTGGCTCTCCGGATCTAAATTACACATTTTCCCACTCTGATATCTAACCAGGATGTAGATGTTTATAAATTACATCACTGTATTCTGAACTCTTTGCCTTCAGTTTGAGTTGTGTCAATAGGAAACAGATTAAAAAAACCTGGAAAGCAGGAGCAAGAAGTCAAGTAGTCTCTCCTTATCATCTGAGGATATATTAAAGGATTCCCACTGGACGCCTGAAATCAGAGATAATACCAAACCCTATGTAAAATATGTTTTATTTTTCCTATGGACAAATACCTATGATAAAGCTTAATTTATATATTAGGAATCTGTTAGTTCAGTTCAGTTGCTCAGTCATGTCTGACTCTTTGCAACCCCATGAATTGCAGCAGGCCAGGCCTCCCTGTCCATCACCAACTCCCGGAGTTCACTCAAACTCATGTCCATCGAGTCGGTGATGCCATCTCATCCTCTGTCATCCCCTTCTCCTGCTCCCAATCCCTCCCAGCATCAGAGTCGTTTCCAATGAATCAACTCTTCGCTTGAGGTGGCCAAAGTGTTGGAATTTCAGCTTTAGCATCAGTCCTTCCAAAGAACATCTAGGACTGATCTCCTTTAGAATGGACTGGTTGGATCTCCTTGAAGTCCAAGGAACTCTCAAGAATCTTCTCCAACACCACCAGTTCAAAAGCATCAATTCTTCGGCGCTCAGCTTTCTTTACAGTCCGATTCTCACATCCATATATGACCACTGGAAAAACCATAGCCTTGACTAGACGGATCTTGGCAAAGTAATGTCTCTGCTTTGTAATATGTTGTCTAGGTTGGTCATAACTTTCCTTCCAAGAAGTAAGCGTCTTTTAATTTCATGGCTGCATTCACCATCTGTAGTGATTTTGGAGCCTAGAAAAATAAAGTCTGACACTGTTTCCACTGTTGCCTCATCTATTTCCCATGAAGTGGTGGGACCGGATGCCATGATCTTCGTTTTCTGAATGTTGAGCTTTAAGCCAACTTTTTCACTCTCCTCTTTCACTTTCATCAAGACGCTTTTTAGTTCCTCTTCACTTTCTGCCATAAGGGTGGCGTCATCTGCATATCTGAGATTATTGATATTTCTCCTGGCAATCTTGATTCTAGCTTGTGCTTCCTCCAGCCCAGCATTTCTCATGATGTACTCTGCATGTAAGTTAAATAAGCAGGGTGACAATATACAGCCTTGACATACTCATTTTCCTATTTGGAACCAGTCTGTTATTCCATGTCCAGTTCTAACTGTTGCTTCCTCACCTGCATATAGGTTCTCAAGAGGCAGATCAGGTGGTCTGTTGTTCCCATCTCTTTCAGAATTTTCCACAGTTTATTGTGATCCGCACAGTCAAAGGCTTAATAAGAGATTAAAACAATAATAATAAATAATTTTAACTACATATCATAATAAAAGCTCTGGGAATGTGATCTCTTTTCTCTCTCTCTCCCTCTAAATACCTTATTATATAAATTTAATAGCTTTTCCATCTTAACTCATTCTTGACCAGGAGATTTTTGCAGAAACTAACATCTGTGGCTGGTGATTTTTATTTTGGTCAGCCAAAAATTAATTCTGATATTTCACAGCACTTTGTAGGTTATTAAATTCAACAGTAACACCTGAAACACCTGTACAGTCTAATTTTCAGGAAATGCTGTCCTCAATCCACTCTTCTGTAGAAGCACAGGAGCATTCTCCATCATTTCATTTTCACTTTCTGTATCAGAATCCATCACTAGGTTTTTTTTTGTCTTTTTGTTGTCCAAGTTTCCCATCATCTGAATCAGAATAATATCCTGAAGAACTAACACCTTCTGAGACACTAGTATCTATTTTGCTCAGAATATCAGAGAAAGTATCTGCATAAAATTCACTGAAAAATATTTTACCCAAAACTTCTCAATGAGTCATTTTTGAAATTTTTATGTTTATGATACACACAAGGTTGGAACAAAAATGTAACAGATCAAAATGTGAATAGCAATAATCATAAGTTGTATAGTAAACCTTTGATCAATTTTAAGCTCCAACAACTTTGTACAGTGATTTTAATTTTATCACTCTCTAGATTCATGGGGTCTCAAAGAGTTGGTCATAACTGAGCGACTGAACTGAACTGAGAAACATATTGCTATGTCTCCAGTCAATAAGCCTTATTAACAAAAGATGTATTAATACCCCTCTGGTCAATATTTTGTTAACTAAGCACTTACCTCTCACTGTGGCCATAACATTTGCAGTTTGAGTTACAATATCAAGAGTGGCATAAATGTCTTTTTCCTTCTTCCAATTTCATGGATCGATTTATTCCTGGGGTAGATCTTGGTGGTCTCAGGAAACAATTTTTTTTTCTTTCCTCATGAAGTTGATAACTTACACTTTTCACTTGAAGGAAGCACTTCATGGCTTCTCTTTGGCATCTTTAAATTACCAACAGCAGTGCTCTTGTGCTTTGAGACCATTATTAAGTAAAGAAATGGTGAGTTGAACCCAAGCATTGTGCTGTCTAGAAGTTGATGTGAGAACCAAGATGGCTACTAAGTGACTAATGGGAAAATCAGACAAAGTGATTATTCATGCTGCAGGTGCGAACAGCATGAGATTTCATTAGGCTACTCAGAATGGTACATAATTACACCTTTAAAAAGTATGAATTCTTTATTTCTGGAATTTTCTATTTAATATTTTTGGACTATGATAGATTGCAGATACATTTATTTCTGCTTTATTGACTATGCCAAAGTCTTTGACTGTATGGATCACAATAAACTGTGGAAAATTCTGAAAGAGTTGGGAATACCAGACCACCTGACCTGCCTCTTGAGAAATCTATATGCAGGTGAGGAAGCAACAGTTAGAACTGGCCATGGAATAACAGACTGGTTCCAAATCGGAAAAAGAGTATGTCAAGGCTGTATATTGTCACCCTGCTTATTTAACTTATATGCAGAGTACATCATGAGAAACACTGGTCTGGAGGAAGCACAAGCTGGAATCAAGATTGCCAGGAGAAATATCAATAATCTCAGACATGCAGATGACACCACACTTAAGGCAGAAAGTGAAGAGGAACTAAAAAGCGTCTTGATGAAAGTGAAAGAGGAGAGTGAAAAAGTTGGCTTAAAGCTCAACATTGAGAAAACGAAGATGATGGCATCTGGTCCCATCACTTCATGGGAAATAGATGGGGAAACAGTGGAAACAGTAGCAGACTTTATTTTTTGGGGCTCCAAAATCACTGCAGATGGTGATTGCAGCCATGAAATTAAAAGATGCTTACTCCTTGGAAGGAAAGTTATGACCAACCTAGATAGCATATTCAAAAGCAGAGACATTACTTTGCCAACAAAAGCCTGTCTAGTCAAGGCTATGGTTTTTCCAGTAGTCATGTATGGATGTGAGAGTTGGACTGTGAAGAAAGCTGAGCGCCAAAGAATTGATGCTTTTGAACTGTGGTGTTGGAGAAGACTCTTGAGAGTCCCTTGGACTGCAAGGAGATCCAACCAGTCCATTCTAAAGGAGATCAGTCCTGGGTGTTCTTTGGAAGGAATGATGCTAAAGCTGAAACTTCAGTACTTGGGCCAACTCAAGCAAAGAGCTGATTCATTGGAAATGACTCTGATGCTGGGAGGGATTGGGGGCAGGAGGAAAAGGGGATGACAGAGGATGAGATGGCTGGATGGAAGAAGATGAGATGGCTGGATGGCAGAGGATAAGATGGCTGGATGGCATCACTGACTCGATGGACATGAGTTTGAGCGAACTCTGGGAGTTGGTGATGAACAGGGAGGCCTGGTGTGATGCAGTTCATGGGGTCACAGAGTCGAACACGACTGAAAGATTGAACTGAACTGAGAGTGTGGATAACTGAAATCTCAGAGGGGGAATACTGTATTTATTCCCTGGTTGCTTGAGGTCACCAGGACCAACTGTTCTCAAAGGGAAGATCACTGCTGCTCTCAGTGAGGTCAGCGCTATATGGACCTCCTTTCTTCCGGTTTGCAATTGTGTCTCTCCCCTTGTTCTTTGGGCCTAGAAGTGTTGCCAGTCCATCGTGGCTAGCTCTGTGCTTCTGTACTATTCTTTCACTTCCTGTATACTGTATTCATATCTGTGTAATTAATTCCTCTTCTAACCAACCTAATGTGAGAATGCCAGCTGTTGCCATTTGGTTTCCTTATAGACTAAAAAAAGCAAAGAAACTAAATGAAGATATATTTTATAAATTGTGCTTTATCTTAATATTTTGAATCTAGCAGATATTACCAAGTATAATTCCTCCATAATACTGTGGAATTGGAGATGTTAATTTTGATTATTTGAGCCACTTCATCTAAAATGTTAACATGTATTAATTATGTTACAGTTTATGAAGAGCAAGCATAGGTATAGTTCCAAAGGCAATATGCTTTGGGTAAGAAATCACTTATTATTCTTCCATATTTTGCAGACAGAAGAGTATGAAACAACAGATGTTGAAATTATTAAGAGTATTCTGACAATGTCAAAATTTGGGGCTTTTATTTGATTTGGCTAGAGACCATGAGCTCAGATTTTATCTGAACCTTGTGTGAACTGACTTAAGCAAAACTTACAGGATTTGGTTCACAGAGATGGAGTTGAAGCTTTCCTTTGTGTATGAATTCATTTTGTCTTCCATGAGTTTTACTTAGGAGTTTGGGTTTGTTCCCAAAGTGATTTTCAAAAATTACTCCTAAAACCTTAGAAACTTTAAGCTTGTGTCAATAGTACGAGAAAAAACTGAACATAATTGTCTTTAGAATAAAACATAGATTATTGCATTTTAGAAATTTTATTATGAATATTTTCCATTTATTTATAATTATCAACTTGATTACTTCTTTCACTCATACATTCTGTGAGTTAATCATAAATAGGATTATTTCAATTCTAATAGAACATTTTTAACACACTAAATTATATATTACTGCTTTTGTTTTATACAGTCAGTATTTATTTAATGTTTCCATAGGTTAAATATTTTACATGCTAACCATTTCATTTTTTTATCTCTGTCCTATCTTTAGGAGGACATTCCTGATGAATCAGAGGTAAAGAAGCCACTTGCAATGCAGGAGATGCAGGAGACGTGGTTTTGATCCCTAGGTCAGGAAGATCCCTTAGAGGAGGGCATGGCAACCCACTCCAGTATTCTTGCCTGGAGAATTCCATGGACAGAAAACCCTGGCAGGCTACAGTCCATAGGGTCACACAGAGTCAGACACAACTGAGTGACTAACACATTCATGTATCTTTAGGAATTGACTAGAGCCAAGCTCTAGCTGAGTGTGCCTCCCCTCCAAGAGGCAAGTTCTTTGCTAATGCACCCACTAAAACTGTTCTTCCTCATAGAACTTGACCTTTTGGGAGTGATTTTGTATAAGACTTCCTTTTTTTCTGCCCATCTCCTCCCTCTACACTCACATGTCAGGTTCCAGGCTTTGGGTCTATACTAGGTTCATTTGGTTAATAAAAGGCATGTTTTAATGCTTCAGAAACAGGTAGGTACACCCAGGCTGACAATGTTTTCAATGTTTTCTTAATCTTATGGTTTGGTGCTTTCTTGTGAATTTTGACACCTGATGGAAAGAATTGACTCATTGGTAAAGACCCTGATGCTGGGAAAGATTGAAGATGGGAGGAGTAGGGGATGACAGAGGATGAGATGGTTGGATGGCCTCACCGACTCCATGGACATGAGTTTGAGCAAGCTCCGGGAGTTGGTGATGGACAGGGAAGCCACGTGTGATGCAGTCCATGGGGTCCCAAAGAGTCGGACATGACTGAGCAACCGAACTAAACTGAAATATTCCTTGTTCATTGCCCCAAACTAGAGACTAGAAACTAGGTTTAATGGAGTATTACTCAGCCATTAAAAAGAATACATTTGAATCAGTTCTAATGAGGCGGATGAAACTGGAGCCTATTATACAGAGTGAAGCAAGCCAGAAAGAAAAACACCAATACAGTATACTAACGCATATATATGGAATTTAGAAAGATGGTAACAATAA
>NW_011495084.1:5041678-5042308 GCF_000754665.1 Bison bison bison
CTAATGTATACAACAGTCTTTTGGACTCTGTGGGAGAGGGAGAGGGTGGGATGATTGGGGAGAATGGCATTGAAATATGTATAATATCATATATGAAACGAGCCGCCAGTCTAGGTTTGATGCATGATACTGGATGCTTGGGGCTGGTGCAATGGGACGACCCAGAGGGATGGTATGGGGAGGGGGGAGGGAGAAGGGTTCGGGATGGGGAACGCATGTAAGCCTGTGGTGGATTCATTTCGATATATGGCAAAACCAAAACAATATTGTAAAGTTAAAAAAAAAAACAAACAACTATTTCAAAACTAAAGAGAATTATAAAGACAATAAAACCCCTATATATAAAATACATATATCTTTATATCTTATCCAGAGTTTAAAACTGTGTTTAAGCTTAGCTCTGAACATCTAGCTTTTTCCATCTTTTCTCTGAACATCTAGCTTTTTACTCCTATTGTTGGAAATATATCTAAACATATATGCTTCAGGAGTATATTAAATAATTATTTTATAAAATCTATGTACTCTTTGCCTATATTATGTAAATTTTGAACAATATGTTCATGAATACATTCTCAAATATATTCTATTTTTACTTTATATATATATATATATATATATATATATATA
>NW_011495084.1:5042408-5053140 GCF_000754665.1 Bison bison bison
TATATATATATAATAGAAATATAGTTGACTTGGGCTTCCCTGCTAACTCAGCTGGTGAAGAATCCACCTGCACTGCAGGATATTCCTGGGTTGGGAAGATCCCCTAGAGAAGGAATAGGGTATCCACTCCAGTATTCTTGGGCTTCTCTGGTGGCTCAGGTAAAGAATCCGCCTGCAATGCTGGAGACCTGGGTTTGATCCCTGGGTTGGGAAGATCCTCTGGAGGTGGGTATGGCAACTCACTCCAGTATTCTTGCCTTGACAATCCCCATGGACAGAGGTCCATGGGGTCACAAAGAGTTGGACAGGACTAAGCAAATAAGCACAGCATAGTTGATTAATAATGTTGCAGTGCACAGCAAGTTAATTCAGTTATACATATACACATATTATTTTTCAGAATAAATATACACTTTAATACAAATAATTTACACTATAATATATGCTGTGTGTATTTAATGAATATTTTTAAAGGAAATGATTGAAAACAACCTAAGTGTGCGTGATTATTCATATCCAACTCTTTGTGACCCATGGACTGTAGCACTCTAGGCTCCTCTGTCCATGGTATTCCCCAGGCAAGCATACTGGAGTGGCTTGCTATACCCTCCTCCAGGGGATCTTCCCACCCCTGGGATTGAAACACATTTCCTCTGACTCCTGCAATGGCAGGCATATTCTTTACCACTGAGACATCAAGGAAGGCTAAAAGCAACATGTAAATTTAACCAATTAATCATTTCACAAATTGACTAGTGAGTAAATTGGCCATCTGGAAAAATTAATTGGTTTTTCATGAATTAACTGTTGTGGAATTGGCCATGCAGTGAATCAAAAAGGTGAATTGGCATTTTGGTGATGTTATTTTCTTGAATGAGTCTATATGTGTCTCCAGAGTTGAGTCTTCATCTGCAAAATGAAAAGAAGGACAGTTTTCCCTTCTGCAGGGCCTAGTGGAAGAGAACTGAGATTCTGAATTGATCCTCACACAAACTTTCAGTCCTTTGTGGCTTTAATTCCATGTTTTCTTCATCCTCCAAATGTTCTTGTTGAGTCAGTTATTCATCTTTCCTAGGGTTTTGAAACAGAAATGTACTTGCTTCTTGCTGACTTTCTCCTGCAGTAGGCACTAATTCCATATTTCCATTCTAAGTCAACTATCAAATACTCATTTCCATTTATCTTTCCCAATTTTGTTGCCATCTCTCCTCTGTTATTATCTTTTCTACCATTTCTCTTTTAAAATTTTTATTAAAAGAATTCTTTCACTGCTATTTTAATAGGGTTTATGATAGGAATTAGAAAAGAGGGCTTATTTAGTCCTCCAGGTTATTTTGTGTCTTTCTCCAATGATTGAGTTTAAAATATAAACTAACTAATACAATGATAAGCCTTGTTATAGCAACATCTTTAGCATAATAATTTTTTAAAGAGGTTGACATTCTAAGTATTAACTTTAAGTATTTTGAGTAAATGTGTTTCATAAAAAGTATTTAGATAAGCAGATCAGTGGAGAAATAACTCCATAAAGAATGAAGGGATGGAGCCAAAGCAAAAAGAATACCCAGTTTTGGATGTGACTGGTGATATAAGCAAGGTCTGATGCTGTAAAGAGCAATACTGCATAGGAATCTGGAATGTCAGGTCCATGAATCAAGGCAAATTGGAAGTGGTAAAATAGGAGATGGCAAGAGTGAACGTCAACATTCTAGGAATCAGCGAACTAAATTGGACTGGAAGGGGTGAATTTAACTCAGATGACCATTATATCTACGACTGCGGGCAGGAATCCCCTAGAAGAAATGGAGTAGCCATCATGGTCAACAAAAGAGTCCAAAATGCAGTACTTGGATGCAATCTCAAAAACAACAGAATGATCTCTGTTCATTTCCAAGGCAAACCATTCAATATCACAGTAATCCAAGTCTATGCCCCAACCAGTAATGTTGAAGAAGCTGAAGTTGAACGGTTCTATGAAGACCTCCAAGACCTTTTAGAACTCACACCCAAGAAAGATGTCCTTTCATTATAGGGGACTGGAATGCAAAAGTAGGAAGTCAAGAAACACCTGGAGTAACAGGCAAATTTTGCCTTGGAATACAGAATGAAGCAGGGCAAAGGCTAATAGAGTTTTGCCAAGAGAACACACTGGTCATAGCAAACACCCTCTTCCAACAACACAAGGGAAGAATCTACACATGGACATCACCAGATGGTCAACACCGAAATCAGATTGATTATATTCTTTGCAGCCGGAGATGGAGAGGCTCTATACAGTCAGCAAAAACAAGACCAGGAGCTGACTGTGGCTCAGATCATGAACTCCTTACTGCCAAATTTAGACTTAAATTGAAGAAAGTAGGGAAAACCACTAGACCATTCACGTATGACCTAAATCAAATCCCTTATGATTATACAGTGGAAGTGAGAAATAGATTTAAGGGCCTAGATCTGATAGATAGAGTGCCTGATGAACTATGGAATGAGGTTCGTGACATTGTACAGGAGACAGGGATCAAGACCATCCCCATGGAAAAAATGCAAAAAAGCAAAATGGCTGTCTGAGGAGGCCTTACAAATAGCTGTGAAAAGAAGAGAAGTGAAAAGCAAAGGAGAAAAGGAAAGATACAAGCATCTGAATGCAGAGTTCCATAGAATAGCAAGAAGAGATAAGAAAGCCTTCCTCAGCGATCAGTGCAAAGAAATAGAGGAAGACAACAGAATTGGAAAGACTAAAGAAATCTTCAAGAAAATTAGATATACCAAGGGAACATTTCATGCAAAGATGGGCTCGATAAAGGACAGAAATGGGATGGACCTAACAGAAGCAGAAGATATTAAGAAGAGATGGCAAGAACACACAAAAGAACTGTACAAAAAAGATCTTCATGACCCCGATTATCACGATGGTGTGATCACTCACCTAGAGCCAGACATCCTGGAATGTGAAGTCAAGTGGGCCTTAGGAAGCTTCACTACAAAGTTAATGGGGGTGATGGAACTCCAGTTGACCTCTTTCAAATCCTGAAAGATGATGCTGTGAAAGTGCTGCACTCAATATGCCAGTAAATTTGGAACACTCAGCAGTGGCCACAGGACTGGTAAGGTCAGTTTTCATTCCAATCCCAAAGAAAGGCAATGCCAAAGAATGCTCAAACTACTGCACAATTGCACTCATCTCACACGCTAATAAACTAATGCTCAAAGTTGTCCAAGCCAGGCTTCAGCAATATGCGAACCGTGAACTTCCAAATGTTCAAGCTGGTTTTAGAAAAGGCAGAGGAACCAGAGATCAAATTGACAACATCTGCTGGATCATGGAAAAAGCAAGAGAGTTCCAGAAAAACATCTATTTCTGCTTTATTGACCCTGCCAAAGCCTTTGACTGTGTGGATCACAATAAACTGTGGAAAATCCTGAAAGAGATGGGAATACCAGACCACCTGACCTGCCTCTTGAGAAACTTATATGCAGGTCAGGAAGCAGCAGTTAGAACTAGACATGGAACAACAGACTGGTTCCAAAGGAAAAGGAGTACGTCAAGGCTGTATATTGTCACCCTGCTTATTTAGCTTATATGCAGAGTACATCATGAGAAACGCTGGGCTGGAGGAAGCACAAGCTGGAATCAAGATTGCCAGGAGAAATATCAATAACCTCAGATATGCAGATGACAACACCCTTATGGCAGAAAGTGAAGAGGAACTAAAAAGCGTCTTGATGAAAGTGAAAGAGGAGAGTGAAAAAGTTGGCTTAAAGATCAACATTCAGAAAACTAAGATCATGGCATCTTGTCCCATCACTTCATAGTAAATAGATGAGGAAACAGTGGAAACAATATCAGACTTTATTTTCTGGGGCTTCAAGTTCACTGCAGATGGTGATTGCAGCCATGAAATTAAAAGACGCTTACTCCTTGGAAGGAAAGTTATGACCAACCTAGACAGCTTCTTAAAAAGCAGAGACATTAATTTGCCAACAAAGGTCCGTCTAGTCAAGGCTATGGTTTTTCCAGTAGTCATGTATGGATGTGAGAGTTGGGCTGTGAAGAAACCTGAGTGCCTAAGACTTGATGCTTTTGAACTGTGGTGTTGGAGAAGACTCTTGAGAGTCCCTTGGACTGCAAGGAGATCCAACCAGTCCATTCCGAAGGAGATCAGTCCTGGGTTTTCTTGGAAGGAATGATGCTAAAGCTGAAACTCCAGTACTTTTTCCACCTCATGTGAAGAGTTGACTCACTGGAAAAGACTCTGATGCTGGGAGGGATTAGGGGCAGGAGGAGAAGGGGACGACAGAGGATGAGATGGCTGGATGGCATCACCGACTCGATGGATTGAGTTTGAGTGAACTCCGGGAGTTGGTGATGGACAGGGAGGCCTGCCGTGCTGCAATTCATGAGGTCGCAAAGAGTTGGACACGACTGCATGGCTGAACTGAACTGAACAGTAAAATGAGTAATAGTGATATATTTGAAGTTTTTCTTTTTATAAAATAAGAAATTTTTAACTAAAAATGTCTATAGAAATGCAATCACTTGTAGATGATACTGCTTAATTATAGCAACATTTGTAGTTTAGGTAGGACAAAATGTTTAACATTGCCAAATCCAAAATCATTTATTGTAGTTTTTAAATGCAACACTTTAGAAGGTATTAAATTTTTAAAAAGATGAAAATAATACTGGATTTATTAAAATAAAATCTTCCCATTTAACAAATAATACTCTTGAAAAGTTATAGCTATTTTATTGTGTAATAAAGGCAAGTTGGCACACTCCTCTTATTTGTCTATTTTACTATCTTTTTTCTGGTTGTTTAATGGTGACATTTTTAAGTCTAACTTTTTCTTTTTTTCATACTTTTCTCAGATAAAATAAACCAGTGTATATTTTATTTAATAAAATGAAGTCTACCTCTTTAGTTAAAATAGCATCAAAAATAAAGAGAAAGATCTCCAAATCCTACCAATATTAAAATTGAGACAGTTATTATAAACATTAGCATATTTTTATTTTGCTTAATAATATACACATGTTCCCATAGAATGATTTTCTACTTACAATCTTTTGTTACTTTTTGTTAATGTGTAGGATTATATTCTATCCTATCTGATTAATATAATTTATTTGACCAAGTTTATTTTGTAATATTTTTCTGTAATATAAATAAAGATATAGAGAATATCTTTAACAGTGGCTTTCACTTATTGACTGCTCACTCTCACAATTACCCTATAACACAAGTGCCCTTATTCTTATTGTGTATATGGAACCGAATTTTGCCAAAACCCTATGGTTTTGTAAGTCATAGATCTGAGACAGTATCCTGAAATAAAATTTTCACAATCTTACTCTTTGTGAATAAATTTTTACTGACATTTCAGATTAATTCTTTATGATAGATTCTCAATTGACTAGATATGAATATTTTTATTTGTCTCTTAGAAAATACTAACATACTTTTCCAAAACAATTGTAATAATTTACATTTCTGTGACCTGTTTGTAAGTATGACTTTGAGTGTTCTTATTATAGGAGAGAATGTTCATTTTATAAGAAAATGGTGAAATTTGTTATTTTGCCTGGTGATGCTTTCATTTTCTCTTCTTTTGGTAATATTGGTATAGCTCCTTTTTTATTTTATTTTTTAAAACTAGATACTCTGCAATTGTCTTCGTTCATGGTGTTTTGACTTCTCCCAAGTAGGACACATGACCAAAATTAAAACAATTAGGCCCTCTGCTTTGGATTTTGATTTTTTTTTTTAACTGTTCATTAAAAAATAAATTTTATTGATTTCTTTCTGTTTACTTTCAGTTTTAATTTTGTCTTATTTTTCTGGTATCCTAAGGTGGAAGCTGAGATCATTGATCTGAGCTCTTTCTTCTTTTCTAATGCAAACATTTAAGGCTATACATTTCTAAGCACTGCTTTAGTAGCATTCTACAAATTTTGATATATAGTATTTTTATTCTCATTCGGATCAATATATTTTCTAATATCTTTTGTGATTTTTCTCTTCAATCCATAGGTAAGTTTCCAAATACTTGGAGATTTTTGCAGATATAGTTTTGTTAGTGTGTTCTTGTTCAATTTTCCATAGATCAGAAAACATACTTCCTTATGCCATTGATTCTGTGAAACCTATTCAGTGTTTTATGGCTCATAATATTGTCTATTTGGCTTAGTGCTCTTGGTTCCTTGAAACAAATGTGCATTTTGATGTCAGATGGCATGTTCTATAAGTGTTAATTAGATCAAGTTAGTTGATAGGGTTGTTCCACTCTTCGATATCCTCACTGATTTACTGCCAATACATTTGCTATTAATTATTGAGAGTGAAGTGTCGAAAGTTCCAGTTAAAATTGTTACCATAGAATTCAAGTATCCATATAGCTACACCATCTTTGATTTGCTTATGGTTTGCATGGGGTAACTTTTGCCATTCTCTTATTTTTTATTAAAATCCATTGTTAAATGGTATCTTTCAGGCAGCACAAACCTGGCTATTGTCTTCTTACTTAATCTAACAGTATTCATTATTTAATTCAGGTGTCTAGACTTTCACACATAATGTGGTTATGGATATTATTGGTTTTAAATCTCCCATATTGTTATTTTATCTTCCCTTTGTTTATCCCTTTCTCTATGTTCTTTTGGTATAAGGTGCATATTTCTATTATTCTGTTTTATTTTCAAGATTGAGCTATTAGCTATAATTCCTCTTACTTTTTAGTGGTTGTTCTAGGGTTTATAGTATAGATTTTAAATTTATCACAGTTTACCTTCAAGTAAAATGATACAACTTCACACACAATGTAGAACCTTACAACATTACATATCATTTCCCCGTCCATACTTTGTTGCTATAACTTACACTTTTATTATGACATAAAGTCCAGAATTCATCACTTTGTTTTTAAGTTTAAAGAGCTGCAAAGATGTGCTCATTTGTTAAAAAGGTGGAGAATAAAGGAAAAAATTCTGTTCTATTTATACCTGTATGTTATCCATTATTGGTGTTCTTCATTTCTTTGGGTAGATGTAAATTTCCACCTGTTATCATTTTTATTGCTTAGAGAATTTCCTTTAATACTTGTTGACGTGAACATTGGTAATGAATCATTTACCCTTTTCGTTCTTTTTTTTGGGGGGGTCTGAAAATCTTTATTTGATTAATTTTGGAAAAATATTTTCACTATACAAAAAAATTTTTGGTTGACTGTTTTTGTATTTCAGTACTTTAAAGATGTCTTTCTACCATCTTTTGGCTTTGATACTTTCTGACAAAAAGTCTGACTTCAACCTTACGTTTGTTGCTTTCTATATAATTTCTTTTTCCCCTTGTTGCTTTCAAGATTTTACTTTTATGATTGTGGTGAGAGCCTTTCTAAACTTGTCTTTTCTTAGGCCTGATTCTTCACTATTTTTAAATTATTTTTGTTACCTCATATTTGTTGAATAAAATTATTTTTAGTTATGTTGGCTGCAGTGATTTTTGATAGCACGATCTAAAATTATAATTGTGTGTGTGTTAGTTGCTCTGTCGTGTCCAACTCGTTGGGACTCCATGGACTGACTGTAACTACCACCATTTCCTCTGTCCAAGGAGTTCTCTAGATAAGAATACTGGAGTGAGTTGCCATGCACTTCTTCAGTGGATCCTGGGTTTCCCATGTAGAAGGCAGATTCCTAACTATCTGAGTCACCTTTTTCTAATCCATTTATTTATTAAATAATACCTTACCACAATTCTTTAGCAGTGTTTTTTACTGACACCTTCATAAAACGTTAAATCCTTAAGTTAGGCTTTTTTATTTCTTTGTATGTTCCTCTTCTATTTAGTAAGATTATATTATCTATTTTAAAGTATTAAAGAAATTATCTTCTCAGACAATTCTAAATTAGTTTAATTTTTAAAAGATTCATTTTATTACTTTCTATGGATATTCCTCCATGTAGTGCAATACTAAAATTCTTTGAATTTTATAAAGACTCTGTATTTAGACTCCCTACCTTTTTTAGATTAATCTTTTAGCTATTCTTTAATGGCCTTTAGAACTGTTTTATAATGATAAAATTTATGCTAAGCTAGCATCTTTGTAATATTTATTCAAGAACTGTTTTATTTGGAAGATTTCAGAAAGGTCCTACATATGTGGATTCTATTGGTATTTTTGTGTGTGGCTATTTTAATAAAATATTCAACATGTAAAAATTTGGATTACTTAGGATATAAAAAGAAAGCACACATATCCAAAATACATACACATATGCAGATATACAATCGTATGTATAAATCATATATACAGAATACATGTATATACTCCAGGCTGCCTTATCCCCAGCAGCTGCCTTGACTATATTATCCTATTATACCTTCCATGGTACAACTTTTATCTAATGATTGCTCAGTGGGGGTGAATCACAAGCCCTGCTTCTCCTGTCAACATTTTGCCATTACAGTTTCCGAGCTTCTCAAGGCGCCAGGTAGCATTTTACTTTCCTACTATTTTCACCTGTAGTAATCCTAAGAGCACTGTGTTTTGAATCTATAAAGTAAAATCAATCTCTGAGTCCATTTCCTCAGGAATCTGACTGAAAATATGGGCATTTACATAGCTAGCCAAATGTGACCTTTTGGCTTTAATGGTCTAGCAGGGAAACAGCAATGCAACCTTAGGGCCTCCCTAAGGTGGAAAGATTAAAAGCCTTAAGCTTAGACCTAATGATCTACATCCAAAAGCAAAGTCAGTCTGAAAACAAAATAAAAATATTCTTCGCAGACCCTCAAATATACACACATGCACACACATTAATCTAAAATGTTGCTTTGATGCTAAGAGAGCCAGGGGGAAAAGCATCTATCTTTAGGTTATTGTACACACAAACTAATAAAGAGATTTTCCAGGGCAGGAACCATGTTTTTTATACACGTATATACATAACACAATGTTAGGAGAGTACTAAATATTTGCAAAATGGACACTTAGAAAAAAATACGTTGTGTTCCAAGGCCTGAAACCAAATAAATATATTTAAGGTAGTAAAGTACATTTCAGATTACTGCTAAGTACTGTAATGGAAAAGTGATGGTGTGAGTTTTCTTGTTAGCATTGTAACAACAAATCTAAGTTTTTCAAGTTGTTGACCTAAGCTTCCACCTTAAATAAAGTTAATATGACAACATGTACAATGTAACTTTTCTTGTTTGAGAAATAATGTGTAGTCATTTGAATGACGTACTAACAATTGGATATATTAGCATAACATCTGGTCAATATACTAAGTTCATGTAATATTTTACATGAGTTAACAGAAGGTAAAATCATTTTACAAAGAGAAAACAAATGTAATAGTTCTCCTTCCTTGCAGAACATTAAAAACTGTTGTTTAATACAAATAGCATCTAGTACAAGTGTATATGTCTCAATAAATCATTAAAACAAACATCTACAAAACAAAAGAAAAACTCTCATAAGATCATTGAAAAGTTTGAGTGCATAAGGGTGTGTGTGCATGCGTGTACGTGTATTGTAAAATTTCATTTTCCCATTCCATGAATACTAACTAAATTTAAGTCTCTAGAGAGAAACTGAAGAAACTGTATCATTGTTCAGGAAGCAGGAACTGGCTTTTGATAAAAGGCTTCCCTTTCTCTTCCACAATGCATCTGGGACCGTCATAGTTGATTACTGTAATATTTATATAATATAGCTTTGACGTACAATTGAGAACTATAACACATTTAATAGTGGAAAAAGTTGGCCAGCATCAGATATTTTTAATGAATTGGAAGACAGCCTATTTTATTTCATCTGAAATCAAGAAAGAGTGCCAGTTTGGTCACTAAACACTAGTCAGTTTCTTTTAAAAAGAATGCTTCAGATTAAAAAAAAAAAAATTGGATGTGGTTTCAAAAAATCCTTCATAATTACACTATAAAATGAAAATGAAAATAGTGCTTTTTTACAGACCCCATTAACTGGATCATCAGACTGATGGCCAAGCTTTTACAAGCACAAAGATCATTGCACTATATTGCTGTTTTTTTTTTTTTTTTAATCACTGCACTTCTTTGTATGGATATATAGAGAAATTTTATTTCATTCATTTGAAAGGCTTAAAAACAATGAGATTCTTTTTCTTTTTGCCATGTCTCTATTTATTTATAGTAAACACATGCTATTCTAAATGAACATTCTGCAGATGGGTATTCAAATAAGAAAAAAAGGAAAAAACAAGCTGCAAAAACAGGAATCTATTTAATATCAAGGGCTGTAAACAAAGTTAGTAATTTAATTACTACATCACCTCCAAACTTTCATTTACAGTCCCTTGTTTTCATTGGTTATATAACTTGTACTTGCTTCAGTTCAGTTCAATTGCTCAGTTGTGTCCGACTCTTTGCGACCCCATGAATCGCAGCACGCCAGGCCTCCCTGTCCATCACCATCTCCCGGAGTTCACGCAAACTTACGTCCATCGAGTCGGTGATGCCATCCAGCCATCTCATCCTCTGTCGTTCCCTTCTCCTCCTGCCCCCAATCCCTCCCAGCATCAGAGTCGTTTCCAATGAGTCAACTCTTCGCATGAGGTAGCCAAAGTACTGGAGTTTCAGCTTTAGCATCAGTCCTTCCAAAGAACACCCAGGCCTGATCTCCTTTAGAATGGACTGGTTGGATCTCCTTGCAGTCCAAGGGACTCTCAAGAGTCTTCTCCAACACCACAGTT
>NW_011495084.1:5053240-5066800 GCF_000754665.1 Bison bison bison
ACCCAGGCCTGATCTCCTTTAGAATGGACTGGTTGGATCTCCTTGCAGTCCAAGGGACTCTCAAGAGTCCGCTCCAACACCACAGTTCAAAAACATCAATTCTTCGACGCTCAGCTTTCTTCACAGTCCAACTCTCACATCCATACATGACCGCTGGAAAAACCATAGCCTTGACTAGACGGACCTTTGTTGGCAAAGTAATGTCTCTTCTTTTCAATATGCTATCTAGTTTGGTCATAACTTTCCTTCCAAGGATTAAGCATCTTTTAATTTCATGGCTGCAGTCATATTAATATTTTATGACAATGGAAAAACATATATTAAAATGCAACTTCTCATAAGTCATACTGATATCCTGCACCCTTGCTGGGATGTATTGATGTATATTACACCTATGGTACTCTTGCCAAAAATGTGTAACTTCAATTCAATTATAAGAAGACATCAGACAATCCCAACTGAAGGTATTCTGCAAAGCTAACTGACCAGTGTTGCTCAAAAATTGTGAATGTCTTGGAAGATAAGGAAAGAATAAGAGCTGTCACAAATTAAAGGGGACAGAGAAGACATGACGACCTAATACAATTTGTGATCCTGATTGGGTCCTCGGAAGATTAATATTAAAAATTAAACAACATAAATTACTTGAATACAAATAAAGTTGGTTGCTTGGTTAATTGTATTGTTCTGTGTTTCTGTATCTACATTCAACTCACATCTTTGTAGGAGATCATCTGTGCTATTTTTTATAATAGACAACTTCAATATTGTAAAGTTAAAAAAAAAAACTAAAAAAATAAAAAAAATAATAAATGAAATACTTTAATGCCCCTAACAGGGCCAGATAACCACCCCCCCAAAAAAAAGCCATTTCTACTTTCTTTATTAACTTAATTCATCCTCAACCAAAGGAAACAACTAAATGACTTTCCTTCTGTACATTTCTATGTATAATCATACACAGAAACTGTCTCTCACACACACACACAAAATTTAACGAAGATTCAGTATGATTATTCTGTGAGTAATATATCATATATTGTTCAAGCAACATTTTGCCTAACTTCAAAATTACCTTATGAAATCTCTTCAAGTCAATGGCACAGATACAAGTGATTCTTTTTATAGGAAAATATCCCATGTTATTCAATACTGTATTAGTGTTTCTTTGACCCTTCCCCTATTAATGGCCATTCATTATGTTTATATATATATTTTTTTAAACAAGCAATTTTACAACAAACTACATTTTACTTTTCTGTGCATGTTGATGCCTTTTCTTTCTGAGATAGAGGAGAACTGGGAGTATTGAAGAAAGAAAAGTATTTATTCTAGCTACAATTAACTATAATTGATAAATGTTTAACTTGAGATAATGAATTAAATTTCTTCTTCCTTTTAGTTTTATGTTTTAATTAATGTATTTATTTTAATGGAGAATTATTTTACAATATTGTGATGGTTTTTGCCATACATCAACATGAATTGGCCATAGGTATATATGTGTTCCCCTCATCCTGACCCCTATTTCCATCTCCCTCCACATGCTATCCCTCTAGGTTGTCACAGAGCACCAGCTTTGGGTGCCCCACTTTATGCATGGAACGTACCCCGGTCATCTATTTTACATATGATAATGTATATGATTCAATGCTATTCTCTCAAATCATTCCACCCTCACTTTTCCCCACTGAGTCCAAAAGTCTATTCTATACAACTGTGTCTTCTTTGCTGCCCTGCATGTAGGCTCATTAGTCCCACCTTTCTAAATTCCATATACATGGTCTGTGCATGGAATTCTCCAGGCAAGAATACTGAAGTGGGTGGCCATTCCCTTCTCCAGGAGATCTTCCTGACCCAGGGATTGGATCTGGGTCTCCTGAATTGCAGGCAGATTTTTTACCACCTGAGCTACCAGGGAAGCCCATATATATGTGTTAATATACAGTATTTGTCTTTTATTTTTCTGACTTACTTCACTCTGTATAATAGGCACCAGTTTCATCCACTTCATTAGAACTGACTCAAACATGTTCCTAGCTGAGTCACATTCCATTGTTTATATATACCACCACTTCCTTATCAATTTCTAAGACTAATAGGTATGCATATGTCCCCCTTCTCTTGAACCTTCATCCCACCTCCCACTCCATCCCACCCTTCTGATTAAGGTTAGTGAATATTTTAATTTTCAGATGTAGAATTTTTTAGATAACATGATAAGCCACCAATGCCCAGAATTAAAAGAAAAATATTTATATTTTCATTTCATTTCAGTTCAGTTCAGTTCAGTCGCTCAGTCGTGTCCGAATCTTTGCAATCCCATGAACTGCAGCACGCCAGGCCTCCCTGTCCATCACCAACTCCCAGACTTTTCCCAAACCCATGTCCATTGTGTCCGTGATGCTTTCCAACCATCTCATCTTCTGCCTTCCCCTTCTCCTCCTGCCCCCAATCCCTCCCAGCATCAGGGTCTTTTCAAATGAGTCAGCTCTTCTCATTAGGTGGCCAAACTATTGGAGTTTCAGCTTCAACATCAGTCCTTCCAGTGAACACCCAGGACTGATATCCTTTAGGATGGACTGGTTGTATCCCCTTGCCATCCAGGGACTCTCAAGAGTCTTCTCCAACACCACAGTTCAAAAACATCAATTCTTCGGTGCTCAGCTTTCTTTATATACCAACACTCACATCCATATATAACCACTGGAAAAACCATAGCCTTGACTAGATGGACCTTTGTTGGCAAAGTAATGTCTCTGCTTTTGAATATGCTATCTAGGTTGGTCATAACTTTCCTTCCAAGGAGTAAGCATCTTTTAATTTCATGGCTGCAGTCACCATCTGCAGTGAATTTGGAGCCCCCGAAAATAAAATCAGCCATTGTTTCTCCATCTAATTGCCATGAAGTGATGGGACCAGATGCCATGATCTTAGATTCTGAATGTTGAGTTTTAAGCCAACTTTTTCACTCTCCTCTTTCACTTTCATCAAAAGGCTCTTTAGTTCTTCTTCCCTTTCTGCCATAAAGGTGGTGTCATCTGCATATCTAAGGTTATTGATATTTCTCCCAGAAATCTTGATTCCAGCTTGTGCTTCCTCCAGCCCAAACTTTCTCATGATGTACTCTGCATATAAGTTAAGTAATTAGGGTCACAATATATAGCCTTGATGTACTCCTTTTACTATTTGGAACCAGTCTGTTGTTCCATGTCCAGTTCTAACTGTTGCTCCCTGACCTGCATACAGATTTCTCAAGAGGCAGGTCAGGTGGTCTGATATTCCCATCTCTTTCAGAATTTTCCATAGTTTATTGTGACATTTTCCTTTAAGATCTAACAGCAGGGGAGTGACAGTGAGTTTGAAGAAATCAATCATTTCAGCTTGAGCAATAATCTATGATTTTCCAACCAGAAGAATTTTAAATATGAATGGGAATACATTTGACCACCTAAATTTAGGATATTAAAAACATTCAATCAATTGGACAACAGATATGACCAAGTTTTTTTGGAAAGTACAAATATTATTATTAAAAACTTTAAGCTTATTTGTTCTTCTGCATTCCAATAATGGAGTGTTATCTATCTAATTTCAGATGTAGATCACAAATTGATCTTTTCAATTTATATGTGCATACTTTCACTAAAATATGTATATTTTTATAACTAACTTTTATTTTTATAGCCCAGATCCTTTATTACATTGAATCCACTAGGTACTCAATAAATGTCTACTGAGTAAATGAATGAATTTTACATCTATCATTTACTTTCTTATATTGTTATCTCAAATTTTCATAGGTCTTATTTTAAACATTTAGTTTTATAGTTAATGATTTGTGAGCCAGAATCACCATACATTACCATAATGCCAGCTAATAATAGCTATTAGCTAACAGGTGACACAAACATACAAATTTATTAATTGACTTTATACTGAAAAATATACTTTAGCTACTTAGTAAAGGTATATCTTGGCTCACATTGTGAAATTATCTCTTAACCACTATATTAATGTTAACATTTGTATACATTTCTGTAAATCATCTCAAATACCTTCTCAAATAAGGTAGACCTGAGTGGTAACTCTCTTCTTGTCTATAACATGCATATCAATTTGTTTTTCAAATCAATGAAATAATGTCAAATACTCCTTTTACATACCTACTCTTGTTGCACTTCTTTCTTCCTCTGTTCCTAGGAATACCAATCCAGAAAGTCATTACTTCCTGCTTGGATTGGTACGATTGTCTTTTGTTTCCTTAGTTTTTAGTCTAACCACCTCAATTTTATTTGTACTCATCACGGTTTGAAAACATAAATCTGAATTTGTTCAAGTCATCCTCTACTTAAAAATTATTAATGACTTCTCTTTGCTCTTAGGCTAAAGTACAAAAGACTTGACTCCTTTTATAACTGTTGCCTCAATTTAATTCTCCTCTTATCTCTTAATGCTCCTCCCTCTGCATTCTGGTACTCGTGAATATTTTTCAATTATCAAAAAGTACCATTCATTTTCTTTTTTTTATGTATTTTATTCCTTTCATCTTGAGCATTCTAATACAGCCCTCCTCACTGTATGTGATGTATTTAAAACCAGAGTCAAATCCTTATTGCTATACCTCAGCAGAGGTGTCATTTTCTCAAGAGCACAGTCCTTCAAACTTTCCATGATAGGTCAGTAGCAGTGTGCTTCTTTACACCTTGAACTTCTCCAGCATGTGAACTTTCTCAAACAACTCTAAAAGATACAAAGGAGAAATTAAGCAATCAAGAATGTATGGGTACTGATTGAGTATGAAGTCAAGAGGAAAGGCAAGTCTGTATAATAAGTCGAACTTCTCTGAGTTCATCAAAGATATTAATCTTTCTAGTTCCAAACTGATGATTATGTATATTTTGTAGTAGATGCTCAAATAATTATCATTGTATGAAGGCCAGAGTGTTAACTTTCTATTCATAGTTCATTAATTCATTACAAATTTATAAAAACTTAATATAAGTGGAGCTCTATGCTATATTTATCAGCAATAAATTAAGTTTGAGAGAGTCCTGGACTTCAAAAAACTAGAGTTAAGTGGTAATAATATGATTGCTTTCTATTATAGTATAACAACCTCTTTTCTATACTGGGAAGTAGGTAAGGTCTAGATTTAGTTATGTGGGATCTTGATAATTATATGACATTTTCAAATTCTCAGTAGGTAATTCTGAGCAGAAAAAGAAAGAGTTAAAATTTTGAGGCAGTCACCATGATATTGTCCTATTGTATCACCAAGATATTCATTTAAATAAATACAATAGAACAAATGAATCAAAGAGTCATTGGATCAGAATTGAGACTTGACACTATTCATTTTTTAAATTAAATTTTTACAGTCACTGCCTTTAGAGTAGCAAGTATCATTTATGATTAATTATGAAAACAATTTCCTCAGATTGATGTCTCTTTTGAGCAATATATTGGAAGATCATTGAATATGAAAGCTCAGAAAGCCAAGTCCATGACTTTTAACAATTTAGAATCTGAGGAATTAGTGTTGTTTTAAACTAAACTGACATTCCTCACTTGCCTAAATTAGCATTTAATGAATTTTTTTCTTTTGTTTCCTTTCATAAGTTTCATAATAGCTCATGTTTTAGGCAATGGACTCTTTAAAAAATTACATTAGCTTTTGTGAAATTTGTAGTAGATAATAGAATTAAAATAATGTTAAATCAAAGTTTTCTTGAGGTGACCAACTTTCATGTAGCTAAATTCATATTAACCCAAATTTCCTTTAGTTGAAATTATATTATTTCTAACTTCAATAAAGGAATAAGAAACAAAACCAATATAACTTAAATCCTTCCTGATGTTTGCACTGTGTTTTTCTTATAAAAAAACAAAAATTGTAGATAATTGCTCATGTAAATTTTTTCACTTTATTTAATGTAATTCCAAACTTGAATAAAGGTACAAAAATGATAAATAACCTCCCCATGACCTTTATCTAGAGTCGCCAGTTACTTACATTTGGTATGACATCTTCCTTTCTCCTCTTTCTCTTCCTCTCTCTAGATAATTAGATAGATCGATAGCCAATATCTATATAGATAGATATTTAAAGAGAATATAACCTATATCTATCTATCTAAATTGGTAAAATCTCTTTAATCTACAGATTATATTCAAATTTTGTCAAATGTCTCATTAACAGTTTTTTTTTTTTTTTTTTCATCATGTTTTGGATCAAATACAGAATCATGAATTTTATTTAGTTTAATAATCCTTTAGTCTCCTTTAATTTGTAGCACTTCAATTTTTATTTTTCTTAACTTCAATATTTTTAAAGAACCACTCTTTTGTAGAATGTCTTAAACATGGGTTTCTTCATCAAGAGAAGCACTGAATCCATCGCAGGGCATTGTTGGGAAGCAGGAAATGATTGACCTCTCAGTTATGGAGCATGGATGGTTTGATCATCTGTTTAAGGTGATGTCTACTAGATTTCCCCAGTGAGCAGACAACCGTTCCACAGGAATTAGTAAGTTACAGGGATATATTTTAAGAGTATATAAGTACCGGGTCTCTCATTAAACATTCATTATTTCCTTTTAGCATGTAACAATGATTATCTAACCACATTAGTCCTTCTATATTTATTAGTTAAAGTACAATTACTTTAAGAAAGTATTTGCCAGTATCTTCTGTGCATTTTTTTCCACAAAACTTCTTTCATGAATTTATACATGCATCTTTGCCCAGTGAGACCCTCTTCAAGTTGATATTCTATCCAAAATATTAAAAGTTATTCACAGGTTGGAATAATGGAAAAGAACTTCCCAGACTCTGCAGAGCATATTTACACAGGCTTAAAAAATGTAAAATACAAATAATACAAGGAAGCAAGTACTGGTTCCTAAGATACATTCACTCGGAAGACTTTGTGTCTGGATTACCATCTGTTAAGATATGTGTGAGAAATCTTTGAGGATAACTTAGAGAAATATTTCAAGTAGGGTCTCAGATGCCTTCCTGGTAGGATTACCTGAATTAGCAAATAAAATACAAGGACACGACTGAGCGACTGAACTGAACTGAAGTGAACCAGCTATATTTGAATTTCAGAAAAACAACAATTTAAAATATATACATATATTAGTGTCAAATAATCCATAGGTGTTCTCTTTTTTATCTGGCAACTCTATCTGGTCAAGTAGCCAAGTCAATCAGGACAATTAAAACAAGTTGTACGTCATCAATTAACACATCTTTAAACAACGTAAACAAACTTAATATCTCATTCCTTTTGGGGCGAATTCTAAGTATACAGTACACTGCTTGATATTGTCCAACAGTTTACTGAGGCTTTGCTTATTTTACTTTAATAATTTCCTGAGCTTTAAGTTTGATATCTTAATTAACAAGTATAAGCCATCTCAAACATTGGATGTTATCAGATACGCAGCCAATTTTTAGTATGCTTTATTGATAGTAAAATTTAACTTTTCAATGCCCCATCTGCTAAATTAATGTGATATTAATTGCCCCACTTTTAAAATGCAAACAAATTGTTTATTTTGATACACAACAATTAATTTAAACTAAGATTTTTCTTTTCTTCAGTTTTATCTATCTAGTACTTATGTATGACCCGAAATGATCATGGAATAGAGCATTATAAATTTTAGACTAGAAATTCACTCATTCTTTGTCCTAACTTTCTTCCTTTTGTGAGGGATATTTTATGCTTGATGAATATATAATATATTTCTATATTTTTTCATATGAAGTCATGTGTTTCAATAATATTTATGGAAAATAATTTAATTTTAAGTGCTCTAAAAGCAGTAAAATATCAACAGATTTAATAAAATCCTTTAAAATTATGCAATATTTTAACATCACATAAATGTCAATTTTAGTTTACAAGAGCAGCTCATTTTCTTCAATATTGTCCCAAGTAAATCAATTAAATTCACATATTTAATTATCTGTGAAATGAAAAGGACAGAAAATTAATCCCAAACAGACAATGAAAGAAATTACTTGAATTGGCTCTGAAAATACCACTTTGTCTTTTTCTCTTAGTAGATTTACTTTCTCAGTTGATCATGTCAGTTAATTTTATCATTGATTTTGTATTTCTTATGAACATAGTAGCTAGTGGAACCATCATGTTACATAAAGGACCACTGAGTAGGTGTGTGCTTTTGTATACACAAGGTGGGCGTTTTGGAAGGAGCTTTTTTTTACGATAATCAGATAGCATTTTCTTATTCAATACATTTATTGGGCATCCTTTGTATTTGGCTGTAGTCTCTACTAGGCTCTAAGTTTTAAGAGCGAAAAGAACAGTAAGAAAAAAAAAATTCTATTTACATGGAGTTTATATTCCAGTGGGAAGAGGTAAACAATCAGTAAATAAGCAGATACATACTACCATATGTTCTGCTGCTGCTGCTAGCATTTCAAGAGCTCCGGAAATAGGTACCAAATAGGCACCTAGGAGCCCACTGAAAAAGTGATATGTCCCAAAGGTTTTGGTATCTGAAAGAAACAAATGTACTCAGATGGTGATAAATGTTATGGATCAAAATAAAGGCAGGTAAGGGATACATGGAATGCTGGTGAAAGGGGTGTTACTTTATGTTGGATGGTAAGGAAAGCTTTAGTTTGTGATTATGATTTGAGAATAAACTGGATGGAAGTAAGTGTGTGGATATATGAGAGAATTACACTCCAGACAGTGGGAAAGCTCGTACAAAGTCTCCAAGTGAAAAGAGTTATTTGCCCGTTTGACAAACAGCATGGCTTCATCAGAAAAAGAATATTGGAAATAAAGATTATGGGTCAGAAAGGCCATGGGGGTCAGGTGATTTCAGCAATAATTTTGGGCTTTACTTAGAGTGAAAGGGAAACTGAGGGAGTGTCTGAACCCAGGAGTAAGTTAACATATTTTACATTTCAAAGCAATTACTATGGCTCCTCAGTTGAGAACAAGCTAAAAGTGCAATGATTTTGCCTGACTTGAGGGCTGAGTTGAGAATGCCTTGGACTGGGGTAGAGCAGTGGATACAGTACCTCATGACTGGATGGTATAACTTAAGCATATCTTGTTTAATCTATTCCTGAAAAATAGTCTTTTGCGGGAAGTTGCTAAGTTCCTAATTCTTACTATTTGAAATTTAAAATGTTCTAACAGGTCACAATCAAAACAAAACCATCAACAAATATCCTAGATATAACTGCAACCCAGGAAATTGTCTGTATAAACATAGAAAAACGATCAGAATACAAGACGTGTAGCATATTGCTTCCTGATCATCAAACAATTAGTATGCTTTCAACAAACTGAGTCACAAAAAGAATGTAAAAGAATGATGTGAGAAAATATAATTAAAGATAATTAGAATCAGTGTTCTTGCCTGGAGAATCCCAGAGATGGCAGAGCCTGGTGGGCTGCCATCTATGGGGTCATATAGAGTCGGACACGACTGAAGCATCTTAGCAGCAGCAGCAGCAGCAGCAAAATCAGTATGTATATCAGTTCAGTTCAGTTCAGTCGCTCCGTCATGTCCGACTCTGTGCGACCTCATGAACCGCAGCCCGCCAGGCCTCCCTGTCCATCACCAACTCCCGGAGTTCACTCAGACTCACGTCCATCGAGTCAGTGATGCCATCCAGCCATCTCATCCTCCGTCGTCCCCTTCTCCTCCTGCCCCCAGTCCCTCCCAGCATCAGAGACTTTTCCAATGAGTCAACTCTTCTCATGAAGTGGCCAAAGTACTGGAGTTTCAGCTTTAGCATCATTCCTTCCAAAGAAATCCCAGGGCTGATGTCCTTCAGAATGGACTGGTTGGATCTCCTTGCAGTCCAAGGGACTCTCAAGAGTCTTCTCCAACACTACAGTTCAAAAGCATCAATTCTTTGGCGCTCAGTTTTCTTCACAGTCCAACTCTCACATCCATACATGACCACAGGAAAAACCATAGCCTTGACTAGACGGACCTTTGTTGGCAAAGTAATGTCTCTGCTTTTCAATAAGCTATCTAGGTTGGACATAACTTTCCTTCCAAGGAGTTAGCGTCTTTTAATTTCATGGCTGCAGTATGTATATAGAGAACATAAAAAAATTAAAAGATCATATTAGGAAAACCTCGTGGGAAGATTGCCAAGTAATATTTGGCAAACAAGAATATGGTTAGAGAATCTAATCTGATGAATATATATTTTGAAAACATTTTAAACACTACAGTAATTAAAAGACTATAGCTCTGAAACCAAAACTGACCCAACAAAAAAAAAAAGTGGAAAGGACAAAATAATAATTGAGCAAATACCACTCTCAGTATTGTATCCTGGTGGTGGTTAGTTGCTAAGTCTTGTTGGACTCTTGCAAAGCCTTGGACTGTGTAGCCTGCCAGGCTCCTCTGTGCATGGAATTCTCCAGGCAAGAATACTGGAGTGGGCTGCCATTTCCTTCTCCAGGGATCAAACCCAGGTCTCATGCTTTGTAGGCAGATTCCTTACTGACTGAGCTATGAGGGAAGCCCTGAGGTGATAATTGAAGATGAATACATCTATCAATGTAAAATTGTGTAAAATAATGATGAACTAAATGTAACTTAAATTCCTTCTCCAGGGATCAAACCCAGGTCTCATGCTTTGTAGGCAGATTCCTTACTGACTGAGCTATGAGGGAAGCCCTGAGGTGATAATTGAAGATGAATACATCTATCAATGTAAAATTGTGTAAAATAATGATGAACTAAATGTAACTTAAATTCCTTCTCCAGGGATCAAACCCAGGTCTCATGCTTTGTAGGCAGATTCCTTACTGACTGAGCTATGAGGGAAGCCCTGAGGTGATAATTGAAGATGAATACATCTATCAATGTAAAATTGTGTAAAATAATGATGAACTAAATGTAACTTAAATTCTATACAACTGCATGTCAGGGTTGTTTAGTAATTTTAACCACTTGATAGGTTATTCTGTAGGTTTATGTTTGTTTTCAACACATATTTAATAATATAGAAGTGTGAGGTAATATTTGGAAAATAATAGCTATCATATTTTCATATTTATAATACTTATTGTGCTAACAGCCTCACAATTTTACAAGAAGTAAGACAATCTTTACAAGGTTGCATAATCACAGCTTCTAAAATGCAGCCAAGTTTCAGTGCTAGGCAATGGAGATCCAAAGCCCCATATACTCTGCTGCTGCTGCTGCTAAGTCGCTTCAGTCATGTCCGACTCTGTGCGACCCCATAGACGGCAGCCCACCAGGTTCCCCCGTCCCTGGGATTCTGGAGGCAAGAACACTGGAATGGGTTGCCATTTCCTTCTCCAATGCATGAAAGTGAAAAGTGAAAGTGAAGTCCCTCAGTTGTGTCCGACTTTGCGACCCCATGGACTGCAGCCTACCAGGCTCCTCCATCCATGGGATTTCCCAGGCAAGAGTACTGGAGTGGGGTGCCATTGCCTTCTCCACCATATACTCTACCAATCTCCTTTGCCACCATTCCATCACTAAAGCAGGAGACGGAAGTTTTTTTCTTTCCTACTATTTTCACCCCCACAATATAATGTTTCTACCATAGAAAATATCTGAAGGAAGTACATTAAAATATTAATTATAGTGCAGTGTTAAGCATCACAAATATCTACCTTCATTTTTGTTTGACTTTTCTTTCTTAATTATATAAAGAGAGAAAAAAAGATAAAGATGAAGTAAAAAACAGGGAAAAAGTTTTCACCAACAAATGTCTAATAGTCATGATTAGCTATATACTAAATGTGAAGAATAAAGGCATTATTTGATTTTACAAGGTGAAGATATACAGTTGTACTTCTATTCAGTTAGCTCTCCACATCCATGGGTTCAGCATCTAGGAATTCAACTAATCACAAATGGAAAATAGTTTTTAAACATTTCTAGAAAGTTCCCCAAATCAAACTTAAATTTGCTGTGTGCTGGCAACTATTTACATAGCATTTATATTGTATTAGGTACTGTGAGTAACCTAGACGTGATTTAAAGTGTACTAGAGAATGTGTGTAGGTTATATGCAAATACTACTCTTGAGCAGCCATGGATTTTCATGATATTCATGGGCATTCTGGAGCAAATCCACCATGGATACTGAAGGGTGATTGTATGATATTCTAAAGTTTTTCCAAGTATCTGCAAGGAAATCAAGAAAAAATGGACAGTCACCAGCATGAAGAGTAGACGAACTTGTTTTCTAAAATAGGCACATTCTCCTAGCGAAGGTTTTAATGTAAGTTAAACCACATTGTAGAAAATCTTGAATATCAATATATAAACTGATGTTTTGAAAGGTATATAGCTGAGTATTACTTTATCTGTTTCATGATAGTGGCACTTTGGGCATGGAGTCCATGCCAGTAAATGAGGACAAGTTCCATGAACTTTAGATGTTTTCAATACAGCCAGTTGACTCTGGAACTCCCATCTCTAAAGCCCTCTGCTACTCCCTTTTCTTCTTTATCAAATGGTTTCTGATGTAGGATGTACCACAATGTATCACAGACAAATGTGCTCTTTTCCAGCCTTCAGCATAATATCAGTACCTGTCAGTTTTTCTATTTTACTTTTAATATTTTTGGTGGTGTTTTTATTGTTTTTGTAAAGTGCAAAATAGTATATGTGTTTTGAATAAAAACATTTCACTTTTCATAGAATCCTAGTGAATGGTAGAACATTTAAATAAAAGGGACATATGAAAAAGTAAGCTGCATAGAAACAAATTACCAGCTACATAATTAGAGTATTTTTCCATTACTGTAATATGTGAGTCTTTTCCAAACATTTAACTCCAGTAAACATGTGTACTTTAAATACTGTGTCTATAATATCCACTGGGGAATAATAAGTTTATATTTTCCTTGGTTTTATTCACAGGACCCTTGAATATCCAGACCTAGTCAGCTGAGGCCACACTTGACAATTATAATTTTCTTTGAAGAGGAGAAAAACATGATTTTATTCCATGGATAATAGATGTAAATTATACAGATTTAGGTATGATCTGGAGGTACTGGGCACCTATTAACAATATAAACATTCTGTATGTGTTTTTGAAATAATTTACATGGCACAGGAGATCCCCTGCATATGGAAACAAATAAGGGAAATCAGAGAGTAATGAGTTCCTATTAGATGTGGATCTCAAAAACACCAACTGATTCAGAAAGAAAAGCAGAGGAGAAAAAAGAAAAACTGGGATAACTTTTAAGCATATAGTATTCTCCAAAATTTATTTACATGAGTTGGAGATTTGTTATGCTGACAATGAGTAAATAAATTACAAATGATAGAATAAAAAAAATCTGTTTTTTAAACAATAGTAAACATATGTATACAAACAACACACAGTATGTCATACGTACATATATGTATATATATATATATTAATAAAGTACTGTGACCTTTTATAATCAGTTCAGTCACACAGTCGTGTCCAACTCTTTCTGACCCCATGGACTGCAGCATGCTAGGCTTTCCTATCCATCACCAACTCTTGGAGTTTGCTCAAACTCAG
>NW_011495084.1:5066900-5067646 GCF_000754665.1 Bison bison bison
AGGTGGCCAAAGTATTGGAGCTTCAGCTTCAACATCAGTCCTTCCAATGAATATTCAGGACTGATTTCCTTAAGGATGGACTGGTTGGATCTCCTTGCAGTCCAAGGGACTCTCAAGAGTCTTCTCCAGCACCACAGTTCAAAAGCATCAATTCTTTGGCACTTAGCTTTATTATGATCCAACTCTTACATCCATACATGACTCCTGGAAAAACCATAGCTTTGTCTAGATGGACCTTTGTTGGCAAAGTAATGTCTCTGCTTCTTAATATGCTTCCTAGGGAAATAGATGGGGAAACAGTGGAAACAGAGTCAGACTTTATCTTTTTTGGGCTCTGAAATCACTGCAGATGGTGACTTCAGCCATGAAATTAAAAGATGCTTACTCCTTGGAAGAAAAGTTCTGACCAAACTAGATAGCATATTGAAAAGCAGACACATTACTTTGCCAACAAATGTCCATTTAGTCAAGGCTATGGTTTTTCCAGTGGTCATGTATGGATGTGAGACTTGGATTGTGAAGAAAGCTGAGCGCCAAAGAATTGATGCTTTTGAACTGTAGTGTTGGAGAAGACTCTTGAGAGTCCCTTGGACTGCAAGGAGATCCAACCAGTCCATTCTGAAGGAGATAAGCCCTGGGATTTCTTTGGAAGAAATGATGCTAAAGCTGAAACTCCAGTAATGTGAAGAGTTGACTCATTAGAAAAGACTCTGATGCTGGGAGGGATTGGGGGGAGGAGGAGAAAT
>NW_011495084.1:5067746-5090710 GCF_000754665.1 Bison bison bison
CCCTTGGACTGCAAGGAGATCCAACCAGTCCATTCTGAAGGAGATAAGCCCTGGGATTTCTTTGGAAGAAATGATGCTAAAGCTGAAACTCCAGTAATGTGAAGAGTTGACTCATTAGAAAAGACTCTGATGCTGGGAGGGATTGGGGGGAGGAGGAGAAGGGGACGACGGAGGATGAGATGGCTGGCTGGCATCACCAACTCGATGGACATGAGTTTGAGTGAACTCCGGGAGTTGGTGATGGACAGGGAGGCCTAGCCTGCTGTGATTCATGGGGTTGCAAAGATTGGACATGACTGAGTGACTGAACTGAACTGAACTGAGATTGGTCATAACTTTTCTTCCAAGGAGCAAGTGTCTTTTAATTTCATGGTTTCAGTCACCATCTGCAGTGATTTTGGAGCCCCCCAAAATAAAGTCTCTCATTGTTTCCATTGCTTCCCCATCTATTTGCCATGAAGTGATGGGATTGTATGCCGTGACATTCTTTTTTTGAATGCTGAACTTTAAGCCAACTTTTTCACTCTACTCTTTCACCTTCATCAAGAGGCTCTTTAGTTCCTCTTCACTTTATGCCATAATGGTGGTGTCATCTGCATATCTTAGATTATTGAATATTATTATACAATAATGCAATTTTAATCATAAAAAGTTATACATATATTTCACAATAATTACATTCAGGTATGAAAGAAGGAAACCTTTCTTAAACTCTATGGTACTTTGTATTTATTTTTAACTATAAACTTAAAAGGCAATTTTCTTTAAGGCTTGATTCTTAATATATTTTTTAACTAAAAAGCTTCCATGTGCACAGGTCTTGCAATGTTTAACTTGACTTATGTGTTTAGTTATACTGCTAATAGTTTTTCCTGCTGTGACTTCTAAAATTAAATGGCCTTTCATCATGCCAGAAAGCTTTTTATATAATCTTATCATTGCTGCAAACTCATTCTTTGTAGAAAGTTTATGTGCCTTATGCCTTAATCACTATAGTTTCACTTGTTTCTTCCCCCTATATAAAACAAGGGTACACACACACAGACTGTGTAGGTTTCCACAACAGAAAAGTTTTGAGTTTCACTTTGCTATGATGATTTCACATTATCTTTATTTCATGTTTAGAATTGTTTTTAATATTCAGATTCTTCATGAATTAGAGATAATTGAAAACATTCTTGCTTACTTCGTATTTAAGTCCTCTGAAGTTCCCAAACTTTTGTTATTTTAGAGAACTACATATCATGAACCCTTATCACAGTGTTTTACTGAATATATTTCATTTATATATACCTTTCTTCTTTTACTTACTATTCATTATTTACTAGATAGCAGGTTCACTGCTAAGCAAGCAGTTAAAAGCTTAGCAAACAAACGTACTATAAGAAGCTTATGATAATGAAAGAGGAATCACTGTTTACAAGGCAGAAAAAGGTCATGTTGTGTGTGTGTCTCTGCATACATATATGTGTGAAAGAGAGATGAAGGAGTAAAAGGAATGTGATTCTAGGCAGAAGGCCCAGCATGAACTGGAGCCATATTCAAGAAACATATGTAGTTTGGTGTGGCTGGAGTGCATGGTGCAACTTGTTTTGACAAATACTGAACAGCATCTTACACTGTCTTCCAGGAAATGATAAATATAAAACTGCTTTTCTTGCACATATACTTTATTTATATATAGTGTAGAGAATCCAAAGTGCAATCTGCATCTATGATAAACATTTCATCATCTTAATAAATTAATGTTTCTCTTTGACTTAAATTTCAGATGTTTTTTTCAGCTACTTTTTCAGTGGTACACCTAAGGTTTAACTTGTCAATTGCATAAGGACATTTGGTAGAATTCACAAAGTACAATATATCTGAGTTTATATACATTTCCTATTTAAAATCAATCACTATCAACTGCAATTTGTTTGTAGGATAGTGGATCTTTCTGGTAGAAATATTTCAGGAAAAAAAAGAAAGAGCTTTCAATGAGATCTGAGTGGCTTGCTCATGTGCAAAAGCAGAGGAGCCAGAGCTTGAGGTTGTGGGTAAGACATTGATTGCAGTTAATGTTGGCCTTTACATACGGCATATGCCAAGTTCTCCCTGGGGATCTCAATGTCTACTATATTTTGTTTTCAGTTAGAATTGTCAACTTATCTGTATAGGGGCTGGCCTTTCCACATCATCTCCTAATTTGAAGCACAAGCATTCACTGAGAAAAGCTATACGCTTTACTGCAGAGTGGAAAGAGTAGGAATTTGAAATTCCAGAAAGATTAAAGCATGCAATCTCAACCACTATGGACACAGTTATACATAGCTTTGATTTTCTTTTACTGCAACCCACTCCAGTACTCTTGCTTGGAAAATCCCATGGATGGAAGAGCATGGTAGGCTACAGTCCATGGGGTCGCAAAGAGTTGGACACGACTGAGTGACTTCACTTTCACTCTTTTTGAAGAATGAAAAGACTAGAAGAGTCATGAATAGAAAAAGAGGATGTCTTTTCTTTTTTCCTTTTTTTAAAGAAAAACAAACATTCGATGCCCCTTTCCCCATCTTCCACCTCTGGAAACCACAAATCTGATATCTTTTTCCATGAGTTTGTTTCTTTGTTTTTGAAGTATAATTGACTTACAACACTATGTTAGTTCTTGATATACACCATAGTGATTCAGTATTTCTATATATTTCCTGGGACATCCCTGGAGGAGGACATCGCAACCTGGCTCCATTATTCTTGCCTATAGAATCCCAGGGACAGAGGAACCTGGAGGACTCAGTTCATAGGGTCGCAAAGAGTCAGACATGCGCATGCATATGTACATTTCAAGACTGTACACATGCAGACATTTCAAGATGATTACCATGATAAATCTATGATATGTCACTATAAAGATATTATATAATCATTGACTATATTCTCCACACTGTATATTTCATACCTGTGATCTATTTATTTTGCAACTGTAAATTTAACTCTTAATCTCCCTCACCTGTTTCTTTCAGTCCCCCACTCTCCTCCTCTCTGGCAATCACCAAATATAGTTTGAAAGTATTTTATGATTTCACCTATGTGTGGAGTCTAAAAAGAGTAATGAACAAAAATTAAAAATAAAAAAACAAAAAAACAGAGGTATGACCTGGGGGATGTCTTCTTAACTAAATTTTTTAGCTTTATTTTCTGAATATTCCTGAATTAGAAAACAGTCCTGTGGTTTTTTTTTTTTTTTTAAACAGTGGGTTATGTCTTAGTAGTCTTTGTATATTCATAACTTAGGGAGGAACCTGGCACATGAGAGGAACTCAGAAATGTGTTAACCAGTTGATCATGTCAAGTTTAAACATTTTTTTCCTAACACTTACCTACATTTCAAATGTCTAAAGAAGTATTAAAAATTCTAGAACTAAGCACCATTTCCTATATTTGGGAGAAGCCATCAATGTGCTAATGTTTGAATTGTGTTGGTTGAAAGTCAAAGCAAGACAGGATTAGCAGCCCCATGCTGGGTAAAGCCAAATGGGTGATACATTTGCTCCTTCTATGCTATTTGGCTAGAAATAGCAATTTCAAGTTTGCTGTTGGAGTGCCTATGGGTTCAGAGCTTCACATGTAAGTCCTATACAAGTGTCTGGTATGAAATTAGCAATGAATGTGAAAGTGAAGTGAAAGTGTTGGTCGCTCAGTTGTGTCCGATTCTTTTAGACCCCATGGACTGCAGCCCACCAGGATCCTACGTCCATAATTTCTCCAGGCAAGAATATTGGAGTGGCTAGCCTTCTGCTCTCCAGGGGATCTTCTTGACACAGGAATCAAACCTGGGCATCCTTTATTGCAGGCAGATTCTTTACCGTATGGGCCACCAGGGAAGCCTGAAATTAGGGATATCAGTAATTAAATAATTATGTAAATAGTAATATCCTAGGAACCAAGCTAGAGACAATGTATGGTGCTTACCTAGACGTAATGGAATACATTTCAGTAATAGGGTAACTGTGGTAGTAAAATCTATGTCACACATTTTTCTGTGAGTCTAAAATAAAATAATTTGAATGATTTTGTAAATTATACAAATAAAAATGCTGCACTTTCTTTTTTATTTTATGAGTGATCTAATTCCTTCCTTTTTAAATAGGAGATCCACTCTTTACTTTCAACATGACAATCCTGCTTCTATAATGAATAGAACATCCTTTGTGAACATTGATAGCTTAACCCAAATATCCTTTAGTTTATCATTTGATATGTGAAAACTTTCTATGGATTTTATATTCCTTCTCACAGGGGTGATGCAGTAGTTTAAATGGTATCAGACTTGGGTAAATTAAAAATAATGACATTCACAAAAGAATTTATTGTGATAAACTTTCATACTTCCATTTATCAATTTTTAGTAATAGAGTAGAAATGAAAATAACCACAAATATTAAAATGCTGAAATAGAAGACAGCTCTAGGAAATTATTTGTAAGTCTCTTGTTATCCAGCTTTTTTTCACTTTTTGGTTTGTTTTACATCCTATTGAATTATAGCATACATGTTTACAAATTATAAATATACACATCAATCTTCAAAAAGTTAACTCATATCAAGAAGCAGAATATTTACAAAATGCTCAGAAGCTTTCTCAATGTTCCCTTCTTTCCTCTATCCCACTCCCTCTCTAAGGGTAAAAATCACACAGATATAAGCTTTAATAGGCATGGATGGATGAAAAAGAAGGCCTTGAATCTATAATTTGATTAGTGCAATGTTGGGAGACTGAAACAGGCAACCCTACCTAAAGAAGGACTGCTGTTTGATAAAATGATAAACTTAACCAGCACCATTATGACAAAATCCAATCCACAGAGGGAACTTACATGTCTTGGTCTTGATTTTTGAGACTCCCCTGAAAACCTGAAATCATAAGTATCCTTCAGAACTCATGTTCATATTATCTGAATCTCCAAAATAAACTATAGCCAATGAAATTTTCTTAAAAGTTTTCAGGTGGTTTATATTCTATTGTGATTTCCAAATTTGGCCTCACCAATATTTATACCTTGTCTTACACCCTCTTCTAAAATATTTCCCTCCTCTTAAACCTGGATATATCACTTAAACTTCATATAATAGAACATGACAGAATTGATACAATGTGATTTCTGAAGAAAGGTTGTAAAAGGCACCCAGCCCTCTCTTTTAGAAAGAGAGCATTTGGAGCTCTAGGCTGCAGTATAATATGTACAAGTATCCTGACGTTCTTAGCTGGAGAGAACACATACATATGTAGAGAGCTAACTGAGGAGTCCCAGCTGTTCCCAGTCTCCAACTATTTATGACTTTTCATTTAGGTACCATTGATGTGAGGAAGTAAGTCTTTAAATGAATCCAGCTATTGAGCTGTCTAGGCAGCGGGCTAAAGTATTAATAATATACAATCTTTGAGTGAAGACATCAAGCAAGATGTCATGTCTTTATAAATCCTCAGATGTATAAAGTTCAACACATCCAAAGCAAATCAAATTGCATAAAAACTTCATTGCATCAAAATTAAGACCATCTTAATAGTATACAGAGAAAAAAATCAGTATTGCTTGCAAAAGAATGTCAGGCTGAGTTGACTTCTTGGCAGAACATAGATGACAGAAAAAAGAACAGTATCTTTCAAGTACTAAATAAAAACATCATACCTATATGTATATACAGAGAGACTATATATAATATTAAACACATAATATCAAATTATATATCAAAAGTCAAAAGTCAAAGTGAAGTTGCTCAGTCATGTCCGACTCTTTGCCACCCCATGGACTGTAGCCTACCAGGTTTCTCTGTCCATGGGATTTTCCAGGCAAGAATACTGGAGTGGGTTGCCATTTCCTTCTCCAGGGGATCTTCCTGACCCAGGGATTGAACCCAGGTCCCCACAATGCAAGCAGACACTTTACCCTCTGAGCCACTAGGGAAGCCCCAAATTGTATATGCTAAAATCAAAATTCTTCATAAGAACTTATCGCACCTAATGCATATATTTTAAAAATACTAAAGATAATATCATTTGACACTAATTTAGATGTTAAAAATAAAATACAGGCATTTCTCCTTTTATTACACCTTTCTTTATTTCATTGCACAAATATTGTTTTTTTTTTTTTTTTAAACTTTGAAGGTTTGTGCAAGTTTGCCTGCTTTGAGCAAGTATATTGATGCTGTTTTTCCAGTAACATTTGCTAACTTCACATCTCTATGTCACCTTTTGGTAAGTCTAGAAATGTTTCAAACTTTTCATTATTATTATATTTGCTATAGTGATTTGTGATCAGTGATCTTTGACGTTACTACTGCTGTTGCTACTGATGTTACTACTGATCACTGTTGTTACTGTAAAACAGTTATGACTCATTGCCCCTTAAGAGACTTCCCAGTTGGCACTGGTGATAAAGTATCTGCCTGCCAGTGCAAGAGACACAGTAGGCACGGGTTCGATCCTTGGGTTGGGAAGATCCCCTAGAGGAGGAAATGGCAATCCAACCCAGTATTCTTGCCTGGAAAATCCCATGGACAGAGGAGCCTGGCAGGCTATAGTCCATAGGGTTGCAAAGAGTTGGACACAACTGAGCAACTGAACATGCATATGTAAGTTTTAAATCCTTTATATAAAAGATGTAAGGTAGAGAGTAAAATCTATTAAGACGCTTGGAGAAAAACTCTTACTATTTTTTGAGGGTAAATTACATTCCTATAAACTTAGATCCTTCACATGGTATTTTTATTTTCATGACATAATGGTGAGAGGTATTTAATTCAGTAATCCGAAGTTTCACTCATTTCTTGCCTCTACTATTAGATGAGAAATGCAATGAGAGATGGGACTTGAGTAATGCTCTAGTAACTATTAATGTTCATGCTCTCATTAGTAATTGTACTATAACTTTTGTCAAGGTTTTTCTCATTTGTTTCTCTATAAGGAACACTACCTAAGGTATTGCCTGACATATATTTTGCGATATTTAAAATATAATTGGTGAACATTGACACTTTTCTTTCTATATGCAGCTGCCAGAGGAAGGGTTTCCCCAGAAATGGATTTTCCAGACCTCCTGTCTGCCTTGTATTGTAAAATTGTTCCCTCCAGGTATTTTAGCAGATTTAGGAAACAATTTTGTTACCATTAGCTTCACCATATTGGGTCAGAGGCGCTTCATAAACCCTTGCATGGTCATTTTAATTTTATGGTTTTTATTGAGAGAAAGTCGTAAAGCAGTCTAAGCCATAAAAAGAATCAAAGACTAACATGCCTATGCTTTACAAAGGTATATTGCCCATTATTTGAATATTTCAAGGTCTGAACAAATTTACAGAATATGCCATAACCTCTTAAATTTCTGGATCATTAAGACAGGACAGAAAAATGAAAAATGCCAAATGAAACCACATAGGAAATTGCCTAAGCAAACACAGCAGAGAATATTAAATAATGTTAATATTAAATATTAAAATATGGTTATTTTATGGTAAAATGCTAGCTTTGGAATGTTTGTTATATGAACTATCTTAATAAAAATATGATTTATGCTTAGTCAAGAAGTAGTTTTTGTTTTAATTAATTAAATATTCTCTTTTGTAGTGAAGAGAAGTGTGTGAAAGAATAGTCATAGATAAAATATTCAAGATGCAAGTTGTTTTTTGCAATGCAAGTAATCATAGCTGTATTAAATTATATTTTCTTCTATCTCCAAGCTAGATATCCAATTAGATGTATAAGTATCATATTTTCTTAATTGACTGTAAAATATAGTCACATAGATAAATTCCCTTCATGAGTCTGCTATTATTCTTTAGAAAATGAAGGTTTAAAAATATCATTATTAAATATTTCAGACACAAACAGAATAAGTACAATATATAATATAAAATATATTAGGAGTACTTGTGATGTCTTCCCTGGTGGCTCAGTCAGTCAACAATCTTCCTGCAGTGCAAGAGTTATGAGTTTGATCTCTACGTCAGGAAGATCCCCTGGAGAAGGAAATGGAAACCCACTCCAGTATTCTTGCCTGGAGAATCCGATCAACAGAGGAGTCTGGCAGGCTACATTCCATGGGGTTGCAAGAGTCAGACTCTACTTAGAGACTAAACCACCACTACCATGAACACTTGTGAATTCATCAAACAAGCTAAGACTAATAGAACATTACACAACTTTTGAATGTCCTTATTTTCATCCCTTTCTTTCCCGCTGCCTCAAATGTATAATCATTTTGTTTCTTATCTTGGTAATTTTAATAAATAATACACTATGGCACCCCACTCCAGTACTCTTGCCTGGAAAATCCCATGGACGGAGGAGCCTGGTAGGCTGCAGTCCATGGGGTCGTGAAGAGTCGGACACGACTGAGCGACTTGACTTTCACTTTTCACTTTCATGCATTAGAGAAGGAAATGGCAACCCACTCCAGTGTTCTTGCCTGGAGAATCCCAGGGACGGGGGAGCCTGGTGGGCTGCCGTCTATGGGGTCACACAGAGTCGGACATGACTGAAGCGACTTAGCAGCAGTAGCATAAATTTTAACCTTTGTTGATTTCTATCTACTTAAATTATGTAATACATAGTTTTGCCATGCTTGTTTGTTTGATTTTTATATTGTTTTCCCAAGTGTGTCTATAGTTATGTCTTCACTCTTAATAATTTTAAAATTTCTTTTCTGTTTTTTTTCCTGATAACTCTTGTGAGAGTTTTTAAAATTTTGTCCAGTTATGCAAAGATATAAACTCCTGTTTGTTGATTCTATGTATTTATTGATTTCTATTCATTAGTTCCTGCTCATATCTCTATCATTTTATTTCTTATATTTTTGCATAATGCTATTTTTTGTTCATAAGAACAAATAAAATATGAGATAGCAATATGCATGAATTTGTAACTTGAAAAACTTTCTGTTGTAAGTAGCTGGATATACACAACAAATTGTATTAAGTATGCATAACTGAGATCTTACAAGGAAAGCACAAGTCTTCATTTTCTATAAAGAAGAGTTCAAACTCAGTTAGCATCCAAGGCTGAGGCTGATGTTATAGCTTTCCTAAGTTGGTGGGTATGTGAAGATGAATGGGAGCTTTTCTATAACCTAGAGGTTTGGGACTTACTATCTATACAGGAAGAAAACTCTGTATATGGACTCTGAAAGGTTAATGTTTGAAAATGAAACCCCTACTATAAAACTAACCTTCAGTGGAAAAAAAAAAAAAACTGGCTAATAAACAACCCACAGATAAGAAAAATAAAAAATAAATATTCATGTTTTTTTGGCTCCAACTGGGGTTGTCTTCTACAAGTTTGCAACCACATGTGTGCCATTCAATAGGTGTGGGTTCAGTGAATGCCATAACTTGATTCTTAAAAAGTCTAGCTGATAAATAAATATAAAATTAAACTCCAAACTAGTTGAATTTCTGTGGCAGCACAAATTCTAAACCTAGGCCACACAAGAGTTTTAGAATAAAGCATTACAAATTTTTAGCTTACAAAATAAATGTAAATTTATAAGGCTATTAGAGTTAATATTTCTATATAACAAATTCCCACAAAACTATTGGCTTAAGAAAACCTTTTCATACACTCATAAGTTCTGTGGATTTGGAATTCAGAAATATCACAGTATAAGAGTTTTACTTGTTGCATGATGCCTGAGATATAGGCTTCTGAAAACTTGACAGGCAGGGGTGATTCCATAGCTGTGGCTGGAATCAAGCAAAGTCTTCACATGTCTGTGAGTTGATTTTGGCTCTTGTCTAGAAACTTTAGCTTAGCTTCCAGGAAGCACCAACATATGGCCTTTCCATGTAATCTGGGCTTCTTCACTATATGGTAACCTCAAGGTTCCGAAAGCAAATGTCTTAGCAAACAAGTCAGAATCAACATTGCCATTTATAATATAATATAGCTTCAGAAGTCCTACAGCATCATATGGATTCCATTCCATTTGTTAAAAGTGAGATACTAATATCAGCCAAGATTCAAACGAAGGGAATACAGAAACTAGGCATAGTGAGAGAAGTGTTAAAGGATTTGCTGTTGTTGTTGTTCAGTCACTCAGTTGTGTGTGACTCTTTGAGACTTCATGGACTGCAGCACGCCAGGCCTCCCTGTCCTTCTGTACTTCCTGGAGTTTGCTCAAACTCTTGTCCATTGAGTCGGTGATGCCGTCTAACCATCTCATGCTCTGTAGTCCCCTTCTCCTCCTGCCTTCAATCATTCCCAGCATCAGAGTCTTTTCCCATGAGTTGACTCTTCACATTAGGTGGTCAAAGTATTGGAGCTTCAGCTTCAGTATCAGTCCTTCCCATAACACCTAGGACTGATCTCCTCTAGTATTGACTGATTTGATCTCATTGCTGTCCCAGGGACTCTCAAGAGTCTTCTCCAGCACCACAATTTGGAGGTGTCAATTATTTGGTGCTCAGCCTTTTTTGTTGTCCAGCTCTCACATCCGTACATGACTTTTTGAAAAACCAAAGCTCTGACTATATGGACATTTATTGGCAAAGTAATGTCCCTGCTTTTCATATGCTTTCTAGGTTTGTCACAGCTTTTCTTCCAAGGAGCAAGCATCTTTTAATTTCATGGCTGCAGTCACCATCTGCTGTGATTTTGGAGCCCAAGAAAATAGTCTGTCACAGTTTCCATTGTCTTTGGACGTGTTTTAAAACCACCATGATCTGCATTTTGGTTAAAAATTATTTATATTAATTCCACTAGAAAAGCATATCTACCTTCTCCCAAGATCCCTCAAAAATTATATTTCATTACAGCATTATCAGACTAAAAGTCTAGATCTCAAAATCTAAATCAGATCCAGGTAGGATGAAGTTTGTCAGATACTGTTACTCTTGATATGAAGACCTGTGAGGGAGAAATACATTTTTTGCATCCTCTGGCCACACTTTTCCCCCCAGCATACACAATATATATGGTGATACAGTAATGGATAATTTCTAGTGATACACCCACTTAAAAAGATGGCAGAAATGTTGTATAAAAATGATTGGTCCATATCCCAGGTACATAATGGGAGTTTTTTGATGAAGACTCAATCCTGCTCTCTGTACATTCTGGAGGATTTCTGACTTGTTTTCCCTTTGGAACTTGGCTTTAACCCCTGGGTTTTTGGTCCTACTCTTTGACAAGGTATATTATACAATATTTCCATAGATAAAACAACATGCTTTGAGCTAAAAAAATAAAGTTACAAAGGCCATTAAGAAACTAACATGACTGAATAAAATGAATATAAAATAAAAGTAAGTTTAGAATGCCAGGAATTTATAAAAATGGTTGTTGTTTAGTTGCTAAATTGTGTCCAAATATTTTGCGACTCCCATGGACTGTACACCACCAGGCTCCTCTGTCCATGGGATTTCCCAGGCAAGAATACTAGAGTGGGGTTGTCACTTCCATCTCCAGGGAATCTTCCTGATCCAGGTACAGAACCCAAATCTCCCACATTGTCAGGAAGACTCTTTACTACTAAGCCATCAGGGAAGTCCATAAAAGAGCTATGATAGATAATAAAATTAATATTTTAAACAATTAGGACCCAATCTTAAAAATAAGATATCATGAGACAAAGGATGTAGGCTTAAAAATGGAATTTGAGCAATAAAAATTATTATTAAAATTTAAAGCATATTGCATGGGTAAAGTAGCAGTTTAGATAAAACTGAAGCGAGAATTAATTAACTGGAAGAAAGGACTAAACATAATGCAGAATAGAGTGAAAAAGAATAAAAATATGTGAAGTTTAAAAAAATTGTGGGATAGAATTCCATGGTTTAACATAAACTAATGGAATCTCATTAAGAAAACAATAACAACAATTTATACTCTTAAAACATTTTACAATATTCCCTAATACCTAATATTGTCAAATACTAAGATTATCATCTGCCCACATAAAGATAAATAACAGTAAACCTACACTTAGAAATATTATAAAGCAAACTTCAGAGAGATCTTATAAGCAGCCTGGTGAAAAGGACAGGGTAACTACTAAGAACAATAAGCTTGACACTAAACTTGACATCAGCAAATGATATGTATATGGTGGTAAGAAAAAAGATAATAATCAGTTTAGAATTGCAACCTTAGGTAAAATACCATTAAAAATAGTCATGAAATAGAAAATCAATAAAGAAACAATGAGTGAGAATTCACCACACATAGACATTCATAAAAACTTACTAAGAATATTTAAGAGGAAGGAATTCTCCATACATTTGGAATAAGTAGGATACTAGATGCAGTAGCCATCAAAGCATGTGTTAAATATATGGATAAATCCAGTTAAGGTTTACCTAAAATTTGGAGATCTGAAAAATTTGTGAACAAGAAAAATGTGTAAGACAGTGGCATAATTAGAAGCAGTAGATAAAAACCATATTGTATATCTTGGCAGGAGACTAATCATAACAACTATCTTTAAACAATGTTAGATAAATTGTGTTCATTGAAGCTGTTAAAATATGAAAGTAAGAGAAAGAAGATATAAGGGAAAAAATTGTTTCAGAAATATTGAAGACAAGGTACTTTGAAACTCTCTTATGACAAAACATTCTGTTTTCTCATAATTTCATCAGAAGTGAAATTCTCAGGATTTTAAGTATAACATCATGGATCCAGAAACAAATAGTAAGTAGAAAACTAGAGCAAGAGATGAGAACAGCAGCATCACCCTGAAAGTGAGACACAGCAGCTGTGCCAAGAGGCAAGTTTTTACAGTGGTAACCAGAGATTTGGTTGATAAAGTTCCAAAGAACAAAATGTAAGTTGAAAACTAGGGCAGAAAATGTGAATACTGATACTTCAACTGTGCTTGGTGACATTTGTTGATAGTGATCATCAAAGAGATGAGTGCTTATGGCTATGCAGGTACTGGGTCAATGTAGGACATGAGAATTTGAGAAACAGACATATGAAGCCTTGACTTTCAAAGGGTCACTGCCCTCTGTGTAAATGAGGAAAGAAAAGAAAAAATGCCTGCTTTCAAGAGGAAATGAAAAGAAATACTGTGGGTTTTAGTTTGGGCTGTGGATAGGGTAGAAAAAGATTATTCCCCATGACATTTTGTGACCACATGCTTCCATTCACATGGATTTTGTATTAATATTTATACTACTTGACTTGTGAGGTCTGGGAACTCAGACAACACAGAATTTCTGAGATAAAGTCCCACTAAATTATAATCTTTTAGTCTAAAATAACAAAACACAAGAGGAAGCAATATATAAGGTCAGCAGTGGGACAGAAACAAATTGCATAATTAATCTGTCAAGAACTATTGAATAGAATTATTGTGGTATTGACTGGCAAGCTGCTCTCCCAACCTATTTCATCTTCTTCTTGGATTCGGAGAGGAAGTGAGTATATGTCCAAGCTTCCCTTGTAGTTGTCTATAGCCATATAGCCAAGTTCTGGCCTATGGAATATGTCTAAAGTGAATATATGTAACTTCTTGGCCTAGTTGATACAAACCTCCAACATGCAGCCATCATTCTCCTTTTTTCTCATCCTTGTAGAATGGAAACGACAGTATGGGTTAGGAGGAGGGTCACCCAGGATATTGAATGAGACTATATACTCAAACAGGCAAAAGGAAGACCACTCACTCAAAACACCTGACTGACTTTATATACATTTACAAGAAATGTATGGCACATATATTTGTGGGTTTGTTGTATGCTTGTAACAACAGCTAGCACTAAACAATTTAGTAAACTATAAGTATATAAAAGCGGTTATAGTGGTAGAAGGAATTGAAAATAAGGAAAAAAGCTCTTTTAGTAAGGACCAGACAGATTTGAAAAAGAACCAAAGCTAATACCTATAAATTAAATATTTAGGCATTAAAATTAAATGCAGCATTTAAATTCAGATTAACTGGAATTGAAGGGAGACGTAGTTAACTGAAAGAATTGCACAGAATAAAAATGATGCAGAAAGCACCACAAGAGATAATGTGGTGGGAAAATGATATATTAAGAGATATGGAGAAAGGCCAAAAATATTTCTGATAGGAGATCTTAAAGGAAAAAAGTGAGGGAAAGAAGGAGAGGCACAATTTGATGACAGAAATATGAGAATGTTTCAGATCTAATGAGAGAACCATATTAAGGAAGCACATTTTTTTCCAAACAGGTAATAAGAAATCTTATTTAGATAAGAAATTAAGATAACAAAAGTTTTAAAATGTAATCTTAAAATCATTTTTTAAAAAGACATAATATCTATAAATTACACTGACAGCAAATTTCCAGTTATAACGACAGCCATAAAAAAGTAATAATAATAATAATCCCCAGAGTACTGAGAATCACTGTGTCAAAACAGCTAACCTATTATTTAAACAGAGTGATAGTCTTATTAGTTTTATAAACCAAAGATCTTTGCCATCAATATGTCTTCACTAAAATAAATTCCAGGAAGAAGAAAATAATATACTGAGGGAAGAACTGAGTTGAAAAAAATCTCTGTTAGGCAAGACATACACACAATATATATATACTCTATGTGTATATTATATATCTGATATATAAATACTTTGTGTATGTGTATATATGTAGATGTATTTATATATATATATATATTAATAGATGCTCAGAATATATATATATATATATCTCCCCCAAACATCTATTATTTTCACAGTATTCAAATAGTAGCTGAGGACACTACTTGAAAGATGAATAAAGAGACAAACTTTTAGCCTCAGAGAACTTAGACTCTAGAGGGAAGCAAAACGAATCACCAGTCCAGGTTCGATGCAGGATACAGGATGCTTGGGGCTGGTGCACTGGGATGACCCAGAGGGATAGTACGGGGAGGGAGGTGGGAGAGGGGTTCAGGATGGGGAACACGTGTACACCTGTGGTGGATTCATGTTGATGTGTGGCAGAACCAATACAATATTGTAAAGTAATTAGCCTTCAATTAAAATAAATAAATTTAAATTAAAAAAAATTTAAATATACATTGCTAACTGAAAGTGTTAGTCACTCAGTCATATCCCACTCTTTGTGACCTCATGTCTCCTCTGTCCATAGAATTCTCCAGGCAAGAATACTGGAGTGGTAACCATTCCCTTCTCCAGGGGATCTTCCCAACCCAGGGATTGAATCCAGCTCATCTGCATTGCAGGTGGATTCTTTACCATTTGAACCATCAGGGAAGCCCCTATATGTCGCTAAGTGTCTCATTTAAAATTAAAGCAGAAGACAGAAAGGAAGAATGTTAAGGAGGAGCTTCAAGTTTCAAAAATGTGGTCACAAGAGTTAAATATATTTTTCCTTTTCACTGACTAAAGGCAAAGCTTTTCTGTGTTCTTACAACATTCTTACACCAAAAATGTGGGGATTTCCACACACCAACCAATTCTCCCACCTTCTGTGGAGACCAGCTGGTTGTCCTACAGTTTAATTTATTCTGACACTAACTGCCTAGTGTTAAAAAAAAAAAAACTGTTCCACAAGACTACTCCCCACTTCGCAAGCTAGTGGCAAGGTTGTCACCTGTGCAGCTAATTGACTAGTTATAAATTGGAAGCTCCCTTGACTCTCTTCTCTGGTTTGATAATTTGCTAGAATAACTCATAGACTCAGGAATATATTTATTTACATTTACCAGTTTATTATAAAGGATATGCCAAAGGATATAGATGAAAGTCCAGATAAAGAGGTATACTGGACAAAGTATAAGCTAGGGGTATGGAGTTTCCATGCCTTCTCCAGCATGCCACCTCCCCAGCACCTAAATGCGTTCACCAACCCAGGAGCTCTCTGAATCTTTGACTACAGTTTTTCTGGAGGCTTCATTATATAAACATTACTAGTTTAATCATTAGCTAGTTGTGATTAAATCAATCTCTAGCCATCATGTGGTCAATTTCTCTGGGTTTAACTAGCCCTCATTCTCCAAGAGTCACCTAACTACTGTAACCTCAGGACTGGTTGAAAGGTGCTTATTATAAATGACAGAAGACTATTCTCTCATTTCTGTCACTAGGGAAATTCTAAAGGCTTTAGAAGCTTTGTGCCAGGAACCAGGGATAAGAACTAAATACATATTTCTTATATCACATCACACTGGCAAATATAAATTTAGAAAAGAGCCCAAAGCTTAGCTCTTTTGAGTATTGATTTAATTTATAGTTCAAATTGGGCTTCCCTGGTGGCTCAGATGGTAAACAATTTGCCTGCAATATGGGAGACCAGGGTTTGATCCCTGGGTCGGGAAGATCCCCTGGAGGAGGGAATGGTTACCCACTCCAGCATTCTTGCCTGGAATATTCCACAGACAGAGGAGCCTGGTGGGTTACAGTCCATGGGGTCACAAAGAGTCAGAAGCAACTGAAGCCTTAACACTTTCACTTTTCATAGTTCAGATGGGCTGTATTTGAGCACTGAGCTGGGTGCTATTAATAATTATTTTGGTACAACAGGTGAAAATAAGGACTGTATTGGCAAAGCTGGACAAAGAGTCAACATATATCGTTTCAGTCGCTCAGTCATGTCCGACTCTTTGCAACCCTGTGGACTGTAACCTGCCAGGCTCCTCTGCCCATGGAATTCTCCAGGCAAGAAAACTAGAGGGGGTTTCCATTTCCTTCTCCAGTCGATATACATATATTATGAAAAATGTTTTGGCAATCACTTTAAACTGTTATGTCCTTTTCCTTCTGGAAAAGTGAACTTTGCCAAAATATTATTATCTTACCATAAGTGAGTTTAATGTAAGGTAATAAAGACTAGAATGTACATGTCAAGCAAGGATTGCATAATTCTATACAGTCTTAAAGTGGATGAAATTTAAAATGAATGATAAAGAAAAATAATTAGTCTGCAAATAAGAAATATCTAGAATAATTTAAACTGAAAACTAAGAGTAAAATAAAGTGATGTAGGTAAACTGAATAGAAAATGGCAACTCACTCCAGTATTCTTGCCTGGGAAATCCCACAGACAGATGAGACAGGTGGGCTATAGTCCATGGGGTTACAAAGAGTCTCACATGACTGCGTGATGGAATTGAAATACAATTTTAAGTAAGATTAAAAACAGAAAGCTAATTAAGAAATTAAGCAAGTATTGAAAGAGTAAGACTAAATTGAAGTGAATCCTATTAGGTAAGTAATAATCTAGGATAACTAGCAGAAGAAAAAAGAAAAGATTAATTAATCAGAGAAAATAGGCATAGAGGGGACTTCCCTGGCAGTCCAGTGATTAGGACTCACCTCTTTCACTGCTGTGGACCCAATCCATTCCTCGTCAGGGAAGTACTCTCCCCCAAGCTGCCTGGATTGGCGAAAAAGATATTAACCATAAGAACTCATAAGAAAGTCCTTGGAATGGCTCAGCAGTCCCAGGAAGTAGCTTTTCTTGGGGTGTAGCTTGCTCTTCTTTAGGTTTCCATCGCTACATGGCACCCTCAACCTCTTCCATTGTCATCTATGTGTATCCTTTCTGCTTTTACCCCAATATACATCTTCCTTTTCCTCTACCTATAAAAGAAAGACTCATATCTGTAAATTTGAGGACACAGACTATAGCTAGTAATTATTTTGAATGTGAATCTTTCTTTCCTTAAGGAATGCATAATATATCCACTTAATTTTTCTCCACTCTCTTTTCTTTAACTACAAGCTTTCCATGCTCTCCTGAATCAGATATTGACAGTCCCTCCAAATAAACCTTTTCTAACAAAAGAGCTTTTGCATTATGAGAATACATTTCAATCAATTAGGAAGAATAGATACACAAAGACTCTGTTTCTCAAATTCAGCTAGAATCACTGGGGAAGGCTTATTAAGACACAGACTGCTGAGCTGCAACCAGTTTTGATTCAGTGGGGCTGGGAATGGGAACAAGAACCTGCATTTCTCATAAGTATGATGGTGTTATTGTTGGTCCAGGAACAAAAATTGAGAATGACTATACGGACCCTGAGAGCTAATTCTTTCTTCCACTGTGGACAACATTACCACAGCCTTTTTTTCCTGTGTTTTATGGGAATATTTTATCTATAGAACCTGTAAAATCTGAGTATTTTATAGGGAATGTTGTTAACTCCAGTGAGGCAATATTGTTCAAAAGTTGAGTACATTTATATTTGGCACCTATTCCGATGGCTGTGAGTGATTTCATCTCCCCAAATTTTGATTTCCTTCTCAATAAAAGAAGAAAGATACATCTGTATTGTTAGTGTGTGTACATGTGGTGAAGTTTAATAATAGACTCAACAGAAATTGATTGATATGATGCCACAGAATATGTGTTTATCACTGGTAAGAGGGTGAAGAGAAAAAGAAAGAGGAAGAGAAAAGGAGCATTAGATAGAAAAACAGCCAATATGCTGCACATTAATTTCAGAAGGAAATGCAATATTAAAATTTGTAAAAAATTCTAAGCAACGCTTATATTTTTTATCCAATTCTTCACTCTAAAAGTAAATAATGGTGTTAATAAAAACCTAAAATATTTTAAAGTAATGCAGCGATTATTTTTATTAAACTTAAAAATACATTGCATATACTATTTAAAACTAGGCAAGTACTATGCAAATACATCTTTATACACTGAGATATTATAAATTCTAAGTATGAGAATAATTATGAAAATCTATTTTTTGGTTTATGTATCAAATATATATGATGTATTAATACATGGTAATTATTTCTCATTTTTCCCAATTTTGAGATTTTAATCTGAGGTAATTGAAAATGACAGATTCTGCTAGCTTTAAATAAGTAAAAAAATTGTTCCCAGTTACAAACAGATAGGCAGGACTAAACAAAATCACTTCCTATATGACTATTTTTACAAATTAAAAATTCTTAATGATAAACTCTGGGCTTCCCTGATGGTTCATTGGTAAAGCATCTGCCTGCAGTGTAGGAGACACAGAAGATGAGATTTGATCCTTGGGTTGGGAAGATCCCCTGGAGTAGGAAATGGCAACCCACTCTTAACATTCTTGCCTGAAAAAGTCCATGGACAGAAGAGCCTGGCAAAGGGTCGCAAAGAGTCATACACAACTGAGCAAAGCACAACACAGCACTCATAAACCCCATGATGTTTTTCTAAAGAATCCGCCTGTAATGTGGGAGACCTGGGTTCAATCCCTGGGTTGTGAAGATCCCCTGGAAGGGGGCATAGCAATCCACTCCAGTATTCTTGGCTGGAGAATCCCCATGAACAGAGGAGCCTGGCGGGCTACAGTCTATGGGGTCGCAAAGAGTTGGACACGACTGAGCGGCTAAACACAGCACAGCATGCTGTTTTTTAGGAATGCATTTCTTATGTGAAAAAGTCAAATGATAATAATATTACTTCAAACCCATTTTCTTAAATATGTGTCATATCACATTTACTTAGCACTACTTTTAAGCTCTGTTTTGCATCTACATCTATCTGTGGAGGGCCTAAACGTTTTCTGCTGATACATAGAAATGCAGAGGAATTAATGTTATCTGTTTCTCTCAATCTTTCTTGAATGAAGTGAATGAAGTTGTATTCTCTGCTAATGTACTTGAAACAATTTGCTCACGTTGAAATGGAAAGAAAGAAAAGAGATCGATTCGTAGCCATTAATTCAAAGAATCCTTAGGAAACTTGTAGAACAGTGATTCATGAGAATATGCTGACTGGGGACATGCGCACACTCTGTTGATATGTAAAATAAATAGCCCTGATCTACTACACTATGAATTCCTGCCAGTTCTCAGTATGGGTTAGAGTTGTTTTGACTATTAAACAGCAAATATTAACATCTGGAAATGTGAAGGTTAAAGGTCCTTTTACTCATAAAACTGCACCAGCATTATTCATAATAACCTGTATTTGACCTTTGCCTGGGTTGAGGACTGCTGCTAATATTGCTGTATAAATAAATAAAAACTTATTCTTTCATTCCGTAGTGATTTTATTTTGGTGAATTGTGTTATTTAAATAATCAGTGAGGAAATGGCAACCCACTCCAGTATTCTTGCCTGGAGAATCCCATGAACAGAGGAAACTGGCGGGCTACAGTCCATAGGGTCACAAAGAGTTGGACACAACTGAGCAACTAACACACACACACACACACAGAATTAAAAAAATTCTAAATGTTGCATCCCTATTTTTAAATTGAATAGTATCTATTTTTGCTGAAATTCATTCCATCGTACATATGTTAGAATAACATTTGGCAGACAAGTTTTGTTGAAGTAAAAGTGTTTTCATATTCAAAGTTTGCATGTTATTTTCTGCTTCTTGTGTTGATAATTGAATGTATTATATTTATATCTGAAAGTATGCATCACTTTAAACAATATTTAAAACAAAACTCCTGAATTTTCTTTTTTCCTCATTATTTCTCTTATCTGTCTCAAGATACTCATTAAAGACCAGTTGTTTGTGTCTCCACAAAATTCGCAGGCTGAAGTCCTAACCCCCCAGGGTAGCTATTAATAGATTTTGAGATGGGCCTCTAAGGAAGTAAAGTTAAATGAGGTCACTGGGTGAGTATCTGATCTCCCAGGATTAGTGTCATAAGAGAAACCAGAGATCATGTTCTCTCCCTCTCCCTCTCTAACTCCTCTGCAAGAAGAGGTCACGCAACATGCAAGAAGATCACAACTGCCTACAAGCCAAAAGAGGCCTTATCAGAAAAGAACCAACAGGTGCCCTGACTTCGGACTTACAGCTCCAAAAATTGTAAAAAATAAATTCCTTTTGTTTAATCCACCCGGTCTATAATGTTTTGTTATGGCAGCCTCCAGATGACTAACGAAAAATTTGCTTGAGGTTATTCAAATTAAAGTATGCTTACTACTACCCTCCCAATGCAATAAGACATGTGGTTGGGGTGTATGCTGTTCACAGACACTGAATAACACTAAGGGAGAATGGACTATTTCCAAAGAAAGCTAATTATGATGTTTTGAATGAACATCTCCATATTTGTAGAACTTGGAACTGAGCGGTAACTATAACGAAGTCTTAACTTCTAGCTGACCAATTTCAAAGATTATATGTATCTGAATAAAATGTCATCTTGTAGAGAACAGAAAATAAAAATATCTTAAGAAAGCCATATATAGAACTATTTTTGCAAGTAACTAGAGCAGAAATAATTTATTCTCCTTTCCCCTCCCCACCTTTCAAGATAAATTGTGGCTCCATCTGTCTCAATTGAAACGGCTGCATAAACATAAAATCCTTTGATTACAGTTCTGTTGCACCTTTGATCTGCAGAAATCAATCTGAAAAATGTTAGCAGTAGTAGTGGGCTCATTTGGAAAGTAGAACTTCCAGAGAGCAGATGTTCCATAAGTGTGTCAATTAGATGCCATTGGCAAACCAATGTCCTACTTCTTCTCTCAGCTTCTTTCTTTTTCTAGTATTGATTACTCTTTAACTATTAGACTACTGTTGAACTTCTTGCAATTTATTGAAAGGGTGAGTATCTGAGGAGATTTACTTTTAAAAATCATAGTTTTATCTCAATTGTGTTGTTTCTTACTAGAGAGAAGACAGCTTGGACATTCAATGATGGTGATCTCTATAGTGACATGTGATTGATTTATTGGTAAATTGCGTTGGGTGGATAATGGTTAGCTGTGATGGGGTTGCTCAAGAGATTGTCATTCTAGCTGGTGAACTAAAGATAGTGATTGTTCCTAATGAAATTAAGATGTTGCTCCTAGGGTAAAAGGGAGGGGGGAGATTAACAGTGTTAAATTTTATTTTAAAATAATCATTAGTTTATTTAGTTATATTTCCATCATAATATCTTCTTATATTTGAAAAGGGCTTTAATCAGTATCTTTCTACTGAGTTTTATTACTGAAAAAGGCCTATGATCTCTGATTGCTTGTAAATCTTATTTAATAAGTACCAGGTGCTTGTCAGTTAACATTTCTCATTTTCTATTGTTCACAGTTTTCATCTGTGAACAAATGTTCCTAGTGAAATGAAATAGGAGAAGTGGGCACTATGAAGGGTGAGCCTACACCTGGGTCATAGTGGCTTCACTTGATATGTTAAAGCTGATGTCTGGTTTCTTTAAACAACATATCAAAACCAAAAGATTGAGAAAGGAATAACAGGTTTTAACTTTAGAGGCATTGCTGCTGCTGCTAAGTCGTTCCAGTCATGTCCGACTCTGTGCGACCCCATAGACGGCAGCCCACCAGGCTCCGCCATCCCTGGGACTCTCTAGGCAAGAACACAGGAGTGGGTTGCCATTGCCCTCTCCAATTAGAGGCATTAGCAGATGAATTTAAGACACTGCTTCTGTAAAATTGTTAAAAGTGCAAAAAACTGGTTTGAGAAAAGAAAATTTAAAATTGTAACACAACTGGATGTAAGTCAGCATATTTTTGTAACAAACATGTTTATATTTCTGTGGTATTATATATGTTTAAGAACTACATATTACTTAACTGGAGTGCTAAAACTCGTGATCAAATATTTAAGGAAGAAGACAGATACAAAGTATAAAAGAACTGTAATCAATAGATCTTAATATTTTTTTAAATTTTATTTTATTTTTAAACTTTACATAATTGCATTAGTTTTGCCAAATATCAAAATGAATCCACCACCGGTGTACATGTGTTCCCCATCCTGAACCCTCCTCCCTCCTCCCTCCCCATACCATCCCTCTGGGTCGTCCCAGTGCTCTAGCCCCAAGCATCCAGTATCGTGCATCAAACCTGGACTGGCATCTCATTTCATACATGATATTTTACATGTTTCAATGCCATTCTCCCAAATCTTCCCACCCTCTCCCTCTCCCATAGAGTCCATAAGACTGTTCTATATATCAGTGTCTCTTTTGCTGTCTCGTACACAGGGTTATTGTTACCATCTTTCTAAATTCCATATATATGCGTTAGTATACTGTATTGGTGTTTTTCCTTCTGGCTTACTTCACTCTGTATAATGGCT
>NW_011495084.1:5090810-5091239 GCF_000754665.1 Bison bison bison
GATTGCTGGATCATAAGGCAGTTCTATTTCCAGTTTTTTAAGGAATCTCCACACTGTTCTCCATAGTGGCTGTACTAGTTTGCATTCCCAACAACAGTGTAAGAGGGTTCCCTTTCCTCCACACCCTCTCCAGCATTAATTATTTGTAGACTTTTGGATCGCAGCCATTCTGACTGGTGTGAAATGGTACCTCATAGTGGTTTTGATTTGCATTTCTCTGATAATGAGTGATGTTGAGCATCTTTTCATATGTTTGTTAGCCATCTGTATGTCTTCTTTGGAGAAATGTCTATTTAGTTCTTTGGCCCATTTTTTGATTGGGTCGTTTATTTTTCTGGAGTTGAGCTGTAGGAGTTGCTTGTATATTTTTGAGATTAGTTGTTTGTCAGTTGCTTCATTTGCTATTATTTTCTCCCATTCTGAAGGCTG
>NW_011495084.1:5092694-5096783 GCF_000754665.1 Bison bison bison
GCCACAGCAATCAGAGCAGAAAAAGAAATAAAAGGAATCCAAATTGGAAAAGAAGAAGTAAAACTCTCACTATTTGCAGATGACATGATCCTCTACATAGAAAACCCTAAAGACTCCACCAGAAAATTACTAGAGCTAATCAATGACTATAGTAAAGTTGCAGGATATAAAATCAACATTCCTATACACTAATAATGAGAAAACAGAAAGAGAAATTAAGGAAACAATTCCATTCATCATTGCAACAGAAAGAATAAAATACTTAGGAATATATCTACCTAAAGAAACTAAAGACCAATATATAGAAAACTATAAAACACTGGTAATAATTTTTCTTTAAATTGAGGTAGTCTTTAAATTTAGATTGTGTATATGTGTATGTGTGTGTATCTTGTAACAGCAGATTTCCAATGTCCCACTGGTAAAGACTATGACTGGTGAGAATTTATTACCACGTAGAAGTGCTTAATTCTAGAATCACTGCATATTATAGACTTTTCTCTAGTATCTAACTCACTTTGAAAAATAAGCACACCATCAAGATCTTTTTTTTTTTTTTCTATGATTTTCTGTTATTCTTCTTTTTCTTTTCTTCACCTTTCTCCATCTTTTTGTGCTTTATTTCATGAATTAGTTACTGAAGTTTGATTTCATTTTTAAGCAGTTTATTTAAAAATTCAGTGTATTGGGAAGGTTATTATCACTAGGTCAGACTAAGAAGAAATAATTCTGTTGATTCCCACATTACCATTGTTTTCAATTCATGACCAATTCTCCAAACACAATTCAAGCACTTACTTGATATCTTAATCCAGTTTACTTCAAAAGTCATAAACCACTCCCATCTTCCTTTAAAATTTCACTCACTTTAATCAATTGCTATAGCTTGTGCTTCACAAACATATTTTTAATATTACACTAAGTATAATGTAAGTGCTTCTAATTTAACACAAAAACTTTCTCCCATGGGGAAAATAGATTGGAGGGGAGTTAGAATGTAGAATGTTGCAGCAATTGAGTAGTGAGATGAGTCACTACAAGTTAAGATGCAATAAAGTGGGCCATATAAGTAAATTTTGGAGTTTTAATAAATAGCAATTCAAATAGGAGTAAAATTTGGGAAGGAGAGAGATTAAAGCTAATAACATCTTCTAGTTTATTGGTGTGGGCAACACAGAAAAAGGGATACTATTTCTTAAGGGGTGAAATATGAGGGAGAAACAGTTTGAAGTTTGTCATTTCTTCTCCAGCATTAGTGGAAAAGCATGGACTTAAGCAGACACAAGACTTACAGTGCTTCTGGCTGTTTTCCCCACGTTGCCTGCCTCACTGGTGGAAGCCGTTATAAACATTCTCTGAAGATCCCTGCGATCGCTGCAACTGCCTGACATCCTGGGTGTGTGAAAGTGCTCAGGTATGGAGACGTGTCTCACACTTTGTGACCCGATGGACTGTAGTCCCCCAGGCTCCTCTATCCATGGGATTTTCTAGGGAAGAATACTAGAACAGGGTGCCATTTCCTCCTCAGGGAATCTTAACAATCCAGTGACTGGACCCACATCCCCTGTGTCTCCTGCATTGTCAGGTGGATTCTTCACCACTGTGCCATTTGGGAAACCTGCCATCCTGGGAGGAAGCAGGAAACTGGGGAGTTAACAGTGACTTTTTGTACCTTTATAGATTCATTACTCAACAATTTTATAAACATATAAATACCTGTATTAAAGCTCTTGCTTTAAATAGCTCTAATTATTTCTGTTTTACTGACATAAACAACTTATTTTTTAATCTCAACTTTTTAAAATGGAAATACAATAAAAGCATACTAAAATAAAGGATGCCAAAAAGTTTCCATAATATCTCTTGGAATATGGGTGGAGAATGATGATTCTTGATAATATGGTTTTTGCCACATAGTTAATTTTCTGAAATTAATAAATTTACAAGCAATTATAATTCAACAATCAGAAAAAACAAATGTATATATTCTGAATCTTATTTAGATAATGATTGTGATAATTAATTAATTAATATTAGTATCTACTGCATTCCAGGCTTTCTTCTAAGCACTGGGCTACAACTTGGAATAAAAAAGAGTACTTTTGCTTATTAACCTGATGTTAATACACATCAAGCAGTAGTATGTAAATAGATTGACAGACAAGAGTAAGGTAAAAGAGACTGTATGAACTTTGAGCAAAGCCCTGAATGAATTGAAATAATGACACTACTTCTGGGCAATAACTGACCAAATCAAAGATGGTAAGTTCAAAGGTCATGAGGGGAAAATTTGTTTAACTTATACACAGAGTACCTCATGGGAAATACAGGCTGAATGAATCACAGCTGGAATCAAGAGTACTGGGACAAATATCAAAAACCTCTGATATGCAGATCATACCACTCTAATGGCAGAAAGTGAAGAGGAACTAAAGGGCATCTTGATGAGGGTTTAAGAGGAGAGTGAAAAAGCTGGTTTAAAATTCAACATTCAAAAAACTAAGATCATGGCATCTTGCCCCATTGCTTCATGGCAAATAGAAAGGGAAGAAGCAGAAACAGTGACAGCTTTTATTTTCTTGGCTCCAAATCACTGCAGATGGTGACTGCAGTGTGAAATTAAAAGATGCTCGCTCCTTGGAAGGAAAGCTATGACAGACCTCAGCAGCATATTAAGAAGCAGAGACATCACTTTGCCAACCAAAGTCCATTTAGTCAAACTATGGTTTTTCCAGTAGTCACGTATGGATATGAGATTTGAACCATAAAAAAGGCTGAGGGCCAAAGAATTGATATTTTCAAATTGTGGTGCTGGAGGAGACTCTTGAGAGTTCCTTGGACTGCAATTAATTCAAACCAATCCACCCTAAAGGAAATAGTCATTGAAGGACTGATGCTGAAGCTGAAGCTCCAATACTTTGGCCACCCGATTTGAAGAGCTGACTCACTGGAAAAGACCCTGATGCTGGGAAAGATTAAAGGCAAAACCAGAAGGGGGTGGCAGAGGATGAGATAGTTAGATAGCATGGAAACTCAATGGACATGAGTCTGAGCCAACTCTGGGATATAATGAAGGACAGGGACCCATGGGGTTGCAAAGAGTCCAATGTGACTTCATCACTGAACAACAACAATTTCAAGTAACGTCAAGAAGATGAAGATAGATGGTTTGTCACACACAAATAGAAGAGGAATCATGACTTATTAAAGATTTTCTGTATTATTCTAAACGCCATGAGGAAGCATTACAGTACATGAATAGTTGAGAGAATAGATGTGGGGTAACACAATTCAGCTCACATTTTAAAACCATTCTCTGGCCAGTGTGTAAGAATAGTCTGAAAGGGAGTAGGTGCAGGAGTAAAACCGACTGATCTGTCAAGACAACTTTGCAGACAGTGCAGCTCAAAGCTGTTGGAAGGTTGAACTAGGATAATATAGTAAATGGTGGGGGAAAGTGGACATCAGTGTGTATTTTGAACATAGATCCAAAATTAATCGTTTTGCAAAAAAGAGTAAATTATGACAACTAAGTTTTGGGTCCGAATAACAAGTTCGCTAACTGAATGTTACTATACATTACTTTGCCAACAAAGGTCTGTCTAGTCAAGGCTATGGTTTTTTCAGTGGTCATGTATGGATGTGAGAGTTGGGCTATAAAGAAAGCTGAGCGGGGGGGAGGAGCCAAGATGGCAGAGGAGTAGGACGGGGAGAACACTTTCTCCCCCACAAATTCATCAAAAGAGCATTTAAACGTCGAGTAAATTCCACAAAACAATTTCTGAATGCCGGCAGAGGACACCAGGCACCCAGAAAAGCAACCCAACTCTTCAAAAGGAGGTAGGAAAAATATTAAAGACAAAAGAAGAGACAAAAGAGGGAGGGACGGAGTTCCGTCCCGGGAAGGGAATCTTAAAAAGAGACAAGTTTCCAAACACCAGGAAACCTTCTCGCTGCTGAATCTGTGCCAAGCTTTGGAAGCACAGAGGGCAACATAACAGGGAGAAAAAATAAATAAATAATTAAAACTCGCAGATTGCGAGCCCTACGGTAACTCCCCCAGCGGAGAAGCAGCACAGACGCCTGCAT
>NW_011495084.1:5097057-5098045 GCF_000754665.1 Bison bison bison
CAAAACGCAGGCCCAACTGAGTCTGCGCCTCTGAGGACTACCCGAGTGCCTGAACCTGAGCGGCTTGGACCTGGGAGGTGCATGCAACCCAGGGCCGGCCTCGGATTGTTCCCGGCGGAACAACCTAGAGCCCGAGCAGTGTGGGCAGGGTGGCTACACGCGCCATGAGCGGGGGCAGACCCAGGGTGGCTGAGGCACTGCGAGCCCACGCCAGTGTTATTTGTTTGCAGCATCCCTCCCTCCCTCCCCACAGCGCGACTGAACAAGTAAAGCCTAAAAAAAAAAAAAAAGTGTCCTCCACTATCCCCTTTGTGTCAGGGCGGAAACCAGATACTGAAGAGACTAGCAAACAGAAGAAGATATAACAGAGGGAATCACCTTGGAAGCTACAGGCAATAGATCAAAACCCTGTGGTTACTACGGACTACATAGGAAGGGGCCTATAGATCTTGAGAAATATAAGTCTGACCAAGGAACTAGCCAAAAATGAACTGAACCCACAACACCCACAACAAAACCAAGAAACTCCTAGATATATTTTTATTATTTTTACGATCATTCTTTTTTTCTTTTTAATTAAAAAAAAATTTTAAGTCCTCTATTGTTCCTTTAATTTTCACTTTTATAACCTATTACTTTGCAAAAAAAAAAAAAAACCCTATTTTTTTCTTCTTCAGCAAACTTCATATATATATATTTTATAATTTTTTGACCTTTTTTTTTTCTTCTTTTCTTTAACATTGTATTTTTGAAATTCCAAACTCTACTCTAGATTTTTAATTTTTGCTTTTATGTATTTGTTACCAATTTTGTACCTTTAAGAACCCAATCTTCAGGACCCATTTTTCAATAGGGAGTGAGATTACTGGCTTGACTGCTCTCTCTCGCTTTGGACTCTCCTTTTTCTCCACCAGGTCGCCTGTGTCTCCTCCCTAACCCCTCTCTACTCTACCCAACTCTGTGAATTTCTGTGTGTTCCAGACAGTGG
>NW_011495084.1:5098325-5101310 GCF_000754665.1 Bison bison bison
TACCTATATTTTCTTTATAATTTTTGTGACATTGTTTGTTTTTGTTTGTTTGTTTTCTCTCTTTATTTTTCTTCTTCTTCTTTTTTTTTTAACATTGTATTTTTGAAATTCCAAACTCTACTCTAGATTTTTAATTTTTGCCTTTTGGTATTAGTTATCAATTTTGTACCTGTACTTTCTTTATAATTTTTGCGACCTTGTTTATTTTTGTTTATTCGTTTTTTCTCTTTCTTTTCCTTCTTCTTTTCTTTAACATCGTATTTTTGAAATTCCAAACTCTACTCTAGATTTTTAATTTTTGCTTTTATGTATTTGTTACCAATTTTGTACCTTTAAGAACCCAATCTTCAGGACCCATTTTTCAATAGGGAGTGAGATTACTGGCTTGACTGCTCTCTCTCGCTTTGGACTCTCCTTTTTCTCCACCAGGTCGCCTGTGTCTCCTCCCTAACCCCTCTCTACTCTACCCAACTCTGTGAATTTCTGTGTGTTCCAGACAGTGGAGAACACTTAGGGAACTGACTACTGGCTGGATCTGTCTCCCTCCTTTTCATTCCCCCCTTTTATCCTTCTGGCCACCTCTGTCACCTTCCTCCTTCTTCTCTTCTCTGTATAACTCCGTGAACATCTCTGAGTGGCCAGTTGTGGAGTGCACATAAGGAAGTGACTACTGGCTAGCCCACTCTCTCCATTATTGATTCACCTCATCTCATTTGGGTCACCTCTAACTCCCTCCTCCCTCTTCTCTTCTCCATGTAACCCTGTGAACCTCTCTGAATGACCCTTACATAGAGAAACTTTTCATCTTTAATGTAGATGTTTTATCAATGGTGTTGTATAGAAGAAGTTTTGAAACTACTGTAAAAATAAGACGGATAACCAGAAGCAGGAGACTTAAGTCCAAACCCTGACTCCAGGGAACTCCTGACTCCAAGGAACATTAATTGACAGGAGCTCATCAAATGCCTCCATACCGACACTGAAACCAAGCACCACACAAGGGCCAATAAGTTCCAGGGCAAGACATACCAAGCAAATTCTCCAGCAACAATGGAACACAGCCCTGAGCTTCAAGATACAGGCTGCCCAAAGTCACCCCAAAACTATAGACATCTCATAACTCATTACTGGATATTTCATTGCACTCCAGAGAGAAGAAATACAGCTCCACCCACCAGAACACTGACACAAGCTTCCCTAACCAGGAAACCTTGACAAGCCACGTGTACAAACCCACACACAGTGAGGAAATGCCACAATAAAGAGAACTCCACAAACTGCCAGAATACAGAAAGGACACCTCAAACTCAGCAATTTAAACAAGATGAAGAGACAGAGGAATACTCAGCAGATAAAGGAACAGGATAAATGCCCACCAATCCAAACAAAAGAGGAAGAGATAGGGAATCTACCTGATAAAGAATTCCGAATAATGATAGTGAAATTGATCCAAAATCTTAAAACTAAAATGGAATCACAGATAAATAGCCTGGAGACAAGGATTGAGAAGTTGCAAGAAAGGTTTAACAAGGACCTAGAAGAAATAAAAAAGAGTCAATATATAATGAATAATGCAATAAATGAAATTAAAAACACTCTGGAGGCAACAAATAGTAGAATAACAGAGGCAGAAGATAGGATTAGTGAATTAGAAGATAGAATGTTAGAAATAAATGAATCAGAGAGGATAAAAGAAAAACGAATTAAAAGAAATGAGGCCAATCTCAGAGACCTCCAGGACAATATTAAACGCTACAACATTCGAATCATAGGGGTTCCAGAAGAAGAAGACAAAAAGAAAGACCATGAGAAAATACTTGAGGAGATAATAGTGGAAAACTTCCCTAAAATGGGGAAGGAAATAATCACCCAAGTCCAAGAAACCCAGAGAGTCCCAAACAGGATAAACCCAAGGCAAAACAACCCAAGACACATAAATCAAATTAACAAAGATCAAACACAAAGAACAAATATTAAAAGCAGCAAGGGAAAAACAACAAATAACACACAAGGGAATTCCCATAAGGATAACAGCTGATCTTTCAATAGAAACTCTTCAAGCCAGGAGGGAATGGCAAGACATACTTAAAATGATGAAAGAAAATAACCTACAGCCCAGATTATTGTACCCAGCAAGGATCTCATTCAAGTATGAAGGAGAAATGAAAAGCTTTTCAGACAAGCAAAAGCTGAGAGAATTCTGCACCACCAAACCAGCTCTCCAACAAATACTAAAGGATATTCTCTAGACAGGAAACACAAAAACAGTGTATAAACTCGAACCCAAAACAATAAAGTAAATGGCAACGGGATCATACTTATCAGTAATTACCTTAAACGTAAATGGTTTGGATGCCTCAACCAAAAGACAAAGACTGGCTGAATGGATACAAAAACAAGACCCCTACATATGTTGTCTACAAGAGACCCACCTCAAAACAGGGGACACATACAGACTGAAAGTGAAGGGCTGGAAAAAGATTTTCCATGCAAATAGGGACCAAAAGAAAGCAGGAGTAGCAATACTCATATCAGACAAAATGGACTTTAAAACAAAGGCTGTGAAAAGAGACAAAGAAGGTCACTACATAATGATCAAAGGATCAATCCAAGAAGAAGATATAACAATTAGAAATATATATGCACCCAACACGGGAGCACCACAGTACGTAAGACAAATGCTAACAAGTATGAAAGGAGAAATTAACAATAACACAATAATAGTGGGAGACTTTAATACCCCACTTACACCTATGGATAGATCAACTAAACAGAAAATTAACAAGGAAACACAAACTTTAAACGATACAATAGACCAGTTAGACCTAATTGATATCTATAGGACGTTTCATCCCAAAACAATGAATTTCACCTTTTTCTCAAGTGCACATGGAACCTTCTCCAGGATAGATCACATCCTGGGCCATAAAGCTAGCCTTGGTAAATTCAAAAAAATAGAAATCATTCCAAGCATCTTTTCTGACC
>NW_011495084.1:5101410-5102522 GCF_000754665.1 Bison bison bison
AAGGAAGAAATGAAGAAATCCAGGGTTAGTAGAAGGAAAGAAATCTTAAAAATTAGAGCAGAAATAAATGCAAAAGAAACAAAAGAGACCATAGCAAAAATCAACAAAACCAAAAGCTGGTTCTTGGAAAGGATAAATAAAATTGACAAACCATTAGCCAGACTCATCAAGAAACAAAGGGAGAAAAATCAAATCAACAAAATTAGAAACGAAAATGGAGAGATCACAACAGACAACACAGAAATACAAAGGATCATAAGAGACTACTATCAACAATTGTGTGCCAATAAAATGGACAACGTGGAAGAAATGGACAAATTCTTAGAAAAGTACAACTTTCCAAAACTCGACCAGGAAGAAATAGAAAATCTTAACAGACCCATCACAAGCACGGAAATTGAAACTGTAATCAAAAATCTTCCAGCAAACAAAAGCCCCGGTCCAGACGGCTTCACAGCTGAATTCTACCAAAAATTTAGAGAAGAGCTAACACCTATCCTGCTCAAACTCTTCCAAAAAATTGCAGAGGAAGGTAAACTTCCAAACTCATTCTATGAGGCCACCATCACCCTAATACCAAAACCTGACAAAGATCCCACAAAAAAAGAAAACTACAGGCCAATATCACTGATGAACATATATACAAAAATCCTTAACAAAATTCTAGCAATCAGAATCCAACAACACATTAAAAAGAACATACACCATGATCAAGTGGGCTTTATCTCATAAATGCAAGGATTCTTCAATATCCGCAAATCAATCAATGTAATACACCACATTAACAAATTGAAAAATAAAAACCATATGATTATCTCAATAGATGCAGAGAAAACCTTTGACAAAATTCAACATCCATTTATGATAAAAACTCTCCAGAAAGCAGAAATAGAAGGAACATACCTCAACATAATAAAAGCTATTTATGACAAACCCACAGCAAACATTATCCTCAATGGTGAAAAATTGAAAGCATTTCCTCTAAAGTCAGGAACAAGACAGGGGTGCCCACTTTCACCATTACTATTCAACATAGTTTTGGAAGTTTTGGCCACAGCAATCAGAGCAGAAAAAGAAATAAAAGGAATCCAAATTGGAAAAGAAAAAGTAAA
>NW_011495084.1:5103424-5111052 GCF_000754665.1 Bison bison bison
TAGGCAAAACACTCTCTGACATACATCACAGCAGGATCCTCTATGACCCACCTCCCAGAATATTGGAAATAAAATCAAAAATAAACAAATGGGACCTGATTAACCTTAAAAGCTTCTGCACATCAAAGGAAACTATTAGCAAGGTGAAAAGACAGCCTTCAGAATGGGAGAAAATAATAGCAAATGAAGCAACTGACAAACAACTAATCTCAAAAATATACAAGCAACTCCTACAGCTCAACTCCACAAAAATAAACGACCCAATCAAAAAATGGGCCAAAGAACTAAATAGACATTTCTCCAAAGAAGACATACAGATGGCTAACAAACACATGAAAAGATGCTCAACATCACTCATTATCAGAGAAATGCAAATCAAAACCACTATGAGGTACCATTTCACACCAGTCAGAATGGCTGCGATCCAAAAGTCTACAAATAATAAATGCTGGAGAGGGTGTGGAGGAAAGGGAACCCTCTTACACTGTTGTTGGGAATGCAAACTAGTACAGCCACTATGGAGAACAGTGTGGAGATTCCTTAAAAAACTGGAAATAGAACTGCCTTATGATCCAGCAATCCCACTGCTGGGCATACACACTGAGGAAACCAGAAGGGAAAGAGACACGTGTACCCCAATGTTCATCGCAGCACTGTTTATAATAGCCAGGACATGGAAGCAACCTAGATGTCCATCAGCAGATGAATGGATAAGAAAGCAGTGGTACATATACACAATGGAGTATTACTCAGCCATTAAAAAGAATACATTTGAATCAGTTCTAATGAGGTGGATGAAACTGGAGCCTATTATACAGAGTGAAGTAAGCCAGAAGGAAAAACACCAATACAGTATACTAACGCATATATATGGAATTTAGAAAGATGGTAACAATAACCCTGTGTACGAGACAGCAAAAGAGACACTGATATATAGAACAGTCTTATGGACTCTGTTATGGAGAGGGAGAGGGTGGGAAGATTTGGGAGAATGGCATTGAAACATGTAAAATATCATGTAAGAAACGAGTTGCCAGTCCAGGTTCGATACACGATACTGGATGCTTGGGGCTAGTGCACTGGGACGACCCAGAGGGATGGTATGGGGAGGGAGGAGGTAGGAGGGTTCAGCATGGGGAACACATGTATACCTGTGGTGGATTCATTTTGATATTTGGCAAAACTAATACAATTATGTAAAGTTTAAAAATAAAATAAAATTAAAAAAAAAAGAAAGCTGAGCGCCGAAGAGTTGATGCTTTTGAACTGTGGTGTTGGAGAAGATTCTTGAGAATCCCTTGGACTGCAAGGAGATCCAACCAGTCCATTCTGAAGGAGATCAGCCCTGGGATATCTTTGGAAGGAATGATGCTAAAGCTGAAACTCCAGTACTTTGGCCACCTCATGTGAAAAGTTGACTCATTGGAAACCACTCTGATGCTGGGAGGGTGGGGGCAGGAGGAGAAGGGGACAACAGAGGATGAGATGACTGGATGGCATCACTGACTCAACGGACGTGAGTCTGAGTGAACTCCGGGAGTTGGTGATGAACAGGGAGGCCTGGGGTGCTGTGATTCATGGGGTCACAAAGAGTCAGACATGACTGAGCAACTGAACTGAACTGAACTGATACTACATTTCGGAGAAAGCAATGGCACCCCACTCCAGTACTCTTGCCTGAAAAATCCCATGGATGGAGGAGCCTGGTAGGCTGCAGTCCATGGGGTCGCTAAGAGTTGGACAGGACTGGATGACTTCACTTTCACTTTTCACTTTCATGCTTTGGAGAAGGACTTGGCAACGCACTCCAGTGTTCTTGCCTGGAGAATCCCAGGGACAGGGGAGCCTGATGGGCTGCAGTCTATGGGGTCGCACAGAGCCAGACAGGACTGAAGCGACTTAGCAGCAGCAGCAGCATACTGCAGTTGGTAAGTGTTTACATATATCTCATTACATTTTCAGAACATTATGATTTTGACCTGGAATTCCTGAAGGGAACTTGTTCTGTCATGATAACATTTGTATATATTCTTCAGGAAATGGTACGATTCATATGACTATAGAGGGAAGGATAAGCACTTGAGACACATGATACACCAGTAGAGTGCTTTATTTTGTTTTAAAACAAACAAACAGTAGTAAAAACACAAAAAAATTTATAGAGTCGTTTTGTACATTCACAGATATATTTGTATTTTGCATTGATTTCCTTTTTGCACCTTAGTTTTACTCCTTAGTTTCTGAAGGATTTAGTTTATTATATGTAGTTGTGAATTGCCTTGGTTACCCTTGACATTTCTCATTTCCTATTTTTTATTCAAGTGTGGAAATTGTGAGGAGCTTATATTGCTTGACCTTAAGATTTTATAACTCCAAAACTTCATTTTCTTGAGTATTCACTCTCAGTTTTAAGATGGTATGTGCTTACTTTCTGTCATAGAACTCATAAACATTAAAAGTCAAAATATAATGCACAAAATGTCAAGAATATGAAAACAAATGATCTGTGATTTCCTAAGTTTAAGAATGGGTATTCACATATATTTTAACACATTCACAAAGTTAGCTTAAATATCACTGCACAATATTATATAATAATTATATACTATTTTTATTAAGTAATGAAATTATGTAAAAAGGAGCAGTTATTTTTGAAGGTCAAGAAAGCTCAAATCAGTACAGATTTTGCTGGATATTTCTCTATTTTGAATTTGTATTTCAGGAACAGCATATTTATAAAACATTAATTTAAACAAGAAATGCATAAAATGACCCTTCAAAAGTAATAATACTTAGAATTTATGAACATTAAGATAGAAAATTTGTCTTCTAAATATGTAAAAGCACTATTCCAGGCTTTATCTTCTTTAATGTTTACAACACTCTTATTGGGTACGTGCTGCTGTTATTTATTTATTATTTGCTGAGAGAAATTAAGTAACTTCACCCAGGATGCAGAAATTAAACTAATAGAGATCGGCCACAGTGTCTGCTCCCTCAAGAAACAGCATTCAACCATCCAAAAATAGCAATTTACTTTCTCTATTTTCTTCCATTAATCAAAATTAAAAATTACATCCAGCAGCAGTTCCAAAGTGCTAGTTATGTTCTAAAAACACAAATTATCAGATTTAAAGCTCTCCATGAGAGAGAGAGAGAGAGACCCTATTATTATTCTCAATTTACGAAAGAGGAAACTGAGACTCAAAGAAATAATAAAACACATACTCAAATAAAAAATATTGTCAAAACTTGTATTCAAAGCCAGAAAATCTGGTGATTGAGTCTACATTTAAATATTATATTCTACTTCCCAACAGTTATTTATGTGATGACATTTTAGTACTATGTAATCATAGTATTACATACTACATATCACTTAGCATTTTAAGATTCAATCTTATATTTAGTCTAATATTATAAATATTTTCCTACTGAATATACAGTATGCAGTCATTTTATGATTCAGTTATGAGCCATGGAGTTTGATAAGCAAAAATTTTCTTAGTTTATTTTTTCTTACTTTATTTTATTTTAAAAATCAGTATATTTTTATTTATGTATAGATGATGCAAAGAATGTCCCTATTCAGTTTTGATTTATAAAGTATATTACTCTGTCCTATTTAATTTTCCAAAAATATTTGAGATAATTGAGCCATAGGTTCCTACCCATAGGGACTTTAAGGGCTCATTCTCTGTTTTACTAATTGATTTCACCCTTCTTATTGGCTCTTACTTCACCTATAATATGTCATTGTCAAGGCTCTTTCCCTGGTCTCTCTTCTCAAAGTCATCACCAGATATTTCTAAATGCTACCTAAACATCTTCATTGCACTGCTTCACAGGCACCTGATGTCAAGATTTCCAAACTAATTTTTTCTTTTACACACTTTTTTTTTCTTATACCCATTATCTCAAGTTTAACATTTTTTATTCTCTTAGAAAGTGAATACATTATTTCAGTATTCCTGAGTTTTCCCTTATCTCACATATAATTACAGTCTCTTGCATGTTTCTAGAATATTTCTCCTTTAACTTCAAGCTAATTGCTTTTGTTTTAGTTCACATTCTTAATCTTCCTTTTTACTGCAATAGCTTCCTAAGAAATCTGTTTCCAGTCTTTCATTCCAAATGCTGCCCATTGTATTTGTATAATATATATTACATTATGTCATACCTTTAATTAAAATGTCAAACGATCCCCATTCCTTATAGATAAAACTATGTTTTATGATATGATAAGGTTTGGCTACTCTTTTCACCAGAAAAAAACACTTTATGTAGTGATTTTGATCATCAATGGCAAGCCTAGATAAAAGACACTTGGCCAACAATAACAAAATATTACTGATATTATAGTAATTTTGTTACATGGATTTTGATTAACTGGTTAGAGGTTGGGTTAACAAGACTTAGGGACCCTGGAACTGACTGGAGAAAAAGAGTATAATGAAGAGAGGAGGGAACTGAGTTGCCAGAAAAAGGGACCCAAGTAAAGTAGTAAAGTCTTAAGAAAGAAAAAAATAGAAGGAAATATCCAATAGTGAGAATATAGATGTTACCTTATCTGCGATTTGTTATTGTTTTTTCAACTTCTCTGGTATATATTCTTAGTACTTGTTAACTTATAAAGCAATTATTGAGTGTCAAGAATTTTTCGAGGTACTAACTAATAAGATTACAAAGTAACCAAAAACACCTCACAGAACTTGCATTCTAATAAACAGCATAAATAAAGGATATGTAACATAATTTTCAACTTCTAGGGCATATTTTCAAATACTCATTCTTTTACTCAATTATAAATAATTGGTGAAGAAAAATACAGGGTTTGAAGGGACAGATGAATGTCTATTCCTGTATGTCATTAGACAAGTTATATGGCATTCTTTCATTCAACAGTTTTCAAAGTTTTGGGTGTCAAGACTCCTTTGCACTAGTAGGATGATTGAGAGTCCCGAAACATTTTTGTTTATGTGTAGTACATATGTTGGTAGTTACTATGTTAAATATAAAACAGTAACATTTGAAAGATATTTATATATTAATTCATTTAAACATGACAATAATAAATTTATTACATTTTAATAATTATATTTTCCAAACCCACAAAAATTTAATGAGGAAAATGACATTGCTTTTTATTTTTAAAAGGATTCTTTAATATCTTGCTTAATATATTTCCATATCTATTTTGTCACTTACTGTGTTTTATTTTTATTTTGCTTGCAATATATGAAATAAATCCAGCTTCACACACATATACACTTCACAGATGATTATAGATATTCTACTTTGATACTAAACATTAACTCATTATATATAGTTTCTGAATGGTCACTTGCAGTGTGGAAACTGAAATCATATCAAAGACAATCTGTTGCTGTTATATTAAAATCCAGTGGTCTATATTATACTTTCAGTGACTTCTTTTATTGTTGTTGTTCAGTTACTCAGTTGTGTCCAGCTCTTGGAGACCCCATGGACTGAAGCACACCGGGCTTCTCTGTCCTTCACTATCTCCCAGTATTTGCTCAAACTCATGTCCATTGTGTCAGTGATGCCATCCAAACATCTCATCCTCTGTCATGCCCTTCTCCTCCTGCCTTCAATCTTTCCCAGCATCAGGGTCTTTTCCCATGAGTCAGCTCTTTGCATGAGGTGGCCAAATTATTGCAGTTTCAGCTTCATCATCAATACTTTCAATGAATATTCAAGCTTCGTTTCCTTTACAATTGATTGGTTTGATATCCTTGCTGTCCAGGGGACTCTCAAGTCTTCTCCAGCACCACAGTTCAGAAGTATCAATTCTTCAGCACTCAGGTTTCTTTATGGTGTAACTCTCACATCCATACATGACTATTGGAAAAACCATAGCTTTTACTATACATACCTTTGTCAGCAGTGATGTCTCTGCTCTTTAATACGCTGTCTAGGTTTGTCATAGCTTTTCTTCCATCTTTTAATGTCATTGCTGCAGTCTCTGTCTACAGTGGTTTTGGAGCCTAAGAAAATAAAGTCTGTCACTGTTTCCATTTCTTCCCCATCTATTTGCAATGAAGTGATGGGACTGGATTGCATGATTTTTGTTATTTGAATGTTGAGTTTTTATCACAGCTTTTCGCTCTCTTCATTCACCTTCATCAAGTGGCTCTTTAGTTCCTCTTCACTTTCTTCCATTAGGTTGGTGTTGTCTGCATACTTGAGGTTATTGATATTTCCCCCAGCAATCTTGATTCCAGCTTGTGCTTCATCCAGCCTGGCATTTCACATGATGTACTCTGGATTTAAGTTAAATAAGCAGGGTGACAATATACACCCTTGTTGTAATCCTTTCCCAATTTTGAACCACTCAACCGTTCCATGTCCAGTTCTAATTGCTGCTTCTTGACCTGCACACTGATTTAGCAGGAGGCAGGTAAGGTGGTCTGGTATGCCCATCTCAAAGAATTTTCAACAATTTGCTGTGAACAGCACTCACTCATTTGAATAGACCCTGATTCTGGGAAAGATTGAGGGCAGGAGGAGAAGGGGACAACAGAGGATGAGATGGTTGGATGGCATCACCGACTTAATGGACATGGGTTTGGGTGGACTCCAGGAGTTGGTGATCGACAGGGAGGCCTGGAGTGCTGTGGTTCATGGGGTTGCAGAGTCGGACACGACTGAGTGACTTCACTTTCACTTTTCACTTTCATGCATTGGAGAAAGAAATGGCAACCCACTCCAGTGTTCTTGCCTGGAGAATGCCAGGGACGGCAGAGCCTGGTGGGCTGCTGTCTATGGGGTCGCACAGAGTCAGACACGATTGAAGTGACCTAGCAGCAGCAGCAGCATAAACTATATTACTAAGTGAAAGAAGTAAGACAGAGACAAATATCACATGATATCACATATCTGGAATATGAAAAATGACACATGTGAACTTATTTACAAAACAGGAACAGACTCACAGATAACAAATTTAATGTTGCCTAAGAGAAAATGGGGTGGAGGAGCGATAAATTAGGGGTTTGGGATTAGCATAACAGATACAAATTGTTACACATAGAGTGGATAAACAACAAGGTCCTTATTGTATAGCAAAGGAATCATATTTAGTACTATAATAAACCATAATGGAAAAGAATATATATATCTATTATATATATAAATATATAACATGTATTTATATGTATAGTGTATATATCACTTTGCTATACACTAGAAACTAACATAACATAACTTATATAACATTGTAAATCAACTATGAAAAGTGAAAGTGAAAGTCAATCAGTCATATCTGACTCTTTGCAACCCTAAGGCCTGCACAGTCCATGTAATTCTTTAGGCCAGAATACTGGAATGGGTAGCCTTTCCCTTTTCCAGGGGATCTGCCCAACCCAGGGATCAAACCCAGGTCTCCTGCATTGCAGGCACATTCTTTACCAGTTGAGCCACAAGGGAAGCCCAAGAATACTGAAGTGGGTAGTCTATCCCTTCTCCAGCAGATCTTCCTGACCCAGGAATTGAACTGGGGTCTCCTGCATTGCAGGCAGATTCTTTACCAACTGAGCTGTCAGGGAAGCCCCCACCCAAAACAAACAAACAAACTATACTTCAATTGAAAAAAATAAGCATGCTTT
>NW_011495084.1:5111152-5133789 GCF_000754665.1 Bison bison bison
ATTCTAGAATACTTCATTTTGTCTTAAAGGGAATGATGTTAGAAATTATTTCACAACGTATAATAATGACATAGATTTTCACTTTTATACACTCTCAGGTTTATTTCTCACTTGTATTGCTATGTCTGCCTGTAATAGTAAGGGCAGTTAAATATTTTATTTTTGTCCTTCCTTGAGCAAAGCTGGAAATCTACAGGATAATCTGGGATTTTTGAAATCACCAATTAAGAAAAAAACAATACGAGATTGGAAAAGACTAAGGAAACTATTGTAATCTATGGAGGGCAAAAAATCTAATAAACTTATACGTAGAAAGATATATATATTTTTTTACATTTATGGTGCTGATTTTCTAAGTGTAAAGAGAAAATGTAGGCTGCATGGTGAGTTAAGGCTGCTTTCCATTTTTATTTCAGGTAGAACCAAGGAAAACTTGGGAGAATGCAGAGTAGATGAGATATTGAGATTATTGACAGTGAGCAGATGTTCAAATCTGTTGACAAAGTCATTGCTTTCGACCTTCAGTTCTTTATGATCAGTAGTCTTGGAAATGTCTCCAGATTTCCCAGGCTATACAGGAGGAATTTTTTAAGACAGATGTTTGTTTCACAAAACAGATCACCATGCAATTTCTATATTTATCAGTTTTTCAATAGTTCAGAGGGAAAGTTTCATTTGACAACGTGGCACAGAGAAAATCTGGATTGGGGAATTTTAGTTATTTTCCTATCATCATCCCTGTTCAAAGTAACTCAAGACCAATGAAAAGGAGGGCAATTGGGTTTTGTCTGCTGTGACTTATGTGATTTCTTCTGATACATGGTACTGATTAAGAAGTTTTTGAACAATTTGGAATGCATTACTGTCAGGTAGTTAGAATAGGAAAAATGAGTCCAGAATGGCGGTGGCTAAAAGACAAGGAAGGGAAAAGTCCATGAAAATAGAACAAAAGAAGGTCTGAGGACCGGAGTGAGGACCTCTAGTAGAACAAACAGCACTCCTGGCTAGTCCAATTTACATAGGGCAGGCCCAGGGGGAGGAGAAAAAACATATAAAGAGGAGCCACTCTGTGGGAGAGGGAGAGGGTGGGATGATTTGGGAGAATGGCATTGAAATATGTATAATATCATATATGAAATGAGTCACCAGTCCCGGTTCGATGCAGGATACTGGATGCTTGGGGCTGGTGCACTGGGACGACCCAGAGGGATGGTATGGAGAGGGAGGAGGGTTAGGATGGGGAACACATGTATACCTGGGGCAAATTCATTTTGATATATGGCAAGACCAATACAATATTGTAAAGTTAAATAAAATTAAAAAAAAGAAACTAAAAAAAAAAAAAAATCCAGAAATAACAAAGATTAAAAAAAAAAAAAAAAAGAGGAGCCAAAAGATCAGAGGTCTCTCTCTCTCTTCTCTCCATGTCTTTTGGGCCTTTATGCCCTCATGCCTCGAGGATGTATTTTCCTTTATTTTCTAAATAAAATTGAGCTGTAACATGGAGCTGTAACTGACAGCTGTGAAACTGGTCTGTCCAAGAGCTGTAATGCTGGTCTGTTGTTTCAAATTTTTGTTGTGATGAGACAGAACTGAGGAAATTACACACTCCCTCAACTACCAAGTGGCTTCCCTGGTGGCTTAGACAGCAAAGCGTCTGTCTACGATGCGGGAGACCCGGGTTCGATCCCTGCTTTGGGAAGATCCCTTGGAGAAGGAAATGGCAATCCACTCCACTACTATTGCCTGGAAAATCCCATGGACAGAGGACCCTGGTAGGCTACAGTCCATGGGGTTGCAAAGAGTCGGACACGACTGAGCAACTTCACGTTCATGTTCAACTACCAAGTCATGTTGTGAAAAATCTTAAGAGCTTTTGGATCATAGTTTTTTTTTTTTTTTTTTGTATATCAGACAATGAAATGAACAAAATCAAAGGTCCTAAACCTTTTGAAACTGTATACAGAAGTTTGTGGGTGGGAGCCTTAGTGTATTATTCTGAAGGAAGGGTACACAGCTTTCATCAAGAGGGTAAGGAACTCTCACAAAAATATAAAAGACGCTCAAACACAACATTTTTCCAATTCCATAATTATAAAAGTATGCTTATATGTTCAGGTTTAAAAAAAAGTAAAAAGTAAACTGGTAAATAAGAAGAAACAGCTTGACTACATAGGACTTTTCAAAAGTAAATATTTAGAAACAAAGACATGTTTCCTTAGAACAATTGACTCTGGCAGATTTTTATAATTTAGAGAGGAATGTTATTTACTTCATTCACTGCAAAAGAAACATATAGAAATATATACTTGCCATTCACAATTCCTTGGTTTTGTTTTAAAAATCCTTACTAAAACTGTAAGTTTCCTTGGTGACTGATGGTGGTGTAAAATTAACATACTCTGACAGAGAGCATACCAGCAAAACTAAAGATAGGACTTGCTTTCCTTTTGTATTCCTTTGAGAATCTACATGTTATTGTGCAGAAACAATTTTCTGTTTAACACAAGGAAGGATCAAGGTTACTGAAAGAGCTCAATTTATTAAAGGAGATATATTTCACATTATTCACAATGAAACAAAGAGCAAAGTTTTATGAACCACTAGGGAATACCATACTGCACACTGAAGCCCACATAGTTGATATACACACTTAGAGACTTTTGTATATGTCAATCATGTTTCAGTTCAGTTCAGTTCAGTCGCTCAGTTGTGTCCAACTCTTTGCGACCCCATGAAATGCAGCACACCAGGCCTCCCTGTCCACCACCAACTCCCGGAGTCCAGCCAAACCCATGTTCATGGAGTCGATGAACCATCCAACCATCTCATTCTCTGTTGTCCCCTTCTCCTCCTGCCTTCAATCTTTCCCAGCATCAGGGTCTTTTCAAATGAGACAGCTCTTCACATGAGGTGGCCAAAGTACTGGAGTTTCAGCCTCAGCATCAGTTCTTCTGATGAACACCCAGGACTGATCTCCCTCAGGATGGACTGGTTGGATCTTCTTGCAGTCCAAGGGACTTTCAAGAGTCTTCTCCAACACCACAGTTCAAAAGCATCAATTCTTCAGTGCTCAGCTTTCTTCATAGTCCAACTCTCACATCCATACATGACCACTAGAAAAACCATAGCCTTGACTAGACAGGCTTTTGTTGGCAAAATAATGTCTCTGCTTTTGAATATGCTATCTAGGTTGGTCATACATTTCTTTCCAAGGAGTAAGCATCTTTTAATTTCATGGCTGAAGTCACCAACTGCAGTGATTTTGGATATCAGAAAAATAAAGTCTGCCACTGTTTCCACTGTTTCCCCATCTATCTGCCATGAAGTGATGGGACTGGATGCCATGATCTTCGTTTTCTATATGTTAAGTTTAAGCCAACTTTTTCACTCTCCTCTTTCACTTTCATCAAGAGGCTTTTTAGTTCCTCTTCACTTTCTGCCATAAGGGTGGTGTCATCTGCATATTTGAGGTTATTGATATTTCTCCCAGCAATCTTGATTTCAGATTGTGCTTCATCCAGCCCAGCTTTTCTCATGATGTACTCTGCATATAGATAAATAAGCAGGGTGACAATATGCAGCCTTGACATACTTCTTTCCTGATGTGGAACCAGTCTGTTTTTCCATGTCCAGTTCTAACTGTTGCTTCCAGACATGCATATAGGTTTCTCAAGAGGCAGGTCAGGTGGTCTGGTATGGCCATATCTTAAAGAAGTTTCCACAGTTTGTTGTGATCCACTCAGTCAAAGGCTTTGGCATAGTAAATAAAGCAGAAGTAGATGTTTTTCGGGAACTCTCTTGCTTTTTTGATGATCCAGGGAATGTTGGCAATTTGATCTCTGGTTCCTCTGCCTTTTCTAAAACCAGCTTGAACATCAGGAAGTTTATGATTTATGTATTGCTGAAGCCTGGCTTGGAGAAATTTCAGCATTACTTTACTAGCATGTGAGATGAGTGCAATTGTGCAGTAGTTTGAGTATTCTTTGGCATTGCCTTTCTTTGGGATTGGGATGAAAACTGACATTTTCCGGTCCTGTGACCACTGCTGAGTTTTCCAAATTTGCTGGCATATTGAGTGCAGCACTTTCACAGCATCATCTTTCAGGATTTGTAATAGTTTAACTGGAATTCCATCCCCTCCACTAGCTTTGTTCGTAGTGATGCTTTCTAAGGCCCACTTGACTTCACATTCCAGATGTCTGGCTCTAGGTCAGTGATCACACCATCGTGATTATCTGGGTTGTGAAGTTCTTTTTTTGTACAGTTATTTTGTGTATTCTTGCCACCACTTCTTAATATCTTCAGCTTCTGTTAGGTCCATACCATATCTGTTCTTTATTGAGCCCATCTTTGCATGAAATGTTTCCTTGGTATCTCTAATTTTCTTGAAGAGATCTCTAGTCTTTCCCATTCTATTGTTTTCCTCTATTTCTTGGCATTGATCACTTAGGAAGGCTTTCTTATCTCTCCTTGTTATTCTTTGCAACTCTGCATTCAAATGGGTATGTCTTTCCTTTTCTCATTGGCTTTTCACTTCCCAGCTTTTCAGAGCTATTTGTAAGGCCTCCTCAGACAGCTATTTTTCTTTTTTGCATTTCTTTTTCTTGGGGATGGTCTTGATTCCTATCTCTTGTACAATGTCACGAACCTCCATTCATAGCTCATCAGGCACTCTGTCTATCAGATCTAGTCCCTTAAATCTATTTCTCACTTCCACTGTATAATCATAAGGGATTTTATTTAGGTCATACCTGAATGGTCTAGTGGTTTTCTCCACTTTCTTCAATTTCAGTCTGAATTTGGCATTAAGAAGTTCATGATCTGAGCCACAGTATACTCCTTTTTTTTTTTTTTTTGCTGACTGTATAGAGCTTCTGTATCTTTGGCTGCAAAGAATATAATCAATTTGATTTTGGTGTCAACCATCTGGTGATGTCCATGTGTAGAGTCCTCTCTTGTGTTGTTGGTAGATCATATTTGCTATGACCAGTGTGTTCTCTTGGCAGAACTCTATTAGCCTTTGCCCTACTACATTCTGTACTCTAAGACCAAATTTGCCTGTTACTCCAGGTGTTTCTTGACTTCCTACTTTTGCATTCCAGTCCCCTATAATGAAAAGGACATCTGTTTTGGGTGTTAGTTCTAGAAGGTCTTGTAGGTCTTCATGTTGCTGCTGCTGCTGCTGCTAAGTCACTTCAGTCGTGTCCGACTCTGCGACCCCAGAGATGGCAGCCTACCAGGCTCTTCTTTCCCTGTGATTCTCCAGGCAAGAACACTGGAGTGGGTTGCCATTTCCTTCTCCAATGCATGAAAGTAAAAAGTGAAAGTGAAGTTGCTCAGTCGTGTCCGACTCTTCGCGATCCCATGAACTGCAGCCCACCAGGCTCCTCCATCCATGGGCTTTTCCAGGCAGGAGTACTGGAGTGGGGTGCCATTGCCTTCTCTGGTAGGTCTTCATAGAACTGTTCAATTTCAGCTTCTTCAGCGTTACTGCTTGGGGCATATACTTGAATTACCATGGTATTGAATGGTTTGCCTTGGAAACGAACAGAGATCATTCTGTTGTTTTTGAGATTGCATCCAAGTATTGCATTTTGGACTCTTTGTTGACTATGATGGCTACCCCATTTCTTCTAAGGGATTCCTGCCCACAGTAGTAGATATAATGGTCATCTGAGTAAATTGCCCCATTCCAGTCCACCTTAGTTCACTGATACCTAGAATGTCGATGTTCCCTCTGTCATCTCCTGTGTGACCAGGCTGGAATAAAATACTATTACTCTGTTATTAAATTTTCCATGTTTATTAAATGCATTTAGCTTAATGTCTCTCATATATAGCTCTATCAACTTGCCTTGCCTTGCAGTAGAAACTTTCAAATACTAATTTAGCTTCTTTCAAGAATATAGCAGTTTTCTTATTGTTACATCTTAAGCACTGGGGCAAAGACACAGAAAACTAAAGATGATAAGGGCTGTAAAGTTTATTTCCCACATCATTGATTTACCTCATCTCTGAAATGTAAGTAAGTTCCTGGAATTCAATAATCCAGTCTCCCTGTACTTCTTCAGATCTGATATATTGCATTTGTGATATTGACTACTCTGAGTTTCTTTTAATTAACTTTATATAAGTTGCAATATGTAAGTTTCCATTTGAATTTACTAACTTTGCTAAAATTGCTTTAATGTCTAAAGTGAGTAAGCTAATGAAGCTTGACGAGATAAAGTCCCATAGTCCTGTAAGTCTACTGTGTCCTTGGATACGATTTTATCAGGGTCATTTATAAGAATCTCAACTATTCTTTAAAGTAAACAAAGCATGCAAATAATATTTTAAAATCTCTTCACTGAAAAACTACTTGCTAAAAAATAACAACTCATGCCAGTTAATCCAGCAAAAATTATTTAAAAAGTAGTATAATATATATCTCCAGGATATATAACATGGTAAAAATAGTTACTAATATATGTAAATATGCCAAATTAAGTGTTTCAAGGATACATGGATGAGAGATATGGCCCTCAGTCGCAAGGAGATCATTTGCTAAATACCTTGAAACCCTGCTTGAATAACATAACACAGAGACCAGTAAAATCCATAATCATATTGTAAGATGATAGGAGGGTGCACTAAATAGAAGATATGATATGAACAAATGATTATAAAGTTTAGTTTTTTGTATTTTTATATGGCGTTGGAGAATAAATTAACTCCTGTGCATCTACATCTAGTTTGTGACCATCCTGAACACATTTTAGAAGATATGGTATCTACCTATATGTCTGAATTCATTTTCTGCTACTCCCCCCACCCCCATCCATATTTTGTTCTAATAGTATATATCCTCTTTCTGATACTGAAACAGGTCAATTTGGTTCCCATGTCAGGGCCTTTGCCACTACTGTAACCTCTGTCTGGAATGTTTCCTATTTCCACCTGCAGTACCAGTTATAGCTCGGCTGACTCCTGTTTAAAAATAATGCCTTGATTCAAATATTATCTCTTTAACCAAGATGAGCTGATCAGCCTTGGTCTGTCCTGTGTCTGAGTTTCTTTCAATCATATTTCTCTCCTCTATTATCAGCCATTACCCTCTTTTATTTCTTTATACCACTTTTTACTAACCAATTGTGTGGTAGTTTGAGCATTCTTTGGCATTGCCTTTCTTTGGGATTGGAATGAAAACTGACCTTTTCCAGTCCTGTGGCCACTGCTGAGTTTTCCAAATTTGCTGGCATATTGAGTGCAGCACTTTCACAGCATCATCTTTCAGGATTTGGAATAGCTTAACTGGAATTCTATCACCTCCACTAGCCTTGTTCGTAGTGATGCTAAGGCCCACTTGACTTCACATTCCAGGATCTGGCTCTAGGTCAGTGATCAACCATCATGATTATCTGGGTTGTAAAGATCTTTTTTGTACAGTTCTTCTGTGTATTCTTGCCATCTCTTCTTAATATTTTCTGCTTCTGTTAGGTCCATATATGTTCAAGCTGGTTTTAGAAAAGGCAGAGGAACCAGAGATCAAATTGCCAACATCCGCTGGATCATTGAAAAAGCAAGAGAGTTCCAGAAAAACATCTATTTCTGCTTTCTTGACTATGCCAAAGCCTTTGACTGTGTGGATCACAATAAACTGTGGAAAATTCTTAAAGAGATGGGAATACCAAACCACCTGACCTGCCCCTTGAGAAAGTTGTATGCAGGTCAGGAAGCAACAGTTAGAACTGGACTGGAACAACAGACTGGTTCCAAATAGGAAAAGGAGTACATCAAGACTGTATATTGTCATCCTGCTTATTTAACTTCTATGCAGAGTACATCATGAGAAGCGCTGGACTGGAAGAAACACAAGCTGGAATCAAAATTGCTGGGAGAAATATCAATAACCTCAGATATACAGATGACACCACCCTTATGGCAGAAAGTGAAGAGGAACTCAAAAGCCTCTTGATGAAAGTGAAAGTGGAGAGTGAAAAAGTTGGCTTAAAGCTCAACATCCTGAAAACGAAGATCATGGCATCCAGTCCCATCACTTCATGGGAAATAGATGGGTAAACAGTGCAAACAGTTTCAGACTTGGGGCTCCAAAATCACTGCAGATGGTGAGTGCAGCCATGAAATTAAAAGACGCTTACTCCTTGGAAGGAAAGTTATGACCAACTTAGATAGCATATTGAAAAGCAGAGACATTACTTTGCCAACAAAAGTCCATCTAGTCAAGGCTATGGTTTTTTCTGTGGTCGTGTATGGATGTGAGAGTTGGACTGTGAAGAAGGCTGAGCGCCAAAGAATTGATGCTTTCGAACTCTGGTGTTGGAGAAGACTCTTGAGAGTCCCTTGGACTGCAAGGAGATCCAACCAGTCCATTCTGAAGGAGATCAGCCCTGGGATTTCTTTGGAAGGAATGATGCTAAAGCTTAAACTCCAGTACTTTGGCCACCTCATGCGAAGAGCTGACTCATTGGAAAAGACTCTGATGCTGGGAGGGATAGGGGGCAGGAGGAGAAGGGGATGACAGAGGATGAGATGGCTGGATGGCATCACTGACTCGATGGACGTGAGTGTGAGTGAACTCCCGGAGTTGGTGATGGACAGGGAGGCCTGGCGTGCTGTGATTCATGGGGTCTCAAAGAGTTGGACATGACTGAGCGACTGATCTGATCTGATTTGATCTTACTAAGCAAAATTATAGTATGCATTATTATATTGAATATTTATGTATCCATTTCTGTGTGTACTGTATCTCTTCCAATTAGAATATTTAAACTTCCCTGAAGTTTTTCATTTTCTTTCAAAAAAGAATTTCAACCCCATTTCTCTCACTATTTAAGCCCCCAATGACTGTTTTTTCCAAACAGAAATTACCAATTAATAGAATTTTTAAACATATTGAAAGGATTTGAAGGGCTAAAGAATCAAGGAGAAGCAGAGGAAGAAAACTCCATACATTTGGCATAGCTTATGGAAAGGGAAGATAACAGAGAAAGTGAGGAATAGCAAGTAATGAATTAGGCAGAATCACAAAGTTTATATGGCAAAAAAAGCGGGGGAAGATAAGGCTGAAAAGGAGAGAGAAGATAAGATGGGTTAAATTCTTTTAGGCTAGCATATTGAAATTTTACAGAGTTGAATTTGAATTCAGGCATAAATCATGAATAGAATTTAGGAAAATTTTATTTTTGGTATAATAAAGAATTTTGTAATGTAAGCTCAGAATGAATTAGAAAAACATCCAAATGCTATTAACACAACCTAGGCAAACATTGAAACTACCCATTTTAACCCATTTCTACTGTGAAAACTTTTCTATTTCCCTTGACTATATTAGTTTTCCTCATCATCTCCTTTGGTATTTTATTTTTATATTTTTTCTATGGGATTCCTCTTTCTTAATACTTTTTTTTTTTTGGTTTGCTTAATTTTGAAAATGGTTTTTACTCTTTAGAAACACAGTATCTGTGTAGACACAGATGTCTGCTTTTGATGGTGCCTAAGATTAAAGTTTATATCCTGTAGTTAGGCAAAGACTTCCTCATCCTTATTCCCACACACTCTCCACCATGCTATGTTCTGATCTTACCACAGTCTTTTGTCCATGATTATTGAAAAATAATTTTTGCTTTTTAAAATTGTGTTCTAAAATTTCTGGTATAAATTTTCTCTCCCTTTACATGATAATTATATTAAACTAGTGTTTCCATAAACATGAGAATAAAAAGATTCCACCACCCTTAGAATTTTCTTTTTTTTTTTCACTCCCACTGGGAAAACATTCTAAGATACCCATCAAGGCATCTAATCATCAATGACACCTAATTTTGCTGGTATATTTTCCTAGAGATACCTTATGCTATGCTAAGTCACTTCAGTCGTATCTGACTCTGTGTGACCCCGTAGACGGCAGCCCACCAGGCTCCTCCCTCCCTGGGATTCTCCAGGCAAGAACACTGGAGTAGGCTGCCATTTCCTTCTCTAATGCATGAAAGTGAAAAGTGAAAGTGAAGTCGCTCAGTCATGTCCGACTCTTAGCGACCCCATGGATTGCAGCCTAACAGGCTCCTCCGTCCATGGGATTTTCCAAGCAAGAGTACTGGAGTGGGGTACCATACTGACCTATTATTTCTTCATCTTCTCACTGGTATTTCATAGTTTACAGCCAGTACATGTGAGAATGGCACTAGGATCTTAACATTCTTTGCTTTTCACTTTGACCATAACAAAAAAGTTGTATTCTTTAAATTCAGCCAGCAAAGTAAGATCACATTTTATTGACACATAACACTGAGACAAACACATATAAGGTTGTCTTGTCACAGATAAACACTGTTTAGACAAAGCTGTAACTCTAAACAAATAAGTAAATAAATAGATTTCTAGTAGATAGTTTAAAAGCTGATTAAAATGAATGGATTTTGGTTTTATAGTGACTCAGCACCTGAATAGAACACATAATGCACCTAATTGATTTTGAAGAAACATGTTATAAAATATAATTATAAAATTATAATTATATAAAATATAATTGTATCACTGTGAGATACAAAATTCATGTTGTCTTAAGCCACCATGTTCGTGGCAATTTGTTACAGTAGCCTTAGGAAGTTCATATAAATATCAAGAATTCATAACAAAATTATTTTAGATTGCATGGTAAACAATAATTAAGAGGAGTTTGCATCAATTAAATAAAATGTAAAGTAATTTTGTTTTATAATCCAACTGATATTAAGGAAAAAATCATATGAACACATTAAAATAAAGACTCTTACTGATTTGATATGAAATACTGACATGAAGATTTGTATAATTTAAAATATGCCACTATAACAGATATATATAATAAACAGGTTAATTAATGTTATCAATTTAAAGACTACTTAGAATTAGTCAATGACAAGATGAACTTGGGGCTTCCCAGGTGGTGATACTGGTAAAGAATCCACCTGCCGATGAAGGAGACCCAAGAAACACAGTTCAATTCCTAAATTGGGAAGAATCCCTGGTAAACCATTCCAGTATTTTGCCTGGAGTCTTCCATGGACAGAATAACCTAGTGGGCTACAGTCCATGGGGCTGCAAAGAGTTGGGCATGACTGAGTGACTGAGCACAAAATGAACTTGAAATACATGAATATCTTACATCTTAATAGAGGTTTTCCAAATTTGACAATAATTCTAAAAATATAGATGATTCTATTAATAAAAAGTTTTGAAGAATTTTTCAAACTACCAGTTGCAAAAATTAAATTTTTATTAGTAATCCTGTAGGAGACTAACTTTTCTTTCTCAATTATAAATTAAAACCATATTTAGAAATAGCTTTTATACAAGGAGAGTGAAGCTGTACAAAGTCAGCAAAAATAAGACCAGGAGGTAACTGTGGCTCAGATTATGAGTTCCTTATTGCAAAACTCAGACTTAAATTGAAGAAAGTAGGGGAAAACACTAGGCCATTCAAGTATGACCTAAAATAAACCCCTTACAATGGACGTGACAAATAGTTTCAAGGGATAAGAGCTGATAGAGTGCCTGATGAACTGTGGATGGAGGTTCATGATACTGTACAGGAGTTGGTGGTCAAAAACATCCCCAAGAAACAGAAATGTAAAAAAGACAAAATGGCTGTCTCAGGAGGTCTTACAAATAGCTGAGAAAAGAAATAAAGGCAAAGGAGAAAAATATAAATATATACTCATTGGAATGCAGAATTCCAAAGGATAGTAAGGAAATATAAGAAAGCCTTCCTAAGGGGGGGGGGGAACAGAGGAAGACAATAGAATCTGAAAAACTAGAGATATCTTTAAGAAAATTAGAGACACCAAGGGAACATTTCATGCAAAGACAGGCACAATAAAGGGTCGAAACAATATGGACCTTACAGAAGCAGAAAATATTAAGAAGAAGTAGCAAGAATACACAGAAAAACTATACAAAAAGATCTTATTGATCCAGATAAGTGCTGCATTCAATACATCAGCAAATATGGAAAACTCAGCAGTGGCTACAGGACAGGAAAAGTCAGTTTGCATCACAATCCCAAAGAAGGGCAATGCCAAAGGATAGTCAAATTACTGCACAATTTCACTAATTTCACACGTTAGTAATGTAATGCTTGAAATCCTTCAAGCTAGGCTTCAACAGTATGTGAACAGTGTACTTCTAGATGTACAAACTGGATTTAGAAAAGGCAAAGGAGCCAGAGATCAAATTGGGAACATCTTCTGAACCATAGAAAAAGCAAGAGAATTCCAAGAACAAAAACAAACAAAATCTACTTCTGCTTCATTTGCTATGCTAAAGCCTTTGACTGTGTGGAGCACAACAAACCTTTGGAAAATTCTTAAGGAGATGGGAATACCAGATCACTTTACCTGCCACTGAGAAACTTGAATGCAGGTCAAGAATCAACAGATGGAACCAGACATGGAACAACAGACTGGTTCCAAATTGGGAAAGGAGTACGACAAGGCTGTATACTGTCATCCTGTTTATTTATATGCAGATTACATCATGCAAAATGCTGGGCTGGATGAAAACAAGCTGGAATCAAGATTGCTGGGAGAAATATCAACGACCTCAGGTATGCAGATGACACCACCTTCAAGGCAGAAAACGAAGAGGAACCAAAGAGCCTCTTGAAGGTGAAAGAGGAGAACAAAAAAGCTGGCTTTGGCATATAGATGGGGAAACCATGGGAACAGTGACAGACTATTTCCTTGGGTTCCAAAATCACTGCGGATGGTGAACTGCAGCCATGAAATTAAAAAACGCTTGCTCCTTGGAAGAAAGCTATGACAAACAAGACATTACTTTGCCAGCAAATGTCTATATTGCCAAAACTATGGTTTTCCCAGCAGTCATGTATGAAAGTGAGAGTTGGACCATAAAGAAGGCTGAGTGCTGAAGAATTGTTGCTTTTGAACTATGGTGTTGGAGAAGAAGAAGACTCTTGAGAGTCCCTTGGACTTCGAGGAGATAAAACCAGTCAACCCTAAAGGAAAACAACCCTGAATATTCATTGGAAGGATTGATGCTTAAGCTCCAATAATTTGGCCACCTGATGGGAAGAGCCAACTCATTGGAAAAGACCTCGTTGCTGTGAAAAGACTGAAGGCAGGAGGAGAAGAGGGTGACAGAGGATAAGATGGTTCGATGGCATCACTGACTCAAGGGACACATGTTTGAGCACACTCCAGGAGATGGTGAAGGACAGGGAAGCCTGGCGTGCTGCAGTCCATGGGGTCTCAAAGAGTTGAACACCACTGAGTGACTGAACAATATATATAGTATAATTCACAAAAATAAAGACTAAAAAATATCACAGTGATGTAATAGGATGGTTAATAAAATCCTATTTTATTATTTTGAATGTGTATCATGCTATTTGTCAGTTCTTTAAACAGTCATAATTTATTGGCTTTTTCTTTTTAGTTGAATAAACCTGTATTTTAGTAGTGTATTCATATTTTTCTATTTTTTCTTGGAAGAGTTCCTCTGTTGGTATTTGTATACTCTTCACAATGTATAAGATTTCAATCAGTCCCTGCCTTTAATGATATTCTAATGTCTGGGATGCTTTTTATATCTGCATCTAAAAATAATCAGTTTATGATTTCCTGAGTCCTGGTCTCTGAACTTAAGAAATACCTCAGTGTTCCCTTCTCCCTTAACATGGTCTGAGTTCTTTTCTCTATTTCTCATGGCCCAGGATTCTTGGCTAGTATGAGACAGTCCTATTTGCCACAATACAACTATTTCCTTTTTTGATCAGTTGTGGAAGAACAAAACTCTCTTATCTTTCTTCTTGGTGCAAAGATACTCTATTCCTTTCTCATCAAAGCTCAACTTTTCTTCTTCTAAGAATAAGGGGGAATTGACCTCTCCTACCTTGTATCATATCATGCATTATTGAGGAAAATCAAATAAAACATGCTAAAATCTTCACTGGGACAAGATGCAACACAAGGTACTGGATTAATCAAGTTCTGTTGTTCAGTCACTAAGTCGTGTCTGACTCTCTGGTACTGCATGGATGACAGCACGCCAGGCTTCCCTGTCCTTCACTGTCTCCCAGAGTTTGCTCAAATTCATGTCCATTGAGTTGATGATGCTATCCAACCATCTCACCCTCTGTCATCCCCTTCTCCTGCCCTCTTCCTTCTAGTCAGAACATTTCCCCAACAACCTTCCCATCTCCACATCCCATTTCTTCTCCCTTAAGTAACCTTTGATTCTAATTTCCTAAAGAACTCAGGAAATGTTCATTTTGATAGTAATATCAGTAATACTCTTTTATTTTGAACCACCCATTTGAAATTAGTAAGCTTCAAATTATAAATTTATTATTTATCTTTGCCTCTATAAGAAACTAAAAACAACAACAAAAAAAAATCTACATTTTTTTCCTTGACAGCAATGAAAACTAACAGCAGTCCTTGGTGTTCATCTGCATACATTTATTTGCCTCTAAGCCTTCACCAGCTGTTTAAAGTTCTGCCACATGGTTCTGGCTTGACATTGCTGTTGGCGCATAGCTCTCCTTTCACTGTCACAGGGCCACGGCTCCTCTTGTCACTGCCAATCTTTACTGCAATCCTCATGTCACTGCTGAGCTACTTTCACAAAAATGACTGAAGCACTGTTCCACTTATGAGCCTTCTATTCTCTTAAGTTTCCTATTTCAAGAAACACATCTCATCCTCTGGCCAGGGGATATTTGAGTGTCACTTAGCATGTACTAGAAAATATTCTCTATGTTCTTTTTCAGTTCAGTTCAGTTCAGTCGCTCAGTCATGTCCGACTCTTTGCAAACCCATGAAACGCAGCACACCAGGCTTCCCTGTCCATCACCAACTCCCGGAGTTCACTCAGACTCACGTCCATCGAGTCAGTGATGCCATCCAGCCATCTCATCCTCTGTCGTCCCCTTCTCCTCCTGCCCCCAATCCCTCCCAGCATCAGAGTCTTTTCCAATGAGTCAACTCTTCGCATGAGGTGGCCAAAGTACTGGAGTTTCAGCTTCAGCATCATTCCTTCCAAAGAAATCCCAAAGCACAGGTCTGTGTCCTAAGCGCACATACATTTTCTTTCTCTTCATCCACTGGTATTATCTCAGAGAGGAGGGGTGGTCTTGCCCCAGTCCTAACATTTATTTAAGAGATTCTGCATCAAATTCTAACTTTATATATTTCCATGTATTTCTGTTTTGTTTTGTTTTTTCCTGATAGGAAGCTTATCTGGTGGACATGGGCCACAAAGAAAGCGTGATGGCTCACCCATACATGCCAGTATGAAGGTAGAACAGCTTTTGCCAGAAAAGTAGAGTGTTCTTTTTTTTGGTAGAACCTATGTTTTTATAATTTTTGTATCTCCACATGTATTATACTTAATGTTTATGTATACACCATATATATATATATATACATACACACACACACTATGAGTCATTTATATTAATATATTAATCAATTAGGTATATATATGTGGAATATCCTACAAGACTCTCTTAATATTTCTCAGCTCATTTAGGCCTCCCAGAATCCAAAATTAAAATGTTACCATGTCCTATAAAGATAATAATATTGATATTTTGAAACACTCCATAGTTTTAAAATTGCATCAAATTTACATGACGTGACCTAAAAATGTTTGAAAGAAATCATTGTTATAAAAATAAAATTTTAGAGATTTTTGAAATTAATAAAAATAGTTTTCTTTTTAGATTTTTATACAGATTAAATATATATTATACATGTTGAAGAAAATTAGGGACATATGGAAAAGTACAAAGACTATGTGATTAATACCTAAAGTCTTACTTCATAGAGATAACTTTGTTAATTTTCTCTTTCATGTAGATCTATATCTATACCCACAAACACGCGCACAACTGGAATCAATCTCAGTACTGTTCAGTTGCTCAGTTGTGTCCAACTCTTTGCAGCCCCATGAACTGTATCACGCCAGGCTTCCCTGTCTATCACCAAGTACCAGAATCAATCTAAATCTTCCTATTTTCAACTTACTGTAACCATTTTTTCCACTTAAATGTTGTAAACTTATTCTTTTATTAAAATTCTCCCAACCTATGGCTTTTAAACCAGTCCATTCTGAAGGAGATCAACCCTGGGATTTCTTTGGAAGGAATGATGCTAAAGCTGGAAACTCCAGTACTTTGGCCACCTCATGCGAAGAGTTGACTCACTGAAAAAGACTTTGATGCTGGGAGGGATTGGGGGCAAAAGGAGAAGGGGACGACAGAGGATGAGATGGCTGGATGGCATCACTGACTCGATGGACATGAGTCTGAGTGAACTCCGGGAGTTGGTGATGGACAGGGAGGCCTGGCGTGCTGCGATTCATGGGGTCGCAAAGAGTCGGACACGACTGAGCGACTGATCTGATCTGATCTGATGGCTTTTAAAAATCAATGCTGTTTTTTTAAAGTTTATAAAATAAGCTATCACTGGCTTAGAGGTTAAAGCATCTGCCTCCAATGAGGGAGACCTGGGTTCGATCCCTGGGTTGGGAAGATCCCCTGGAGAAGGAAATGGCAACCTACTCCAGTATTCTTGCCTGGAGAATCCCATGGACAGACGAGCCTGGTGGGCTACAATCCACAGGGTCGCAAAGAGTCGGACACAACTGAGAGACTTCTCTTTCACTTCAAGTGGATATAAAGAATGGGAAAAAGCCAAAGCCATAGCTAATCAAAATGATTCTTTGATGAGATATATTCTTCAATTTCTTTTTTCTTCAGGAGTAGGTATCTGATAAATAAACTTGTATATAGTGATTCTAACCCTGAAATCTCGAAGTGCACAGATTATTAGGAGCAAAATTCCGTAAAATAAAATCATGCCAGTATATGCCAAACGCTGTTAGTGACATAAATTTGAAAAAAAGAAAAACAAACAAAATATTTCCCACATAACTGGTTGCTGTATGTGGTCAACTATTATTAAGCAAAAGTTCAAGGTATTTATTAATTTTGCAAAACCAAAGGAACGTTTTGAGTGAGGTACCAATGTATCTGACAGTAATATCAGAATTATTTATAATTTCAGGCTTCACATTAAAAACCAATACTTTCAGGTAATATAATAGAATCATTTTAGCAATAAATAGAAATTCCTCCTGTCAAATGTCAAGCAAGTCTTAAACTTTGTAAGTAGAGACTTTTATTCCAAAGGATTATTACAAGGGGAGAAAAGCACAATTACAATAAGGAGAATGCTCTGACACAAGGTCTACAAACAGCTCAAGAGTTAGAAAAGATATTTTTGTTGTTTTTGTTTGGTTTTTCATGGAGAGGAAATAATGCTAGGAAAAAAAGAAAAGTGTGAAGAAGTGGAAGTAAAAAATGGTGGCAGAGACCACTTAACCTTGAGGACTATTTTCAGGAAGTGGTGTAAGCTGGCTCAGGCAGACAGAGAGCCAAAGTTCAGGGTCCTGAAGGGCAGAGAGGAGCTGAACTGAAACTTGGTTTGAAAGCATTTGGTTCTAATTGATCACTGGAGACAAGCAGTTCAGATAATTATTTATGAGGCAAAGAAAGGGAATACTGAGTCTGTATCTGGCCGTTTCACAGGTGGACAAAGGTGGCATCTATTTTAAGTCCTTCAGGAAGGGTAGTTCTTTGCAGGAAGCTATTTTCCAGAACACAGGGCATGGTGGGAGTGGGGGCTCTTTTAATCTTTTCTATTTCTAACAGCACAGAGATCAGGTAAAATTCAACATTATTACTTGATATAAAAACATACTGACATTGTTGCTATATGTAGTAGTATTTATACATGCACCTACCAAACCCTACTCCCCCCAAACATGTGCACATAATATATTAGTAGATAACATGAATGTCAATTTTTCCTTGAGATCAAAATCATGTAAATGTCACCTTTTCCCAAACTCATAGTGAATTAAGTCAAGGTGCACAATTGGTGAACTATACAATAAGAGTATGTTTAGTCTTCTAAGAAACTAAACCATTTTCCAAAGTGGTTGTACTCTTTTGCTGCCCAACCAGCAGTTACAGTTCCTGCTGCTCTACAGCCTTGCTGCATTTGATTCAATATTCCTGGAGTTTGGACTTTCAAACAGGGATTGGGTGCTTCCTCATTGTTAAATTCAGCAATTTGTCAATTATTGTCAATAACTTGGCTACTCCAGCTCTGCTTTCGAGTGAGATTGCAGCTTGTTTCTAGGTTTCTTCTCTAGTAAGTTGTGGTTCTATTAGCTTGTTGGTCTAATTGAGCAGCAGTGGTTTGCCTCATGACCTCTGTTATCTTATGGATCTAAGAAGAGTTGTTGATTTTTAAGTTTGCTCAGTTTTTTCCTTATTTCAGTATTGAGTTGTTACTTACAGGCTTCTAACTTGCCAGCTTGACCTCACTTTAAAAAAAAAATCTCAACATATGAGATTTTAGTTCCCCAACTAGGGATCAGACCCATACCCACTGCAGTGGAAGCATGGAGTCTTAACCACTGGACCACCAGGGAAGTCCCTTGGCCTCACCTTTAAACACTGTGTTGCCATGTCTTTGTATATATTTCTTTTTCTGCTTTCAGTCCCTTTGGGGTCTCTTCATCAGTCTAGGGACCTCTTTCTCTAGTAGCACTGTATACCAAACATACAAGTCCTGTCTAGTTTTTAATTACAACACAATCTAAGGATATTTATGAAGCAGATAATAAAAAATTTAAAAAGTGTACTATATGATTTCATTTGAGTACACTAGGTACTTGTTCATTTCTCTTTTGTCCACCAAAATCATTCATTATTTTTCTTATAATTAATTATGACTAGTTTTATCAAAAATAATAGAGACAAAAGAAGAAACTGTTTTAACCAACTCTACAGGCAAATCTCCTTTTCCCCAGTTGTAATTGTATCTCTAGCTATAGACAGACATTCTCAATATTTTAAGAACATTCTAGGTGGAATATTGAAAGGCATTCAGACTCCATCAGAGTTTCAAAAGTGGAGCAGTATGCCCAGGCACAGGCCTCAGGGTTAGCTTGTCAGAAAAACAATATAGTTGAAACTCAGCCAAAAATTCTATCTTCCAGCTTGTTTAAGGGAGAATCCTCTTAGTCAGAGTTCCAAAGAAACAGAACCAATTGAATATATATATACAATATATTCAATATATAAATATAGATATAAATATATATATACATACACACATAGATATGTCTAAAAATAGTATAATACTTTAATTAAAAATATTAATTCATCTGAGTCTTCAGTGAATTGTAATTGTTTTGCAATAGTAACATCAAAAATCACTGATCACAGATCACCATAACAAACACAATAATAATGAAAAAGTTGATGTATAGAACAGTCTTTTGGACTCTGTGGGAGAGGGAGAGGGTGGGATGATTTGGGAGAACGGCATTGAAATACGTATAATATCATATATGGAACGAGTCGCCAGTCCAGGTTCGATGCACAATACTGGATGCTTGGGGCTGGTGCACTGGGATGACCCAGAGGGATGGTATGGGGAGGGAGGAGGGAGGAGGGTTCAGGATGGGAAACACATGTATACCTGTGGCAGATTCATTTCGATATTTGGCAAAACTGATACAATATTGTAAAGTTTAAAAATAAAAATAAAATAAAATAAAATACTGTAAGAAATGTGACACAGAGATGCAAAATGAGCAAATGCTATGCCTGTGAGGCATGCTTTGCTTTATTGTGCATCATGTCAATGTCACTCTGCTTCATTGATAACCCCCCCCCCTTTTTTTTTTTTAGCAAACTGAAGGTCTGCACAACCTTGCATCAAGCAAGTCTATGGGCACCACTTTATAATGGTGTGTTATTTTTTTATATAAAGATATATGCATTGCTTTTTTTAGGCACAATGCTATTGCTGCATACTTGATAGACTACAGTATAGTATAAATATCACTTTTATATGTGCTGAGAAACCAAAAAATTTGTGTGGCTTGCTTTATTGCAATATTGACTTTATTATAGTGGTCTGGAACTGAACCCATGATACCTCTAAGGTATGCCTGTGTATGCGATGTATTATAAGAATTGGCTCACATAGTTATGGAAGCTGAAAAAATCCCACAATCTGCTATCTGTGAGCAAGAAAACCAGAAAAGTTGGTGGTATAATTCAGTTTGAATCTGAAGGCCTAAGAATCAAAGGAGCTGGTAAAGTAAGCACTGGTATCTGAAGGCCCTAGAACTAGGAGTTTCACTGTCAGGAAAAGATGAATATTCCACCTCAAGAAGAGAAAGACAGAATTCACCTATTCACCTCCCCCCCACCCCATTCCGAATCTTAATGGATTGGACGATGCTTCCACTTTAATGAGGGTGGCTCTTTTAACTCAGCCTACTGAATCAAATGCTAATCTTTTCCAGAAACACCCTCACAGATATACTCAGAAATAGTTTTGCCAGCTATTTGGGCATCCTTTAGCCTAGTCAAGCTGTTACATAAAATTAACCATCACAATGGGACTTCCTTGGCAGTCCAGGGGTTAAGACTCCATGCTTCCAATGCAGGGGGTGTGGGTTTGATCCCTGGTCAGCGAACTAAGTTGTCACACGCCATGCCTTGTGCCACCCCCCACCAAATTAATCATCCCAAGGATTAAGCTATACACTTGAAGGATGCTTATATGATGCCTACTTATATCTACCTATTTCAACCAGGGAAGATTCCTTCTGTTGCCCGTTCTGGTCAGCTGCAGTGCTTTGGGGGAAATTAAAAACTGTCCTATGTCAATATTGAGGAAACCCTCTCCTGTTAATATTATTCCTTAATCTAAACCTGAATTTTTGATTATAAGACAATAACAGCTGAAGAAAATTTATTTCCAACCAAATTAGAAAAAGAACAAGTTAACAGAGAAAATGTTTCTCACAGAAGTAGAATTAACTCAGGAAATAAGCTGATATTTTGAAAATATTATGAGTAGTATTCTAAGTGTGAGGTAGAAAGACAATACATTCATAAATATGAATATTCAGCTTTGAAGAAGGAATAATTGTATCTTTAAAATTAACCAAAAAAGTCTTGGATATTTAAGAGAAATCTGTCAATAGGATTTGTATTCAGAGCACATGTTAATTTAGATTTGAAGGCATGAGTTAGGGAAGGGCATCTGAAATGAAACCAGAATTATAACTAGGAAACAGTCAAATGAAGGACTAATGAAAGAATCCCATAGTTGAACAAAACCTGTGCTGAAAATGAAAAGGTTTTAGCCTGCCTGAAAAACCATAAAAAGCCAGTTTGGTGGATGAAAGCTATATTGCCAGATAAATTCAGAGAGGAAGGAAGTCTGAGGTTAGACTTTAAGGCCTTGCATGAAAGACTTTGACTCTGATTCTTGTGATGGTACACCACTGAAACAACGAAAGCAAGGGATCTGACTTTTTACTTTTTGAAATCATGCAGTATACATTGCGGAAAATACACATGGGGACGGGCAAGACTAGCTGGGGGACATTGTTTAGAAAGCTACTGTTTAGCCAATTAAAAAAAATAATAATCTGGACTAGAGTGATGGCAGTGGGATCAAAATGAATTCCAGCTATATTTATTTGTTTATCTTTGGCTGTGCTGGGTTTTTGTTGCTGTGCAGACTCTCTAGTTGTGGCGAGCAGGGGCTACTCTGTAGTTGCGGTGTTTGTGCTTGTCATTGCATTGGCCTCTCTTGTGAAGCACAGGCTGCAGGTATGCAGGCTTCAGTAGCTGCGGCACGTGGGCTCAGAGTTGCATGCCCCAGACTCGCCAGCACGGGTTCAATAGTTGTGGTGCATGAGCCCAGCTGCCCCATGGTCTATGGGATCCAGATAAGGGAACAAACCCATGTCTTCTACACTGGCAAGTGGCTTTTTTTTAACCACTGAGCAACCAGAGAAGCTCCCAGTTATATTTTAGAAACAGAATTGGTAGGAATTTTTGATGGCTTGGTTATGAAGGTAAAGAAGGTCTCAACAAAACAGGACATGAAGTTCAGGAAGACAGCCTAGTATTTGGAGAAATTTAGTATATTACAAAGATGTCAAATCAGATCTATGGGAATGTATAAAGTAACCTTTCAGTGGCTTGGACCAATTGACTCACTATTTGGAAAAATAAATTATATACCCACCACTCATCATCCATAAATCTCAAATGGATTAAATATTGAAGGCTGAAATTTTAAAATAGAGGAAAATATTAAAAAGTGCTTTAATAAAATTGAGTAGGAGAAAATTATCTAATTTTGACACAAAACCAGAAGTCATAAAGGAAAACTTAAAAAATTTTCCTCTAAATAGAATCGATTACATACAAACAAAAAATATCTGTATAGCAATAAACACTCTAATAAATGTTGAAGGAAAACTACAAACTAAGAAAATATCTCAAGATACATGGTAGGCAAAGAATTTCTTTCATAACATATGAACTGAATCTAATCAATCATATAAAGATCAGTTCACTTCAGTTCAGTCACTCAATCATGTCCAACTCTTTGTGACTCCATGAATCGCAGCACGCCAGGCCTCCCTGTCCATCACCAACACCCGGAGTTCACTCAGACTCATGTCCATCAAGTAAGTGATGCCATCCAGCCATCTCATCCTCTGTCGTCCCCTTCTCC
>NW_011495084.1:5134017-5134375 GCF_000754665.1 Bison bison bison
GCCCACTTGACTTCACATTCCAGATGTCTGGCTCTAGGTCAGTGATCACACCATCGTGATTATCTGGGTTGTGAAGATCTTTGTTGTACAGTTGTTCTGTGTATTATTGCCACCTCTTCTTAATATCTTCTCCTTCTGTTAGGTCCATACCATTTGTGTCTTTTATCAAGCCCATATTTGCATGAAATGTTCCCTTGATAGCTTTAATTTTCTTGAAGATATCTCTAGTCTTTCCCATTCTGTTGTTTTCCTCTATTTCTTTGCATTGATCGCTGAGGAAGGCTTTCTTATCTCTTCTTGCTATTCTTTGGAACTCTGCATTCAGATGCTTATATCTTTCCTTTTCTCCTTTACTTTT
>NW_011495084.1:5134475-5135357 GCF_000754665.1 Bison bison bison
TGTCCAACTCTTTGTGACTCCATGAATCGCAGCACGCCAGGCCTCCCTGTCCATCACCAACACCCGGAGTTCACTCAGACTCATGTCCATCAAGTAAGTGATGCCATCCAGCCATCTCATCCTCTGTCGTCCCCTTCTCCGCCTGCCCCCATCCCTCCCAGCATCATAGTATTTTCCAATGAGTCAACTCTTTGCATGAGGTGGTCAAAGTACTGGAGTTTCAGCTTTAGCATCATTCCTTCCAAAGAAATCTCAGGGCTGATCTCCTTCAGAAGGGACTGGTTGGATCTCCTTGCAGTCCAAGGGACTCTCAAGAGTCTTCTCCAACACCACAGTTCAAAGGCATCAATTCTTCGCTGCTCAGCCTTCTTCACAGTCCAACTCTCACATCCATATATGACCACTGGAAAAACCATAGCCTTGACTAGATGAAACTTTGTTGGCAAAGTAATGTCTCTGCTTTTCAATACGCTATCTAGGTTGGTCATAACTTTCCTTCCAAGGAGTAAGCGTCTTTTAATTTCACGGCTGCAGTCACCATCTGCAGTGATTTTGGAGTCCAGAAAAATAAAATCTGACACTGTTTCCACTGTTTCCCCATCTATTTCCCATGAAGTGATGGAACCGGATTCCATGATCTTCGTTTTCTGAATGTTGAGCTTTAAGCCAACTTTTTCACTCTCCACTTTCACCTTCATCAAGAGGTTTTTTGTTCCTCTTCACTTTCTGCCATAAGGGTGTTGTCATCTGCATATCTGAGGTTATTGATATTTCTCCCGACAATCTTGATTCCAGCTTGTGCTTCTTCCAGTCCAGCGTTTCTCACGATGTACTCTGCATGTAAGTTAAAATAAGTAGGGTGACAATATATAGCCTTGATGC
>NW_011495084.1:5135466-5142737 GCF_000754665.1 Bison bison bison
GATATCTCTAGTCTTTCCCATTCTGTTGTTTTCCTCTATTTCTTTGCATTGATCGCTGAGGAAGGCTTTCTTATCTCTTCTTGCTATTCTTTGGAACTCTGCATTCAGATGCTTATATCTTTCCTTTTCTCCTTTACTTTTCACTTCTCTTCTTTTCACAGCTATTTGTAAGGCCTCTCCAGACAGCCATTTTGCTTTTTTGCATTTCTTTTCCATGGGGATGGTCTTGATCCCTGTCTCCTGTACAATGTCATGAACCTCAGTCCATAGTTCATCAAGCACTCTATCTATCAGATTTAGGCCCTTAAATCTATTTCTCAGTTCCACTGTATAATGATAAGGGATTTGATTTAGGTCATACCTGAATCGTCTAGTGGTTTTCCCTACTTTGTTCAATTTAAGTCTGAATTTGGTAATAAGGAGTTCATGATCTGAGCCACAGTCAGCTCCTGGTCTTGTTTTTCTTGACTGTATAGAGCTTCTCCATCTTTGGCTGCAAAGAATATAATCTCATTTTGGTGTTGACCATCTGGTGATGTCCATGTGTAGAGTCTTCTCTTGTGTTGTTGGAAGAGAGTGTTTGCTATGAGCAGTGCATTTTCTTGGCAAAAGGAAATGATAAAAAAGACAAATTATGAATTGTGTGCCTATTATACTAGGTTTTGTGCTAAATGTGTCATATGTGCTAAGTTGCTCCAGCAGTGTCTGACTGTCTTTGTACCTATGGTCTGTAGCTAACCCAGGTCCTCTGTCCATGGGATCTCCAGGCAAGAATACTGGAGTGGGTTGCCATTCCCTTCTCCTGGGATCTTCCCAATCCAGGGATTGAACTGTCATTTCTCGTGTCTCCTGCATTCGCAGGCAGATTCTTTGCAACTAGCACCACCTGGGAAGCCCAACCAGTCATATACATTATTTTATTTATTCCTCACAGAACATCTATAATAAGGAAACTGTTTTGAATCCTTATTCTACAGATGAGGAAAGTGAGTTTCTGTGAGTAAAGAACTCTTTTTTAGAACATGTACATTATGATAACTCCCCTCCTTGTTAGCAAAAAATTATTTCCTGCTTCTACCTTATCTTCTGTATCCAAGCATGTGCATAGATACACACATACACACACACACTGCTTAGTATCTGTCAGCAGTACTACAGATATTTAATGAAAAATAGCTTCTTTTGAAATTGTGGTGAGTAATATTTGTAATGAATATGTATTTTCAACATGAATTCATTGTTATATATTAGAACAGCAAATGATTTATATAGACAATTTGAAGGTCACAAATTCAAGAAAATAATTATTCTGTATTAAAAAGTTTTATTGAATTTTTTCATGAACTACAAATGTTAATATACTCCTTAATAATAAATACATGGCTTTCTTGATGTGACAATATTCCTTATTAGAAAATTATTAGTTTACTGGCTTAAAATGATTTTGAAATAATCATTTACACAGGACAGTGCTGCAAAGCATCTAAATATTCAGTTCAGTTCAATTCAGTCTCTTAGTAGTGTCCAACTCTTTGTGACCCCATAACTGCAGCAAGCCAGGCCTCCCTGTCCATCACCAACTCCTGGTGTTCATTCAAACTCATGGCCACTGAGTCAGTAATACATCCAACCATCTCATCCTCTCTCATCCCCTTCTCCTCCTGCCTTCAATCTTTCCCAGCATCAGGGTCTTTTCAAATGAGTCACATCTTCGGATCAGGTGGGCAAAGTTTTGGAGTTTCAGCTTCAGCGTCATTCCCTCCAAAGCAATCCCCGGGCTGATCTCCTTCAGAATGGACTGGTTGGATCTCCTTGCAGTCCAAGGGACTCTCAAGAGTCTTCTCCAACACCACAGTTCAAAAGCATCAATTCTTCGGTGCTCAGCTTTCTTTATAGTCCAACTCTCACATCCATACATGACTATTGGAAAAACCATAGCCTTGACTAGATGGGCCGTTGTTGGGAAAGTAATGTCTCTGCTTTTTACTATGCTGTCTAGGTTGGTAATAACTTTTCTTCCAAGGAATAAGCATCTTTTAATTTTATGGCTGCAGTCACCATCTGCAATGATTTTGGAGCCCCAAAAAATAAAGTCTGTCACTGTTTCCCCATCTATTTGCCATGAAGTGATGGGATCAGATGCCATGATCGTAGTTTTCTGAAAGTTGAGCTTTCAGCCACATTTTCACTCTCCTCTTTCACAATCATCAGGAGTGATGATTTCACAATCTTTGGTTCTTCTTCACTTTCTGCCATAAGGGAGAAAGTAACTTTCTGTCATCTGTATATCTGAGGTTGTTGATATTTCTTCCTGCAATCTTGATTCCAGCTTGTGCATCATCCAGCCCAGTGTTTCTCATGATGCACTCTGCATATAAATTAAATAAGCAGGGTGACAATATGTAGCCTTGACGTACTCCTTTTCCTATTTGGGACCAGTCTGTTTTTCCATATCCACTTCTAATTGTTGCTTCCTGACCTGCATACAAGTTTCTCAAGAGGCAGGTAAGGTGGTCTGGTATTCCCTTCTCTTTCAGAATTTTCCACACTTTCTTGTGGTCCACACAGTCAAAGGCTTTGGCATAGTCAATAAAGCAGAAGTAGAAGTTTTTTGGACCTTTCTTGCTTTTTTGATAATCCAAAGAATGTTGGCAATTTGATCTCTGGTTCCTCTGCCTTTTCTAAAACCAGCTTGAACATCTGGAAGTTCAAGATGAGTGAAATTATGTGGTAGTTTTAGCATTCTTTGGCATTGCCTTTCTTTGGGATTGGAATGAAAACTGATCTTTTGCAGTCCTGTGGCCACTGGTGAGTTTTCCAAATTTGCTGGCATATTGAGTGCAGCACTTTCACAGCATCATCTTTTAGGATTTGAAAGAGGTTAACTGGAATTCCATCAGCTCCATTAGCTTTGTTTGTAGTGATGCTTCATAAGGTCCACTTGACTTCACATTCCAGGATGTCTGGTTCTAGGTTAGTGATCACACCATCGTGGTTATCTGGGTACAGATCTTTTTTGTATAGTTCTTTTGTGTATTTTAGCCATCTCTTCTTAATATCTTCTCCTTCTGTTAGGTGCATACATTTCTGTCCTTTGTTGAGCCCATCTTTGCATGAAATGTTCCCTTGGTATGTCTAATTTTCTTGAAGTGATCTCTAGTCTTTTACAGTCTATTGTTTTCCTCTATTTCTTTGCATTGATCGCTGAGGAATGCTTTCTTATCTCTCCTGGCTATTCTTTAGAATTCTGCATTCAAATGGGTATATCTTTCATTTTCTCCTTTGAGTTTCGCTTCTCTTCTTTTCATAGCTATTTGTAAGGCCTCCTCAGACAGCTTTTTTGCTGTTTTGCATTTTTTTTTCCCTTGGTGATGGTCTTGATCCCTGTCTCCTATACAATGTTATGAACCTCGGACCATCTATCATGGCAATCTATCACTGTGCCAGCCTAAATATTTAATTTAGCAGAAGCAATGGATGCAAAGCCTGGCACTGGCACTTCAGAGTTTATAAGAGATGCGGTTTGTTTTTTTTTTTTAATTGGGAGAAATATGCTTAAATCGGGCTCCCCATGTGGCACTGGGGCTTTCCTGGTAGTTTGGCTGGTAAAGAATCTGCCTGCAATGCAGGAGACATAAGAAACCTGATTAGATCCCTGGGTTGGGAAGATCCCCTGCAGGAAAGCACAGCAACCCGCTCCAGTATTCTTGCTTGGAGAATCCCATGGACAGAGGAACCTGTTGGGCTACAGTCCACAGGGTTGCAAACAGTCAGACATGACAGAAGCATACATGCAAGCATGCTTATATTGATAGTTCTAGGCTGGCCTATGGAGATAATCAGGGGATAAGTGTTCATAAGCATTTCTTACATTTATATATTTTGAGTTACATAAGCATTCTTAAATATCTTTTTTTATAACTGTCACCAGTATTTAATATTTATAATAAAAACACTAGTATTCTTTTGAAGTAGAGTCCCTCCTGTTTTATGGCATCAATTTTTGGCATAAGACATACAAATTGCTGTTTGAATATAAACAAACCTCTTCCAAAATCTAAAATGGATTGTCAAAAGTAGTAGTTTTTTTTTCCCCTAGCAGTCAAGCAAATATTATCACATCACAATGCTCATAATAAACCTAATGGTATAATTGTATGTAATATTATTCTAACCCAAGAAATGGGAGGTAAATGAATCCAGACTTTACAAAATATTTGATGTCCTCCAGTGGGAAAATAAATTATAACATAGGAGATACAGTTCCTTTGGCAGAGCATCCTATTTAGGTTTTTTTTTTTTTTTTTAATGGCATGTTATTTTTCTTGGGTCTGATGGAATTCTGATGATAGAATGTAGAAAAAGATTAAATTCTTCACAATACATGTCTGGTTGCTTGACGATTTCAAACACTGTGAGTTTTGTAAAGTGCAGGGAATGACATTGAGCTGAGTGTACAGTAGACTGAAAGAAAATTAAGGCTCTCCTTTTATCACAAATGAGAATAATTCATGTAGCTATATTGAATGCTAAAGTATGGATAAGTTTAATTTAACTTGATAAATATTCCTTTCTATAGATGAGAGAATATATAATTTGATGTGTGCTAACATAAGCTAGAGTAGGTTTTTAGACAGCTACTATTACTATTATTTCTTTTTTCTAACTCATATGTCATTCAAAGCAAAAGACTTAATATTTTCATTTCTCAGATTTCTTCAGCCAAAAAAGTATTTTTCCTTTTAAAGGTATGTATTTGGATTGTCTTTTATAATCAGTTTACCTGTCTTTCTCCTTTCCCTCAATTAATTCTTGTCTCTTTAGAGGAAAAATAAAAGACAGCAAAAACAAGGCTTGGGCCTTTATTTAGCTTGTTAGCAGGTACTTATTGATCATAAAGTTTAAAGCAGTTTTTAGCAGTTGTACTTTTAATTAGAATACTACATGTTTGATCTTAGTATAAATTGGGGGCAATTCTCCCCAGTTATTGAGAAAGTAGTTTTTTCTTATATATAAGAATGTTTTAGGGACTTGAGGTAAAGAAGATATGTGTGTATGTATACATATATATATATATATATATATATGAACATATAATATGAATATATTATATATGTGAATAATACTATATGTGACTATTATATATGAATACATATATATATGAAAAGAGTGATCATTAAGTCATAATTTGATTTCTGGGAAAATATTTATGAAAATACAATACAAAGGATATAATATCTTAGCAATAAGGAAAAAAGTGATGAAATGATTTGACAGAATTTTGTTAAAGAAACTTTTAGACTAATATATATTACCTCTCTGAAAAGGGAAAGTTGCTTACTCGTGTCTACCTCTTTGTGACCCATGGACTATACAGTCCATGGAATTCTCCAGGCCAGAATACTGGAGTGGGTAACCTTTCCCTTCTCCAGGAAATCTTCCCAACCCAGGGATCAAATCCAGTTCTGCTGCATTGCAGGCAGATTCTTCACCAGCTGAGACACGAGGGAAGTCCATATATCTCCTTGCTGCTAAGTCGCTTCAGTTGTGTCCGACTCTGTGCGACCCCATAGACAGCAGCCCACTAGGCTCCTCTGTCCCTGGGATTCTCCAGGCAAGAATACTGGGGTAGGTTGCCAATTCCTTCTCCAATGCATGAAAGTGAAAAGTGAAAGTGAATCGTTCAGTCGTGCCCAACTCTTAGTGACCCCAGGGACTGGAGCCTATCAGGCTCCTCTGTCCATGGGATTTTCCGACAAGAGTACTGGAGTGGGGTGCCATTGCCTTCTCCAATATATCTCCTTAGTGACTACAAAATGGAATCCAGCCTCAAGATATGTTAATATGTCTTTTACTTATTAAAAGTAAAATTAGAGTGTGTTTATATTTCTAACACATGGCTTTATTTTTTTAATTCTTTAAAATTAATTAAGTTATTTATTTTACTTTACAATATTGTATCGGTTTTGCCATACATTGACTTGAATCCGCCATGAATGTATATGTGTTTCCCATCCTGAACCCCCCTCCCACCTCCTTCCACATCCCATCCCTCCGGATCATCCCAGTGCGCCAGCCCCAGGCACCCTGTATCATGCATCAAACCTGGGCTGGTGATTCATTTCACATATGATATTTTACATATTTCAGTGCCATTCTCCCATATTATCCCACCTTCGCCCTCTCCCACAGAGCCCAAGAGACTGTTCAATACATCGGTGTCTCTTTTGCTGTCTCGCATACAGGGTTATAGTTACCTTCTTTCTAAATTCCACATATATACATTAGTATACTGTATTGGTGTTTTTCTTTCTGGCTTACTTCACTCTATATAAAAGGCTCCAGTTTCATCCACCTCATTAGAACTGATTCAATTGTATTCTTTTTAATTGCTGAGCAAAGGCAATGCCAAAGAATGTTCAAACTACCACACAATTGCACTCATCTCATACGCTAGTAAAGTAACGCTCAAAATTCTCCAAGCCACACTTCAGCAATACGTGAACCATGAACTTCCAGATGTTCAAGCTGGTTTTAGAAAAGGCAGAGGAATCAGAGATCAACTTGCCAAATTCTGCTGGATCATCAAAAAAGCAAGAGAGTTCCGGAAAAACATCTATTTCTTCTTCACTGACTATGCCAAAGCCTTAGACTGTGTGGATCACAATAAATTGTGGAAAGTTCTGAAAGAGATGGGAATACTAGACCACCTGACCTGCCTCTTGAGAAACCTATATGCAGGTCAGGAAGCAACAGTTAGAACTGGACATGGAACAACAGACAGGTTCCAAATAGGAAAAGGAGTACGTCAAGGCTGTATATATGGTCACCCTGTTTATGTAACTTCTATGCAGAGTACATCATGAGAAATGCTGGGCTGGAAGAAGCACAAGCTGGAATCAAGATTGCTGGGAGAAATATCAATAACCTCAAATATGCAGATGACACCACCCTTATGGCAGAATGTGAAGAGGAACTAAAAAGCCTCTTGATGAAAGTGAAAGAGGAGAGTGAAAAAGTTGGCTTAAAGCTCAACATTCAGAAAACTAAGATCATGGCATCTCATCCCATCAGTTCATGGGAAATAGATGGGGAAACAGTGGAAACAGTGTCAGACTTTATTTTTGGGGCTCCAAAATCACTGCAAATGGTGACTGAAGTCATGAAATTAAAAGATGCTTACTTCTTGAAAGGAAAGTTATAACCAACCTAGATAGCATATTCAAAAGCAGAGACATTATTTTGCCACAAAGGTCCATCTAGTCAAGGCT
>NW_011495084.1:5142837-5146402 GCF_000754665.1 Bison bison bison
GAGTGAACTCTGGGAGTTGGTGATGGACAGGGAGGCCTGGCGTGCTGCGATTCATGGGGTCACAAAGAGTCAGACACGACTAAGTGACTGAACTGAACTGAATATTCCATTGTGTATATGTACCACAGATTACTTATCCATTCATCTGCTGATGGACATCTAGGTTGCTTCCATGTCCTTGCTATTATAAACAGTGCTGCGATGAACATTGAGGTACATGTGTCTCTTTCAATTCTGGTTTGTGTATATGCCCAGCAGTTGGATTGCTGAGTCATAAGGCAGTTCTATTTCCAGTTTTTTAAGGAATCTCCACACTGTTCTCCATAGAGGCTGTACTAGTTTGCATTCCCACCAAAGTGTAAGAGGGTCCCTTTTCTCCACACCCTTTTAAGCATTTATTGCTTGTAGACTTTTGGATAGCAGCCATTCTGAGTTGTGAAATGGTACCTCATTGTGGTTTTGATTTGCATGTCTCTGATAATGACACCAACTCCGGGAGTTGGTGATGGACAGGGAGGCCTGGCATGCTGCAATTCATGGGATCGCAAAGAGTCAGACACAACTGAGCGACTAATGTGATCTGATCTGACCTGATAATGAGTGATGCTGAGCATCTTTTCATGTGTTTGTTAGCCATCTGTATGTCTTCTTTGGAGAAGTGTCTGTTTAGTTCGTTGGCCCACTTTTTGATTGGGTCTTTTATTTTTCTGGAATTGAGCTGCAGGAGTTGCTTATATATTTCTGAGATTAATTATTTGTCCATTGCTTCATTTGCTATTATTTTCTCCCATTCTGAAGGCTGTCTTTTCACCTTGCTAATAGTTTCCTTTGTTGTGCAGAAGCTTTTAATTTTAATTAGGTCCCATTTGTTTATTTTTGCTTTTATTTCCAATATTCTGGGAGGTGGGTCATAGAGGATCCTGTTGTGGTTTATGTCGGAGAGTGTTTTGCCTATGTTTTCCTCTAGGAGCTTAATAGTTTCTGGTCTTACATTTAGATCTTTCATCCATTTTGAGTTCATTTTTGTGTATGATGTTAGACAGTGTTCTAGTTTCATTCTTTTACAAGTGGTTGACCAGTTTTCCCAGCACCACTTGTTAAAAGAGATTTTCTTTTCTCCATTGTATATTCTTGCCTCCTTTGTCAAAGATAAGGTGTCCATAGGTGTGTGTGTTTATCTCTGGGCTTTCTATTTTGTTCCATTGATCTATATTTCTGTCTTTGTGTCAGTACCATACTGTCTTGATGAATATGGCTTTGTAATAGAGACTGAGGTCAGGCAGGTTGATTCTTCCAGTTCCATTCTTCTTTCTCAAGATTTCTTTGGCTATTCAAGGTTTTTTGTATTTCCATACAAATTGTAAAATTATTTGCTCTAGTTCTCTGAAAAATATCATTGGTAGCTTGATAGGGATTGTATTGAATTTATAGATCATTTTGGATAGTATACTCATTTTCACTATATTGATTCTTCTGTTCCATGAACATGGTATATTTCTCCGTTTGTGTCCTCTTTGATTTCTTTTACCAGTGTTTTATAGTTTTCTATATATAGGTCTTTTGTTTCTTTGGGCTTTAAATCACTTAAAAATAATTTGGGAGAATGGCATTGAAACATGTATATTATCATATGTGAAATGAATCACCAGTCCAGGTTCAACGCATGATACAGGATGCTCGGGGTTGGTGCACTGGGATGACCCAGAGGAATGGAATGGGGAGGGAGGTGGGAGAGGAGTTCAGGATGGGGAACACGTGTACACCTGTGGCAGATTCATGTCGATGTGTGGCAAAACCAATACAATACTGTAAAGTAAAAATAAATAAATAAATAAAAATAATAAATTACTTAAAAATAAAATCCAATTTCTTCACAAATTACCAAAGGCCAGTAAATATCTGTCTTACCTCCAGACATTTCCCTTGGACATATCATGTAATCTATACAAACTGGACTATCTGCCTTTTCCTAATGGTGGCCCAGACTGACTCTTTGCGACTCCATGGACTGTAGTCTGCCAGGCTCCTCTCTCCATGGAATTCTCCAGGCAAGAATACTGGAGTGGGTAACCATTCCCTTCTACAGGGGATCTTCCTAACCCAGGGATTGAACCCATATCTCCTGTACTGCAGGCAGATTCTTTATTGTCTGAACCAACAGGGAAGCCTGAATAAATATATGAAAATCTCTAGACATTTTCCTTGGACATATCCTGTCATCTAGACAAATTGGACTATCTGCTATTTCCTGCTATTTCCAGACTTTCACTACACTATTTCTTGACCAGTTTTCTCACCTTTAATAGGAATGCTCTTTCTCTAACTTCTCCCATCAAAATTTAGTAAATTCAAGAACTTCTTCAGCATTTGGATCAAATATTACATCTTCTATAATGCCTTTTTAAGTTCTTTCTATTAGAACTAATCTCTCCTCTCTGGAATCTCACAGCACTTTTATGTATATGTGTATGTGTGTATATATATACATGTAATATATATAATATTGTGTGTATGTGTGTATATATATATGTAATATATATAATTATACCAGTAATACCAGGAATGGCCTATATAGGGGAGATATGAAAAGTCTGAACAAACTCAGGATGCTCTTAGGCAAAAGCTGTGTGATATAAGGCTGGCTGCTGCTGCTGCTGCTAAGTCGCTTCAGTCATGTCCAACTCTGTGCGACCCCATAGATGGCAGCCTACCAAACTCCTCTGTTCTTGGAATTCTCCAGCAAGAATACCGGAATGGGTTGCCGTTTCCTTCTCCCAAAATAAGGCTGGAAAGGATGCCAAAAATGTCTGTATAACCTACTTAAGCAATAGTCCTTTGAGAAATTTCTCAATAAGCAGTAGGATACTGCTTATAGCCTCAGAATATACATTGCAACAACAGAAAAATGACATTAGCTTATTATATTAAACTGATGCTTTCTTTTTTCCAGTTCAATGGCAATATGTACTTGTTACTTGCCTCAGAATTTTTTGGTCACCTGTGAGAATATTTGTGTCCATATGATTTTTTGTAAGTGTTCATTTGTGCTTTTTAATTCAAGCATTACTGATGATTCCCATGATTCTTTATTCTCTTCCTGGAATACCAAGAAGAAGGGTAAACACTATAGATACTTAAGTGACTCTTAGAAAATAAAAGAAAATAGGATTTCCTTTGGCCCAATGACTGAGAGAAGTGTACGTTTTGATGGAAATTCTCTAATCAATTGTGAACTTGAATTCTGAGCAGAGTAGGAAAATCACACTTATATAGTTAAATATAACTGAAAAATAAAGGGAAAATTAATTAAATAAACATAACCTTTATAATCATACAGATAATAATATTTTATTTTGATCTTTTAATTTAAAAACTAGTCAATATTTTGCCTATAACATTTCTTTGTTGTTAAAGCAATACATATTCATTATGATCTCTTAAAATGTAAATTTAAGAGATTTTATTCTTATGCCCTTTCCTTTGCTTGATAAAATATTGAACAAAGAGTAACAACAGAATCAGATCAGATCAGATCAGTCGCTCAGTCATGTCCAACTCTTTGCGA
>NW_011495084.1:5146502-5149337 GCF_000754665.1 Bison bison bison
ATCCCTCCCAGCATCAGAATCTTTTCCAATGAGTCAACTCTTTGCATGAGGTGGCCAAAGTACTGGAGTTTCAGCTTTAGCGTCATTCCTTCCAAAGCAATCCCAGGGCAGATCTCCTTCAGAATGAACTGGTTCACTCTCCTTGCAGTCCAAGGGACTCTCAAGAGTCTTCTCCAATACCACAGTTCAAAAGCATCAATTCTGAATACATATATATTATTTGTATGCTATTAAATGATATGTTTGAAGAACATGAATTTATTTCTATGTTTTAGTTATAGCATTCCTTCAGGTGGCATTTGCAGAATTAGCGCTAAAACAGTAAGAAAAACAATAAGGATAGTTAGCTCTATGTTCATAAAACAAGTACCTCATCTGGAAAAGAATACGTGCCTAAAGATAAAACTGTGGGCAAAGAATCAAGACAAAATGAAATAAATGGAGAATTTCATTGACTTAAGCATTTAAATAAATTATCTCAGTGCTCATGCAAATGAAGTGATTATCATAAGTGAATCCTTGATAATATATAAAAATCCACAAAATGTATCATAGAAGAACTATGCACTTAAATGATGAATTATACTTGCTAACTTACTGTATAGCCTTCAAATTCAGCCTTCAAACAAGTTAGAATTTACTTGCTCTAATGTGGTCCACTGGAGAAGGGAATGGCAAACCACTTCAGTTTTCTTGCCTTGAGAACCCCATGAACAGTATGAAAAGGCAAAATGATAGGATACTGAAAGAGGAACTCCCCAGGTCAGTTAGGTGCCCAATGTGTTACTGGAGATCAGTGGAGAAATAACTCCAGAAAGAATGAAGGGATGGAGCCAAAGCAAAAAGGATACCCAGCTGTGGATGTGACTGGTGATAGAAGCAAGGTCCGATGCTGTAAAGAGCAATATTGCATAGGAACCTGGAATGTCAGGTCCATGAATCAAGGCAAATTGGAAGTGGTCAAACAAGAGATGGCAAGAGTGAATGTTGACATTCCAGGAATCAGCAAACTAAAATGGACTGGAATGGGTGAATTTAAGTCAGATGAGCTTTATATCTACTACTGTGGGCAGGAATTCCTCAGAAAAAATGGAGTAGCCATCATGGTAAACAAAAGAGTCTGAAATGCAGTACTTGGATGCAATCTCAAAACAACAGAATGATCTCTGTTCATTTCCAAGGCAAACCATTCAATATCACAGCAATCCAAGTCTATGCCCAAACCAGTAATGCTGAAGAAGCTGAAGTTGAACAGTTTTATGAAGACCTACAAGACCTTTTAGAACTAACACCCAAAAAAGATGTCCTTTCATTATAGGGGACTGCAATGCAAAAGTAGGAAGTGATGAAACACCTGGAGTAACAGGCAAATTTGGCCTTGTAATATGGAATGAAGCAGGGCAAAGACTAATAGAGTTTTGCCAAGAAAATACACTGGTCATAACAAACACCATCTTCCAACAACACAAGAGAAGACTCTACACATGGACATCACCAGATGGTCAACACCGAAATCAGATTGATTATATTCTTTGCAGCCAAAGATGGAGAAGCTCTATACAGACAGCAAAAACAATACCAGGAGCTGACTGTGGCTCAGATCATGAACTCCTTATTACCAAATTCAGACTTAAATTGAACAAAGTAGGCAAAACCACTAGACCATTCATGTATGACCTAAATCAAATCCCTTATGATTATACAGTGGAAGTGAGCAATAGATTTAAGGGCCTAGATCTGATAGATAAAGTGCCTGATCAACTATGGACTGAGGTTTGTGACATTGTACAGGAGACAGAGATCAAGACCATCTCCATGGAAAAGAAATGCAAAAAAGCAAAATGGCTGTCTGGGGAAGCCTTACATACAGCTGTGAAAAGAAAAGTGAAAAGTAAAGGAGAAAAGGAAAGATATAAGCATCTGAATATAGAGTTCCAAAGAATAGTAAGAAGAGATAAGAAAGCCTTCCTCAGCGATCGATGCAAAGAAATTGAGGAAAACAACAGAATGGGAAAGACTAGAGATATCTTCAGGAAAATTAGAGATACCAAGGGAACATTTCATGCAAAAATGGGCTTGATAAAGGACAGAAAAAGTATGGACCTAACAGACACAGAAGATATTAAGAAGAGGTGGCAAGAATACACAGAAGAACTTTACAACAAAGATCTTCACGACCTATATAATCATGATGGTGTGATCACTGACCTAGAGCCAGACATCCTGGAATGTGAAGTCAAGTGGGCATTAGAAAGCATCACTATGAACAAAGCTAGCGGAGGGGATGGAATTCCAGTTGAGCTATTTCAAAACCTAAAAGATGATGCTGTGAAAGTGCTGCACTCAATATGCCAGCAAATTTGGAAAACTCAGCAGTGGCCACAGGACTGGAAAAGGTCAGTTTTCATTCCAATCCCAAAGAAAGGCAATGCCAAAGAATGCTCCAACTACCACACAATTGTACTCATCTCACATGCTAGTAAAGGAATGCTCAAAATTCTCCAAGCCAGGCTTCAGCAATATGTGAACCGTGAACTTCTTGATGCTCAAGCTAGTTTTTGAAAAGGCAGAGGAAACAGATCAAATTGCCAACATCCGCTGGATCATGGAAAAAGCAAGAGAGTTCCAGAAAAACATCTATTTCTGCTTTATTGAAAATGCCAAAGCCTTTGACTGTGTGGACCACAATAAGCTGTGGAAAATTCTGAAAGAGATGGGAATACCAGACCACCTGACCTGCCTCTTGAGAAACCTATATGCAGGTCAGGAAGCAACAGTTAGAACTGGACATGGAACAACAGACTGGTTCCAAATAGGAAAAGTAGTATGTCAAGG
>NW_011495084.1:5149437-5166343 GCF_000754665.1 Bison bison bison
CAGTGGAAACAGTGTCAGACTTTATTTTTCTGGGCTCCAAAATCACTGCAGATGGTGACTGCAGCCATGAAATTAAAAGATGCTTACTCCTTGGAAGGAAAGTTGTAACCAACCTAGATAGCATATTGAAAAGCAGAGACATTACTCTGCCAATAAAGATCCGTCTAGTCAAGGCTATGGTTTTTCCAGTGGTCATGTATGGATGTGGGAGTTGGACTGTGAAGAAGGCTGAGTGCTGAAGAATTGATGCTTTTAAGCTGTGGTGTTGGAGAAGACTCTTGAGAGTCCCTTGGACTGCAAGGAGATCCAACCAGTCCATTCTGAAGGAGATCAGCCCTGAGATTTCTTTGGAAGGAATGATGCTAAAGCTGAAACTCCAGTACTTTGGCCACCTCATGCGAAGAGTTGACTCATAGGAAAAGACTCTGATGGTGGGAGGGATTGGGGGCAGGAGAAGGGGACGACAGAGGATGAGATGGCTGAATGGCATCACTGACCTGACGGATTGAGTTAGGGTGAACTCCGGGAGTTGGTGATGGACAGGGAGCCCTGGAGTGCTGCGATTCATGGGTTTCAAAGATCGGACACAACTGAGCAACTGAACCGACTGACTGACTGAACTGATTCCTCAATCTTCAGGAAGAACTAAAAATCTATTATTAGTCAATTAATGAATCTTATTCTGATGACGTTTAGTTCTCATGCACATCAACAACATCTCATGTTTGTTTTTCAGTTGCTCAGTCATGTCCGACTCTTTGTGACCCCATGGACTGCAGCATGCCAGGCTCCCCAGTCCTTCACCATCTCCCAGAGCTTACTCAAACTCTGTCTGTAACTGGCACCTAGTAATTTTAGTTTTATAAACAATTTTCACTCTGTTTTATATATATATACAAATATATATAAGATCAGATATGTCGCTCAGTCATGTCCGACTCTTTGCGACCCCATGAGTCACAACCAGACCACTTGATCTGCCTCTTGAGAAAGTTGTATGCAGGTCAGGAAGCAACAGTTAGAACTGGACATGGAACAACAGGCTGGTTCCAAATAGGAAAAGGAGTACATCAAGGCTGTATATTGTCACCATGCTTATTAAACTTATATGCAAGGTACATTATGGAAAACGCTGGACTGGAAGAAGCACAAGCTGGAATCAAGATTGTGGGAGAAATATCAATGACCTCAGATATGCAGATGACACCACCCTTTTGGCAGAAAGTGAAGAAGAACTAAAAAGCCTCTTGATGAAGGTGAAAGTGGAGAGGGAAAAAGTTGGCTTAAAGCTCAACATTCAGAAAACGAAAATCATGGCATCCGGTCCCATCACTTCATGGGAAATAGATGGGGAAACAGTGGAAACAGTGTCAGACTTTATTTTTCTGGGCTCCAAAATCACTGCAGATGGTGACTGCAGCCATGAAATTAAAAGACACACATATATATTTAATTATATATATATAGATAGATAATTTGATCAGTATAGCTAAGTAGATATTACAGGTTTGCTGCTGCTGCTGCTAAGTTGCTTCAGTCGTGTCCGATTCTGTGCGACTCCACAGACAGCAGCCCACCAGGCCCCGCTGTCCTTTGGATTCTCCAGGCAAGAATACTGGAGTGGGTTGCCATTTCCTCCTCCAATGCATGAAAGTGAAAAGTGAAAGAGAAGTCGCTCAGTCATTTCCGACTCTTAGCGACCCCATGGACTGCAGCCTACCAAGCTCCTCCGTCCATGGGATTTTCCAGGCAAGAGTACTGGAGTGGGTTGCCATTGCCTTCTCCGATTACAGGTTTACTTTTTTCATTTTTTCTGACTCTAATGCTATTGAGAGCAATTTGAATAGCAATACTAGGAAATCAACTTGAATAACAATTGAAATATGAAATATGAAATTTAAAACACATCAATAGATTGTTTAGAGGAAACAACTCCTGATGATCCTACTGATGATGATTCAAATTTTTTTTAAATTACATCTTGAAGAATGAGTAATATATCACCACCCAAAGTAGTTTATTGATGAATATAGTTTTATATATTTTAATAAATATTCCTTATTTATGCTTCTATATTCAGCTAGCTGATGAGAATGCTTTTTTTTTTTCTAGGCTTAATATGATGAGGTCTATTTCATATTTCCGATGTTATCAATCAAGTCTAGAGAAAGAACTCATTTAGGCATCCTAGGAGAAATCCTCTATATATAAATATTATAACCATACAACTGACATTAAATGATGCTATTAAGATTTTTTGATCCTCTCAATTTAGATATATAAACAATTGAGTTTCAAAGAAAAAATCAGATGAGCAAGAGACTTTGAGAATGAAAAACATAAAGCATTACAGTGACCATAGCTCACACAAAAAGCATTATTCAGCTCAATTATTTCTTCATACATTGTACTGTGCTCACCCTGAAAAAAAGAGGTTGAAGTAGGTTGCATTCAAAGACAGAAAGTAAAGTCCAGAAACAAAATGAAGAAACAGAAGAGATAAGTTTTGCCTCAATATTTACACCCTGACTTAAAAGATCCTTATAAACTCAAACTTTTAGGTGAAATACAATCCTAAATTCAGTGTCTCTAATGCTTCACAGCATACTCATTCCTCTGTCTATTATAATCTACCTTCACTCTACTACTACACTGAGTCTGCCCTTTCTGGGGTTATCTAATGCTTCCTTGTTGGAAATCCAGGAGCATTCTTCAGTACATGCATACTTGACTTCCTTTTAGCATCCCATCCCCCTCAGATATAAGCATCCCTTTACCTTTCAAAATAGGTTTTTTTCCTTGCTGGATTTTCCTTTTCCTTTTATAGCAGTACTGGTCAAAGACAGCATGCTTTTCTCTGCTCTGGAAGCTAAGCCCATGACTTTTATATAAAGGGAATGAAAAGGTTATACCAATTTTGTTCTTATAAACAAGCCACCTAGCTTGTTAGACTATATGAAGCAAGAAACATCTAAAGCAAGAAAAGTTCACACTTATTGCTAAATTACATTGTATACCTGCTTTGCAGTGAGATTGGCTGAGACATTGAAGTATGGTCATCAGGTTCAACTCTGAGATGAAGAAAGACATTGAATCAAGTACTGAAGAAAAGAATGTGGTGGATAGTTACAGGGGATGTCTGTACTTGTGCCCAGGTTGGGGAAAGTCTAAAAATAAAATTTCTGCCAAGTTACTTGAGGAAAAAAAAGTATACTATATGATAATGTGAAGTGCATAGTCAGTAAAATTATGTTTAGTAGGTCCCAGCATAGTTGGCTGTTTAACCGCATGTAAAGCAATGATGGCAGAAACCCTAAATTAATAGAGAGACATTTTGAAGATTTATTCTCACTGATTTATTTTAAAAGTTGTAGGAAGCTCTCCCACCTGACTTGGAATAATGATGTTTATGTCCCTAGTTTCTCTTAAGGCTTAACCAAACCCATTGTAGAAAAGAATAAAGAGACTTGTGCCAAGTACCTTTTTCTGCACAGAGAGAATGATTTTTAACATTTAAGCCTTTTTCTCGGGTTTGAGGGTTTACCAGGCAAGATGACTGCACACATGGGGTGATCCCTGGTATCGTAAAGGGGACCTCTGTATCTTCTTGGTATGGTCCTTCTGGGGTGAGGAGAAGTTGAGGAGTCTCAGAGGTCAACAGCTGTACAGATAACTACCTTAAACGTGAATAGTATGAAAACACAAATGAAAGACAGAGACTAGCAGAGAAGATAAAACAACAAAATCCAAATATAAGTTGATGATAAGTAGCCCACTTTAAATGCATAAGGACACAGGCATGTTACCAATAAAGGAGAAAGTATATACCATGCTAACACTCATCAGGAGACAGCTAGTATCATTATATTAATTTCAGAGAAAGCCAACAAAGCAAACATCGAACAAAGAAATTTATCAAGCTAAATAGGCTAAACAGGGTCATTTTCTAAAGTTTTATCTCTGTCCTACATCAGTAACAACTGTCATAAATCATTTTGATAAATATGGACCCTTGATATGATGTTATGAACATCACACTACAACCTTGTTATCCTCCTCCCCAAAACATATAACCTCAGGCTAATTGTGAGATAAATACTGGACACATTTCAATAGAGGGGCTCTATGATATACATGATTAGTACCCCCTCTCCTAAAGCTATCAAGGTCATCAAAAACAAGGAAAGATTGAGAATCTGTCACAGTTAAAAGGAGCCTAAGGACACAAGAATGTTAAATACAGTGTGGTATCTTTATCGTAGGGCTTCCCTGGTGGCTCAGCAGTAAAGAATCTGCTTGTAATGCAGAAGATGCCAGTCTGCAAGCTCAATCCCTGTGCCAGTAAGATGCCCTGGAAAAAGAAATGGCAACCCACTCCATTTTACTGCCTGGGAAATCCCATGAACAGAGGCGCCTGGCTAGTTGGTTGTAATCCTGGAACAGAAAAGGGAAATTTGGAAAAGCTAAGGCAATTTGAATAAAATATGGATCTTAGTTTAATAATAATTGTTCATTAGTGTAACATGTTCTGTACTAATGTAAGATGTTAGTAACAGAGGAAATTGGGTACAGGTGGTATATAGGTACCTCTCTGTAGTATCTGCTTAATTCTTTTGTAAATCTAAAATTATCCTAAAATATAAAGTCTGTTAATAAAAATATTAAATGTCAATAATAAAACAATATGTCCCTGAAATGTGTTCATTTAGTTACCATGTTAGTCAGGAATCACGTATGGATTGCTCATGGTTCAGTTCTCAGGAATAAACTCAAGACTTTTATAATAATTGGGGCCAAATCTTTTAAACACACATGGAGGAAGAGAAAGTGGGCTCCCTTTTGAACACGTGGCATCTGAAGAAAATCTAAGGAAAACAATTAAAGAATAAGATTAAATATTTAACTTGTTGTCAAGAGAAGCTGTGGAGTCTCTACATTTGCAGGTGTTTATAAATAGAATTATTTTAGATGTAATCTAATCAGAAGACAGATTGATGGATGAGATGACTTCTTAGATTTGCCTTTTCTAATAAATTTAATATTACAGTAGCAAGTTGCCATCCCAAAGAAAATAACTGAACACTGGAAAATGATGAATAGTAGGAAGGGATGATATAGATAAAATGGAGGCTTACACTGTCCTTGAAGTGATTAACACGATCAAAAGCCTGCATTGTGGTTCTGGACAGATACTTGTGTCCATTTCACAAAGTCAAAATCCCATTCATTCAATGATCCATTTTCTGCTCAACAAATATTAAGTGGCTATAAGTAATATACTTTGATGGGTGATGGATGTTAGTTAAATTTTACATAAAAAGATTTTCATGTGAGAGAATGGAATTAAACAAACAAAAAACCAACTAGGATTTCTTAATTTTCTTTTATAAAATCCAGTAACAGTTTATTCAAAAATTTTTGTCTTCATTAGGTAAAATATATGAACAAAGGAAGGAAAATTTTGTATTGTGAATGCTTTACTTACGTATTGCTATTCTCTCAGTTTTAACTGATTCTGCAACATGGCTAAACAACCCTGTGTCTTTCAGATCAGGTTTTTCTTATGCTTTATCATTTTTTGTTCTTAATCTCCTATCATTTCTTTTTTTGTGTAAGATGTAACCCGTTTCCTCAAGACTACCATCCAAGATTAAGCTTCTTACTTTTAAGAGATGACTAAGATTTTCATTGAAATCCAAGAAATCGAGGCTTCTAGGTATGGACAGTCTTAACTTCCTGGCTACACCCCTCATCCTTACATATTTACTGGAACTTGATCTAAAATATTAATACTTCATATTCTGTAGTTTCAAGGGCTGACAGCTTGTTCCATTTAGTTAAGAAGGGATTAATAAGCACTGTCTCTGTGCCACACTTTGTGAGACACACAATTTAAAGATTGATTGCTTTTCCCCCAGCCTTCGTCAGAATTATTTCTCTCCTTTTTTGCTAGTTTATTCACATCCATCTGTAAGTAAGCCTATTTATTGTCTGTGATTTAAAATAATGAAGATGTGAACTTTGCCTACGATAGTCTCAAAATATTGGACTGTTTGTCTGTTAACATTTAATTTTCATAAAATCAAAATCATTTTCTCAAAGTAAAGCAATCCCCACTATACACACACACACACACACACACACACACACACACACATATGTACAACTGAGAAACTGTATACCAGGAACACCAAAAAGTATCTTGTTGCCAGAATGAACAAGCATATTTTTTAAGCTTCCTACTGGGCTTCTAAGCTACTTTCATAACTATAACAGGTATTGCTATGTGGACTCTCTCTACACCCATAAGTAAGTGATGTTATTCACTCACAGTTCTCTGTCCTAGCCTATCTTCTCATTCTAAGATTTCTGGTTTGTGTTCCCTCTAAAATGTATGTTTCACTATAATCACTTTTTTTAGGGCAACACTGATTTATAAATTTCATGTGTACAACACTGTGTTTCTACTTCTGTATACCCTACTATGTTTTATTTTTATAATTTTTTAAATTGAAGCCTTCAAAATCTTGTCCTCCCCTCTGAACGTCACATTTAACATCACACTTTCTTACAGCAAGGGATGGGGAATAATAAATAATCAATACAGATAATCTTACTTATGGAATATTTCTATTTTCTCTTAATTACTGATTCATACTTCCATTTCTATATTTAATACTATTATTATATATATTCAGAGATATTGGAATGATTTCCTACTTGTTCAGCTTATCTTTAATATCATCCCCTTTTTATTAATATATATTCCTTATCTAACTTGTAGGTAATTCTGTCTAAAAGAAGTTTGGCCTATCCTAAATTTTTATAAAACAATTCAATGATTCAACTATGCTTTCAGGAAAACATATATATGATCTTTATGACATAATTCAAAGACTTCCAAGACTTAATCTCCACCTATTTCTTCAGACTCATATTCTGAAAGAACTTTTTTACAAATTCTGCAAAATTATCTTTTTCTCATGTAAACAAACTTTTTACTGGATTGTTTGTTTTCTACTTTATTAATCTGGTGAATTTTGCTTATATTTTAAGTCTCATCTCAGGCATCATACCTTATAAGAAGTAAACCCTGAACTTCTGGTTTTAGTGGAGTAGCTTTCCTTCTCCTGAGTTCTAGACAAGTGTACATATTTGTTTCTTCTCATTTGTATCATTTAAGAAAAACATATAGAACTTTGTACTTTCTATAGTAGAAAATAATTTCCTTGAGGTCTAAACTTTCCTTGTATAACACAATATAGGGCACATTCGTTACTGTTGTTTAACTGCTAATTCGTGTCCAACTCTGTGATCCCATGGGCTGTAGCCCACCAGGCTCCTCTGTCCATAGGATTTCCCAGCCAAGAATACTGGAGTGGGTAGCCATTTCCTTCTCCAGGGGACCTTCTGGGCTCAGGGATCAAACCCACATCTTTTGCATTGCAAGCATATTCTTCACCACTGTACCCCCTGGGAAGCCCTGAACTACCCGGGCAGCCCACAGGGCACCTACGAGATGTCAAATTATATATAAGCTTGTGACACTGGCTTCCAAGAAGATGGGATAGACGTACTCTTCCATTTGTATCCTCTGTGTACACTGAAAGCTTGAATCGTTATATATAAGATAACCATAAGAAGAAGCTGAAATGCAAAGGAGAGAAGACCTATAGGATAATGATCCAAGGAATGACACAGTGGTTAAGTATCATAGGTTTTCTTTGTGCCTCATATATCTCAGATTTGGGTCTGAATAAGATAGCAACTCTAAAATGCCAATGAGCACAGACAAAAATTAAAAATCATGGTAACAAATACTTGTATATCTGTTTTCTATAGCCATGAGACCAGGAAGGGAGCTTAGCAAGACAGAAAAATTTTAAACAATAACTGCTTTATTCTATCCAAACACCACAGAAATAAAACGTGTCTCCCCACAGATTTGTTACCTCTGCTAGGTTGTAATAACATGGCCCAAACCTGTACTGGTGTCAGGGGAGGACTACTGGGGAGCAGGAACTTCCTCCTGACTAGACAGTAAGACCCTTCCCTTCTATGAGGTAGGGAGAGAACTTGAGGAGCTTGTACTTTCATGCTAATCAATTTCTTTCAAAATCTCAGCAAGATTTTTTTTTTTAGTTATAGTAAAATGTTTCTAAAATTTGTACGTAAAGGCAAAGGAACAATTTTGAAACAATTTCAAAAAGAAGTAAAATGTGAGATGACTCACTCTATCTGAATTCAGGACACATGATATAGCTGTAGTAATTGAGACTCTCTGTTCTTGGTAGAGAGATATATACAGAGATCATGGACCAGAATTAAGAACTCAGAAGTAGCCCCAGCAATAGGGCCAAGTGATTTTTATCAAAGATGCAAATATAAATAATTCAATGGATTAAAGATAGCCTTTTAAATAAATGGTGTTGGAGCAACTGGAAATCTATAAGCAAGTAAGTGATCCTCACCCTGAACCTTGCCCCTTTTATAGAAATAAACTCAAAATGGATCACAAACTTAAACATAAAATGTAAAACTTTTCAAAGAAAGGAGTAAAATTCTTCAGAGAGCAAAGGTTGGACAAAGAGTTCTTAGACTTGATACAAAGAGCATGATCCACAAAAGAAAAAAAGAAGTATATATATATGTAATTTGAACTTCATCAAAATTAACATTTCTGTTCTGTGAAAAACCTTAATGAGAAAAATGGAAAGACAAGGTAGAAATTTGGGGAAAATATTTGCAAATTGCATCTCTGATAAAGGAACCATATCTGGAATATATAAAGAACTCTGTAAATTCACCAGTTAAAACCAAAAAATCCAATTGGAAATAGGCAAAGACAAAGGGATGTTTCACTGCAGATGACATAAAAATGGCAATAAGCACATGCACAGGTATTGACATAACTAGCCTGCTGCTGCTGCTGCTAAGTCGCTTCAGTCGTGTCGGACTCTGTGCGACCCCATAGACGGCAGCCCACCAGGCCCCGCCGTCCCAGGGATTCTCCAGGCAAGAACACTGGAGTGGGTTGCCATTTCTTCCTCCAATGCTTGAAAGTGAAAAGTGAAAGTGAAGGCACTCAGTCATGTCCGACTCATGTCTGACTCTGGACTGCAGCCTACCAGGCTCCTCTGTCCATGGGATTTTCCTAGTGAAATGCAAATCACAACTATGATAGATTATCTGTTAGAACAACTAAATTTTTTTTTAAGTGACAATACCAACTACTAGTGAAGATACAGAAAAGTTGGATCACTCATATACTGCTGCTGTGAATGTAAAGTATCACAGGAACTATGGAAAATAACTTGGCAGTTTCTTAAAAAAAGAACAAAAAACTAAACATGTATTTATTCTATGATGCAGATATTGTACTTCTGAACCTAGAGAAATGAAAACTATATCCACACAAAAACCTGTGTGTGAATGTTCATAGCAGCAAATAAGCAAAACCAGAAAACAGCTAAAATTTCCCTTCATTGGTAAATGATTAAACTATAGTATAGTTGACCCATGGATAACATATACACTGGAGTGCTGACACCTCTTAAGGCAGTCAAAAACCTGTGTATAAGTTTATAATCTACCCTACAAAGCCACAGTTCTGAATGCTCTCATTTAACCAGCCATGGATCTGTGTAGTGCTTACTGAAAAAAAAATCCACATGTAAGTGTACCAGCCCAGTTCAAATCTGTTGTTCAAAAGTCAGCTATACTACCATACCATGAAATACTACTTGGTAATAAAAAGCACAAACACAACAATTGATTGCGTCTCCAGGACACTATGTCAAGTAAACAAACAAACAAAACAACAACATCTAAACTACTGCATCCTGTCTGGTTCAATTTACATAATATTCTTTTTGTTTGTTTTAATTGGAGGATAATGACTTTACAACGTTGTTAGTTTCTGCTGTGCTGAAAACCTGGATCAGCTGTATGTATACATATACTCTCTCCTTCTTGAGCCACCCTCCCATCTCCCATCCCACCCATCTAGGTCCTGGCAGCACTGCGCTGGGCTCCCCGCCTTATACAGCAGCTTCCCACTAACTAGTTTACATACAATAGTGTGTATACGTCAATATACCTAATGCTTAAAATTACAAAATTATACAAAGGGAAAGCATTTTAGTGACTGCCGTTGGTTCGGGTTATTAGGGGAGCGATGAGTGTGACTGTAAAGGGTTATGAAGGAGTTCTTTGTGGTGATTAAATAGTTCTGTATCCTGACTGAATTGGTGATGATACAAACGCACACATGGGACAGATGGCACAGAGCTAGACACCCACTTCCCACCAATGCCAGATTCCTGGTTTTGACTTTGGACCGGATTTCCGTCAGAGGTTATCTTTTGGGCAAACTCAGGGAAGGGTAAGAGTCCTTTCTGTGTTACCTTTGGAACTTGCTGCCAATCTAGGTAGAGTGTGAGCGCCTGACAGGGCATTTTTAATTGTGAGTGACGGACATTCAGTTTCTCAGAGAAAACGATTCAAAAAAACCCTTACCAGCCACACGGTGGGGATAAACGACCAGGTCGCCTCAGCCCTGAGGTTTCCTTCGGTTTAGCGGTCTCGAACTTAGCTAACTGACGGTTCTGCAGCTTGTTTTCTGCTGCCTGGGCTTTATTTCCGGCTTTTAGGTTTGAAGTTCACCAATAAAGAGGGACCCCTTAACCCACACAGGTCCATCCCTCTCACCCCGAATCGGAGCAGCACCCCAGGCCCGCCTGCACGATCTCCGTCTACCTGTGACCTCGCCCAGCTGGCCTGTGGAGTGAAATCCTTCAGGCTTGTGAGTAATACAGCTTGTTGTTGTTGTTTTTCCAAGTTCCCAGACCATTGTTGCTGAGGTGCATTCTGTAATCCCAAGGAGACCCACAAGGGCTGCTCCAGCCAGAGGGTTGGCTCTGAGGGGATATGTCTGTGGGGGCCTCGCTCCTGGCGTGGGAGCGGGCCCCCAGGCTTTCCCTGGATAACCGATAGCCCTACAGGATAGTCGTGCCAGCCATAGGCTGAGACCTGTGCGGAAACACTAGGGCTGTTTCAAAATGAAAAGCTGAAACGTGTGCATGGCTTAACCCGAAATATGTCAGAAAACAAAAAACAATATTATGTGAACTCACTTACATGTGGACTGTAAAAAACTTAAAGAAACAGAAGATTGATGCTTGCCAGTGGAGGGATGGAGGAAGAGAGGAAAATGGGGGGAGGTTGTCAAAGGGGTACAGACTTCCAGTTATGAGTAATGTGCAGTGTGGTGACTATTGTTAATACTGTACCCTATGTTAGTAAGTTGTCAAGAGAGTAAGTGACTTAGTCTAAAAGAGAGTAAGTCTTAAAAGGTCTCACCCCCCACACACAAGTTGGTAATACATTCACATAAATATATGAAATGTTAAAGTTGTACACTTTAAATTGACAGTGTTTTATGTCAGTGGTGGAGAAGGCAATGGCACCCCACTCTCGTACTCTTGCCTGGAAAATCCCATGGACGGGGGAGCCTGGTAGGCTGCAGCCCACGGGGTCGCTGAGGGTCGGACACGACTGAGCGACTTCACATTCACTTTTCACTTTCATGCATTGGAGAAGGAAATGGCAACCCACTCCAGTGTTCTTGCCTGGAGAATCCCAGGGACGGGGGAGCCTGGTGGGCTGCCGTCTATGGGGTCGCACAGAGTTGGACACGACTGAAGCACCTTAGCACTTAGCAGTATGTCAGTGGTGTCTCCATAACGCTGAAGAAAAACCTTGTTGCACTGACAGTCCATTGTGGGTAAATATGGCTATTAACCAGATGATGTGAAGGACATCAAAAGGCCTCAAGACTGTTTACTTCCTTGTTTGAAAACTATGCAGATCTTCATGCAGAATTTGGTGAAAATGAGATTATATATGCATAGAAACTAAAGTATAAGATGGGGAAATGCAAGGCAAAGATGGCTGTTGAGTTGTCCTACAAATGCTGAATTACAGTAAGGGCATCTTGGAGGGGATTGTGAATGTGTGTGTGTGTGTGTGTGTGTCTACACAACAGTGGGGGTGGCTGCTCACTGCTAACTGCTGTTGAGCATAGTTCTTCATTAAGTCCTCGACCAACTGGACAGATGCCTGATATGAATCTACAAGATGATAAGCGATCACTGGAATACATTTAAAATATGAAGAAAGTTAATAGAGTTTCTCATAGGCACATATTAACATATCTGGCAGAAAGTAAATTCTTTCTGCTCCAATTAAAGTAGCAATTTAAAACTTGGTGAGGACTAGTATTTTGGGGATCAGTCTTTTCAAGTTGCATATTATAACTAAGGAGCACATTACTAACTCAGAAATAAGCCTGATTGTAGTATTATCTTGGCAGTTACAGCTAGCTGAATATCTGAAATTGAATTTAAAATGCATGGCATAATATTATTTATGGTGAATGGGTGACTTATTTTATAAAAATCTAAATTTTATACATATTAATATTCCTCTAAAAATATTGCCAAATGCAGCAAGCTACAACTGAAAAACAGAAGGAACTACCTGAGTATTTTTTGAGTATATTTTGTCAAATTGAAAATCTGAAAAATATATTTTAAACATATTTAATCCCAAATGTATACCAGAGCTCAAGTAGTTATGCCTCTGAATGTTTTTCTATCATATTCTGCAAATAAAATAAAAAGCAGTTGAATGTTAATTGAAAATGTTATATTTTTACTAGTTTCACAGGGCATCAAAGAGGAAAAAATGCAGTTCATAAATTACTACACTTAAATGTTTTTCACAGGGTGCCCTTCATTGTTAATGCCTTAGGAAATGTGTCCATTCTTTCACACTTTTACCAAATTCTCCATGTTTCCACAGTATGTATGTGTATATGTACAAAGATACATTTGGATTTTAACTTTTTGTTTTTCCATCAATATAATCATACTAAATGAATAAATCTAAAGCTTACTTAACAAAATAACAACAGCAACTTAATGTATAATGGATATGCCTACAAGTTAATGGATACAAATCTGATTTTACCCTTTCTTCTACCTACTTTGTCATTCACAAGACATGACACAATGCATTATATTGTATATATACACGCAGAGAGAAACATATATAATTATCCTCCTTGCTCTTGAAAAGCTATATTGCATTTTTCGACAGGAAATCTTATCCCCCTATTTTTCTGCTAAAAGCATGTTCACCAATTATTTTGTCACAAGAATTTCACATCAGAGAATATTAGGTGGTACGTGTTTTCTTTCAAATGCCTTCAACAAGTGGTGGAGATAAAAAAGGTATAGCATCTTCACAAACACTTCAGCCCCTGTGTAGTAGGCTCTTTGACTCTGAAACCCCTTCATATTTAGTTTTATGTTCCCATAAAGCTGTTTTTCTGAGCTGTAACTATTTTTAAATGCAATTAAAGTTCAAAATGGGTTTCCCTGGTGTCTCAGTGGTAAAGAATCCATCGCCAATGCAAGAGGCACAGGTTCTGATCTGGAAAGATCCCTTGGAGAAAGAAATGGCAACCCACTCCAGTATTCTTGGCTGAAAAAATCCCATGCACAGAGGGAGCCTGGGGGGTTACAGTCCATGGGATTGCAAAGGTTTGGACATGACTTAACGGCTGAACAATGACAAAAGTGTAAGATGATAATGGATTCACAAAATGTTCAAAATTGGTGGAAAAATCTTATTATATTTATGCTTAATAAATACTCTTGAAATTGAATAAACAACCAAAAGAGAAAATACAGTCACAGGTTGAAACTAAACAGATAATTCCATCACAACAAAACTCAGGATCTAGTATAGAATAGATTATGAGGGAGGGGATAATATGTTGCAAATATCCCATCTATTGGTGAAAAAAAGAGTTAGGAAATAAAAATCCTGTGTTTCTTGGAGTTTTTTGTTGTTAGTATTTGTTTTTTTGATGATGAAGGAAGGTATAGATCAGTTTGTGGAGACAATAATTTGTGTCTTGTTTTTCCATAAAGTAGAGACACAGATGTGTAAGCAAGAGGATGATACCATTAACACAATGGGAATGTGGAGTTGTAAGTTTTATTGCCAAAGCATTGGAAATGCATACCACTTTAGCATTACAAAACCACCTGGAATCTTAGGTACCAGGAGGCTTCTCAGAAGAAAGTCAGGATGATTACTCAATTTTAGTAAAGTAGGTCTACCTGTGAGAGCATTGGAATAGGAAATGGCAGCCCACTCCAGTATTCTTGCCTGGAAAATTCCATGGACAGAGGAGCCTGGCGAGCTGTAGTCTATGGGTCACAAAGAGTTGGACACCGCTGAGCAACTGAGCACAGCACAACACTTGGAAGTACTGGAAAATAAAACAAACAGACAAGCAAAACAGGTGTCTTCATCCACTAAAATATGAGGCACGTGAAGGCAGAGATTGTATGTGTGTGTGTTTTCACTTAGGAATCCCAGTGCCTAGAATTTGCTGTGCCTCGTAGGCCCGCAGATGTACTTAAATAATCAATAAAGTATTTTTATTCTTTTAATATTATTTATTGTCTGCTTTTATTTTTGTGTTGTTCTGTCAAAGCTGAGCCCTCATAGATTTTATATTTTTATTCTTTGGAGTGTCTTAAGTACATCTCACAGAAGTTTTTATTTTGGTACTCAGAATAAATACAACATTTTCTGGGTTACTGGACTTCCCTGATAACTCAGTTGGTAAAGAATTCACCTACAATGCAGGAGACCCCAGTTCGATTCCTGGGTTGGAAAGATCCACTGGAGAAGGGATAGGCTACCCACTCCAGTATTCTTGGGCTTCCCTTGTGGCTCAGCTGGTGAAGAATCCACCTGCAATGCAGGAGACTTGGGTTCAATCCCTGGATTGGGAAGATCCCCTGGAGAAGGGAAAAGCTACCCTTTCCAGTATTCTGGCCTGGAGAATTCCATGGACTGTATACTCCATGGGGTCACAAAGAGGCAGACACAACTAAGTGACTTTCACTTTTCACTTGCAACTATAAATGAGAACGTGACTCAAGTTCTACCAGTAAGATGTAACTGGGTATGTATCAACCTAAGAAATCCTTTTATAAGGAGTTGGGGTTATTGGCCCCAAACTAGTGATATCTGACTTCATTTATATGACAGAGAAACTGTGTCTTGTTTGAGACATGTGAGATTTGATTTTCTGAGAATTGAGATAAATCTGGTGAGTCTAATCCTAACAAATGTACCACCCCTTCTCCAGGTTTTGTGTCTTAGTAATCATGCATGATAAATGCTACCCATCTGTGAGTAATGGACACATGAAATTTGAAAGATCATTCCAAAATATTTAAATATGATATAATATTCATTTTTGGTAATATAGTATGTCTTTCAAATATCAGGAAGTTTACCATTTCTGTCAATACAGAAAATAGTTTGTTACCATTCCTACTCAATGTATGTAAATCAAAAGTACTTTTCAAATAGATTAGAAGTATACCAAGAGATTGTCTTATAATGTGCTTATATGTTTTTGTCTGATATGTACATTCTTATATTGAGGTGAAGAAGTAGGTGACAATAAACTATCCCCATGATATTACTGTAATATAACTGCATTTTGAAGTGAGGAGGGATATGAAACATATATATATATATGTTTAGGGTCTGAGCTGCTTCTGCTCAGAACATATATATGTATGTGTGTGTGACAGATATATATATATATATATGTGTGTGTTGAGGGGTGTATATATGTAATACGCACATGTGGAGGGGTGTATATGTGTAATACAAAGACACATAAAGATTCTATAGGGGAGTGCAAAACCTGAATCAGCCCCTAAGGATTTATTTCCCCTTGTCTCCACTAAAAAAAGATGAAATCTCCTAAACCAGAGGACAAATTAGCAACAGTTGCGGAATTTAGGTTTTGCAGATATCAGATACTGATATGGATGGAAAAAGATCCTTGATGCAGAACAGAGGCCCAACCTTCTGGAACCAGGATTAAAGTTTTCCATCATCTTAATTGGTCCTTGATATAGTCTACATTTGACATCCAGCTGCTAAGAGTTAGGGACACGGGGGAAAAGATGTATATTTTCAGTTTTGCCTGTATTTAAGACAAGTCTCCTATGTTCCACGACTGCTAATTTACAAGAAGACATCAAGTTGACATGTGACCTGAAAACTCATCCATATTAACCAGTATAAGATTTTCCTAAACCTAGATTTATGAAACTGTAGCAGGCCAACAGATTTTTGTTTCCATGTGCAAGATAGTACATTTTAGTTTGCAACTTACTGTTATGATTGGCAGCCACATAAAAAACAACTGCTTTGTATGAGAGATCCCCACAGGTTGACACTAGAGAACTTAGGGTGGGGTAGAGATGTGGTGCCCACTGGTATAGTTCATAGATCGATCAGATATCACAAAAAGATTGATGTATCTTTATGTCTTGATTATTGTATTCCATAGTTGTGAATCTGCTATAATTATAAAAGTGTGTTATGGACCAAGTAATGCAAAATATTTCAGCAATTTGTGCCAAAGTATCTTCAATCAACTTATCCTGAATCAAATACCAAGACAAATTTCATAGAGTTCTGCCTTTATATATGTCATGGCCTGTTTATAAATATGTTACTTTGTGATATTTCATTGTTGAATAATAACAAAATAAATCTGGTGATGAAAGTTGGAATAACATTTTAGACATTTATTGGGTCAGGAATGTTAATATTGGAATTAGTGAAATCTGCTTGAAGATATATAAGTAATAAATAATAAACATAAATTGATTTTTTGCTATAGGGGGAATAAACTCCCTACTTCTATTAGAGAATCTGAAAGGACTAGTTGTATATTTAAATAAATATTTTATGGATATTAATTAGAGTTATTGTAGTAGTCATTTTGTAATAT
>NW_011495084.1:5166443-5166533 GCF_000754665.1 Bison bison bison
ACCAGGCTCCCCCGTCCCTGGGATTCTCCAGGCAAGAACACTGGAGTGGATTGCCATTTCCTTCTCCAGTGCATGAAAGTGAAAAGTGTG
>NW_011495084.1:5166633-5203738 GCF_000754665.1 Bison bison bison
AATGTCAGATCACTATATTCTATACTTGAGACTCATATGTTATATGTCACTTATAACTCAATGAAATATGTTGATTGTATTATTAACACTATTAATTGATTATTAGATTATTGGATGTTAATTAGATTATCTAAGATTTTGAGTATTTATTTGTATTTATTGTTCTTAATACTTAGTAAATACTTATTTATAAGTATTTATTGTCTTAATAATAAGCATGGAAAATGGAATTTCTGAGAAATAAATTCGTTCATACAGATTCTAGAGCCTGATTAAATATCAAGGGAGTTTAGGACCCTCAGATATTTTAGAGCTCATCATGTTGTGTGTGTTATGTATGCCCAGTCCGTGTGTTTTCCTCACAGCACCACCTACCTGTTCTTTGACAAGTGTCCTATCCAGTCACCTGAATGCCTCAGAAGGAGAAAGTGAGATAAGCAAATATCAATATAAGCTTGCGTATCCTGCTTCAGCATTTTTTAAGGTTATATTTACCACTGTTCATTTTCTTAAAGGCTTCCCAGGTGGCACTAGTGCTAAAGAACCCACCTGCCAATGCAGCAGATATAAGAGATGCAGTTTTGATTCCTGGGTCAGGAAGATCCCCTGGAGGAGAATATGGCAACCCACTCCAGTACTCTTGCCTGGAGAATCCTGTGCATGGAGGAGCCTGATGGGCTACAGCCTGTGGGGGCTTAAAGAGTTGAACATGGCTGAAATGACTTGGCACAGCACAGCACAATTTGTTAAGGGCTTCCCTTGTGTATCAGTCGGTAAAGAATCCACCTGTAGTGCAGACCGCCTGCACAGCAGGAGATACAAGTTCAATCCCTGAATTGGGAATATCCCCTGGAGAAGGAAATGGCAACGCACTCCAGGATTCTTCTCTGGGAAATCCCATAGACAGAGGAGTCTGGTGGGCTACAGTCCATAGAATCACAAAAGAATTGGACATGGCTTAGAGAGTAAACCACCACCACTATTTTTTAAAGCCTATCATATAACATAAATACATGAATAGTAGTTTTAAAATTTGACCATATTTTAACATAGGTAATGTTAAATATACAAATCTAACAAAAGAAAATGCACAGGATACTCTAAAGTAACCTTCTGTTAATGTATCAGAAAATGATGTGTGCTGTGAGCTGTGTTTCTGTGCAGACCTTCTGGAAATACATGTCTAATTAAACTCACATCCTTTGCTAAGCTTCCATCATCTGAATCAAAAATAAAATTCTAGATGTTTTGTGAAAAGTATGGAAAAGTATAGCAATGTTGCTCTCCATCCCCAAATTACTATTTTTCCCCTAAAATGTGTTGATAGGTTGAACTTGTATGACTTGGAACACATAAATAATGCTATTCATGGTGGTTTGGTTTCAGGCCAGTTTTCAAACACACTTAACCCAAAATGTAATTTAAAAATTGATTCTAATCTCCATATGTAACTACATCTTTATGGGAAAATAAATCAGGGTGTCTTTCTCACTGAACCACTAATACCAGCCTAGTTACTATTTTACTTCTTTAAACTTTCAACTTTGGAAAAGGGTTTACAAGTCCTCTCCTGGTGTGACAGATTATTTTTCAGCAAATACTCAACCACTTAGCTCCTAGATACCATTCCCTCCATAGGAAGAGTATACTTCCTCACCTCTTGACTTTGAACTTGGCCGTGTAGCTTCCTTTAGCCAGTGGATGCAATCCAAACAGAACTTGGCCATGTGCTTGTGCTGTTTATTTCCCCTACTGTCCTGCGTGTTTGCCGTTGTCACAGGAAACCATGCCTTGGACAGCCTCTGTGCTTCCATCCTTGGACCTAGAACAAAACATGTGGAGCACTGGCTCTGCAGTCGACCCTTAGATGTGGGAGTGGGAAATACATGATCATTTCCCACTTGTATTTTGTAGCAGTTTGTTATGGAGAATGACTGAGACAATAGTTAATGTGTACAACCACCTACAAGTCCACAGAGAGTGTCTCAAGGGGACTCAAAGCTTGAAAAAAAAAACTGTAAATTCCCTTTGAAAGTTAAGCCAAGGGTTTAAAATTTTACACTCTAAATATTGTCATTTAAATTGATTCTCACTCTTAATAATTTATTAAAAATTGAGGCATGAATACATTTTTGGAAAATATTGCCTTCATCTACTCTCACTTGGTCACTTGTTCAGCTCAAATGATCCAGAGTAAGATGGATAATGATAGAAAATTATTTATGGACATTATAAAACATTGACCAATAATAATAAAATCAATGAAGGGCATAACATTGGCAACATAATATTTGAAAAACAAATAGAAAATCAGAGGCTCTGAAAACAACATCAATATATTAAAAATCTATTTGATACCCAAAGGATAATTTTTTTTGATGACTGGAAGTCTGAATAGGTATTAGGAATAAGGAGAATTAGGGAAGTATTCTAAAATATATTAACATGTTAGCAAGTATTTTAATAGTTCTGGGAAAGCAAGGAAAACATTACAACTCAATGCGTCATGCCAGCTGAGTCTAAGAAAGATCTACATCCTGATGAGTAAGCTTAAGAATGGTTCATCGTCGTCAGAAGTGAACATTCTTAGTCCACAAGAGGATGTTTTTATAATATGGATAGAATGTAATATGGAGAAGATATATGGGAGTGGCCCTGATACCATGTAAGGGATGCACAGAGAAACAAAGTGTTTAGCTCTTGGACTACTGCTTTCTGTCCAAATTTTTTCCTCTCAGAGTGGTTCTGTTCCAAACCACACTCTGACTCCTGAGACAGAGTTGACACTTGCTTTCCCAGAGCAAGTCATCGGTTTCCATGATTACTAGGGAGACAACAAAAGTAATAAGCACCAGCATTTAGTACATTTAGAGGCACACTGATGAACTAAGCATGCTTATTTTAAAGCTTTATATGGATGTTTATTCAGATGTTACACCACTGAAAACCAAAGGACTATGAAATAGAATACCCCTAAGAGATCTGTGGGAAAAGGTGATAGTCTCTAGTTATATTAATTTTGACATGATGTATCACAAATATCCCCAGGTAACTTGTATAAATCTTTGTTTTTGCCAGGAGATGAAACATGGCTTATTATTTATCAGACAATATTTTCTCAAGAGGAATCATACTAAAAAACAAATTCCATTCTAATTTTGCTTTCTACCACAAACTAAAATCTGCTTCAAGATTCAGGCATTCTTTCAAATACAAATACACACCTGAGACATTCTTTAGTTCCTCCCAAAATGTGTATTTCTAGACTTGGATTGAGGAAACCAGAAAATAAATCTTAACATGTACAGCTATATACATGGAAAGTTGCAAAGTATGATAAGTTTTCTACATGGAATAAATTGTTGGCAAATAGCTATAAGTAAATACTCATAACTTTCCAAAAGGTATGTTAAGCATCTTGTTTTTAATCAAGCTGGATATAGGAATTAAATATTTATTTAGTAAATATTTATTATGATTATGATGACATAAAGGACAGATGTAAAGGCTGAAGATTTGTAGTTATGTCTCTTAATTTCTCAGATATCTTTGTAGTTTCCTAAATTATTTTCCTACCCATATGTTAAAGCCTAGATATCTTAGTATTTGTAATCCATTAATTGAGGATTTTCTATTGTTGTTTTGTCATGTCAGTTGCATGGATGTTTTAAAAGTGTCAGTGAAGCATAACTGACACAAAATACCCTGCTGCTGCTGCTGCTAAGTCGCGTCAGTCGTGTCCAACTCTGTGCGACCCCATAGACGGCAGCCCACCAGGCTCCCCCGTCCCTGGGATTCTCCAGGCAAGAACACTGGAGTGGATTGCCATTTCCTTCTCCAGTGCATGAAAGTGAAAAGTGAAAGTGAAGTCACACAGTTGTGTCCAACTCTTCACGACCCCATGGACTGCAGCCTAGCATATTTAAAATGTGCGTGTTGATAAGTATTCACATATGTATACATTCATGTGCTCATCACCAAATGTAGATAATAAATGTATGCAAAACCTCCAAAATCTATTTTATCACTTTTTAACCCAATTTCTCTCCCCAACACTACCCTTTCCTCAGACAAAATATTGCTTTGTTTCCAGTCACTATAGATTGATTTGCATTTTCTGTAATATTATATTAATAAAATACTAATTTATGAGTTCCTTTTATCTGGCTTCTTTTCACTTAGTATGATTACTTTGAGGAACATTTGTTGTATGTCAATAAATTATTTTTATTGGTAACTATTATTCCACATATGGATAAATAATGATTTGTATATTGATTCACATTTAATGGACATATGAATATGTGCTTTCATTTCTCTTAGGTAACTAAGAGTCTCATTTCTGGATCTTATGACAGGAGTGTGTTTTACTGTTCACCTCTTTTCCAAAGTGGTTGTACCTTTTGACATCACCACTAGAAGTGTTTGAAGGAAAATATTTGTGACCTTGCATGAGGTGAAGATTTGTTAGTATAATACCAAAGGCATTAGCCCTTTTAAAGAAAATGATAAATTAAACACAATTTTGAAACTCTCAACTTTGATAAGTGAAGTTAACAGAATGGACATAGACTAGAGAAAGTATTTGAAAATAATAGATAAAGGATTTGTATCTAGGCTACATAATGAATTCCAAAAACTCAATAATGACAAAAACAGATCAAATTTTTTAAAAATAGAGAAAAATGCTAAGAAAATACTTAACCAAAATATATAGAGATAAAAAGATGTTTATTTTTAATTATTTTTGGATTCAAAATTAAATACATAAACGAGATACCATTTTATACCTATTAAAATGGCTGTGTTAAAGAACAAAGAAGCAACCTGAGAATGTCTGGTGCTAACATAGATATGAGGCAATTAGAAGTCACACATTGTCTATATGTGAAATGGTACAACCACTCTGAAGAAGTGTTGTGGTTTCTTATAAAGTGAAGCATCACTTATTGTATGACCTAGTTATCTCACACAAAGATATTTTCTAAAGAGAAATGAGGCGTCCCTAATAGCTCATTGGTAAACAATTTGCCTGCAACGCAGGAGACCCCAATTCAATTCCTGGGTCTGGAAGATCCGCTGGAGAAGGGATAGGCTACCCACTCCAGTATACTTGTGCTTCCCTGGTGGCTTAGCTGGTAAAGAATCTACCTGCAATGCAGGAGACCCAAAGAGAAATGAAAACTGATATTTACATGTAAACCTGTATGTGAGCGTTTGTAATAGCCCCAAACCTGGAAACAACCCAGATGCTCTTTCAGTGGTGTTTGGATAAAGAAATTGTACCAAATCCCTACAATGGGATTTATTTATTAAGCAACAGAAAGCAACAAACTGTTGATTCATGAACAATGTGTCTGAATTGCAAATATGTTAAGTGTAAGAAGCAAAAGTCTAAAGTCTTCACATTGGATGATTCTATTTCTATGACATTCTAGAAAAGGTTATATGAACAAATATTATTGATAGTCAGGGGGTAGAGGAGAGGAAAGGGTCTGGCTACCAGGGACCATAAGGGGATATATCTTAGAGCTGATCTAACTTCTCTATCTCAGTTGGGGTGTTTTAAGTCTTTATCACTTGTAAATACTCCTGGAACTATGTCTCAAAAAGAGTAAATTTTACCATATATAAATTAAAAATACATTTGAGAAATCTCTGTGACTCGTGGAATTTTTAAACATTAATATGGTGATATTTATTTTCCTTTATTTTTGCATTTTGTTTCTATGCAAATGCATTTTTATTCCAAGGTCATAAACAAAGTTAGCATTTCAACAATCTTTTTAACTTTAATTTAAAAAAATTATTTTTGATATGAAAAAGGGCAATCTGTTCAGAGACTGATACATGCTTAGAATATGTAGTAGAATGTTTTCTTCTGGGCTTCCCTGGTGGCTCAGATGGTAAACAATCTGCTTGCAATGCAGGAGACCCAGGTTCAGTTCCTGGGTGGGGAAGATGCTCTGGAGAAGGGAATGGCTACCCACTCCAGTAGTCTTACCTGGAGAATTCCATGGACAGAGGAGCCTGGTGGGCTACAGTCCAAGGGATCACAAAGGGTTGAACATGACTGAGTGACTAACACTAGCGTTAGCACTGTTTTCTTCTACTGTTTAAATTCTTTGATAAATTCACAGTGTATGCTTGAATTTTCTTATTAAGTGATAGCTTTCCTTCTTAGGTTCTTTATATGTTTTTTCTACTGTATTTTTAATTTGTAGTTGCTATTATATAGGAAAATAAAGGTACATGCACACATTTGTTTGCATATATTTGCAGTGTTGAGACCCTATGGAGGATGTTAGTAGCTAAATTGAAGATAGTTGTTCTCTAATAAAATCTTTACTTGAAATATAATTTTTTTAGCTAAGATTGGCATATAACATTATATTAGTTTCAGGCTTGTAATATAATGATTTGATATTTGTATATACTGCAAAATAATCATGACACTTTAAGTCTAGTTAGCATCTGTCACCATGCTTACGTAGCTAGGGACATTTTTTTCTTGTGATGAGAACTTTTAAGGTCTGCTTTCTTTTAGCGACTTTCAAATATGTAAAACAGTATTGTTAACAACAGTCACCATGATGTATATTACATCCCTCTGGTTTATTCATATTCTAATTGGAAGTTTGTACATTTTTAATTCCTTCACGTGTTTGGTCCCTCCTCACTGCTCACCTCTGTCAACCACCTGTCTGTTCTCTGTAAGCTTGCGTTTTTCCTTTTGTTGTCTTAGATTCCCCATGTAAGTGAGATCATACAGTATTTGGCTTTTCTGTCTAATGTATTTTACTTACCGTAATGCCCTGAAAGTCTATCCATGTTATTTTAAATGGCAAGATTTTATTCTTTTTCATGGCATCGTTCCATTCTGGGCAACAGATACACACATACACAGATGCACACACACTTCACATCTTTATTCATTCATCCCTCGATGAACACTTAGATTGTTTCTGTATTCTGGATATTGCTAATTATGCTTCAGTGAACATGGGGGTTCATGATCTCCTTGAGTTAGTGGTTTTGTATTCTTCAGGTAAATACCCCAAATTGAAATTGCTATATCATATGGTAGTTCAGTTCGTAAGTGTTGAGGGTCTTCCATTTAGTTTTCCATTATGGCTATACCAATTTACATTCCCATCAACACTTCACAAGGGTTCTCTTTTCTCTACATCCCCGCCAGCACTTGTTTTTCATAATAGCTGTTTTAACACGTGTGAGATGATTATCTGTGTGGTTTTGATTTGTATTTCCTTGTTGATTAGTGATGCTGAGCATTATTCCATACACCTGTTGGCCATGTGTATCTCATCTTTGAAGAAATATGTATTAAGATGCTCTGCCTTTTTTAAAATCAAATTGACTGTTCTCACTATTGAGTTGTATGTTATTTATATAATTTGGATATTAACTCCTTATAAGATATATTATTTGCAGATATTTTCTTAAATTCAGTAGGTTGCCTTTTTACTTTGTTGATGGTTTTCTTTGCTATACAGAGGTTTTTTACTTTGATGTAGTCACATTTGTTTACTTTTGCTTTTGTTGCCTTTGCTTTTGATGTCAAGTCCAAAAAAATCCCAAAAATTGCCAAGACTGATGTCAAAGAGCTTACCACTTATGTTTTCTTCTTATGGTTTCAGTTCTTACATTCAAGTCATTGATACATTTTAAGTTAAATTTTGTATATGGTGTAGTATGTTGTTGTTGTTGCTTAGTTGCTAAGTTGTGTATGATTCTTTGCAACCCCATGGACTATAGCCTTCCAGGCTCCTCTGACCATGGGATTTCTCAGGCAAGAATACCGGAGCAGGTTGCCATCTCCTCCTCCAGGGAATCTTCCTTACCCAGGGATTAAACCTGTGTCTCCTGCATTGGCAGGCAAACTCTTTACCACCTGAACCACCAGGGGAGCCTCTGAAATAAGATAGTGGTTGAATTTTCTTCTTTTGCATATGGCTGTCTAGTTTTCCTAACACTTGAAGAGATTGCCTCTTCCCCATTGTGTATTTTTAGCTCCTTTTTTGTGAATTGAAATATTTGTGTGGATTTATTTCTGGGCTCTCCTCTGTTCTGTTGATCTATGCGTCTGTTTTTATGCCAATACTGTACTGTTTTAGTTAGTGCACCTTTGTAATATCATTTGAAATTAGGGAGCACAATGCCTCCAGCTTTGCTCTTTCTCAAGCTTTCTTTGGCTATTCCCAGTCTTTTGTGATTCCATACAAATTTTAAGACTGTTTGTTCTATTTCTGTGAAAAATGCCACTAGAATTTTGATAAGGTCTGCATTGAAACTGTAGATTGCTTTGGGTAATATAGACATTTCAGCAATATTAATTCTTTTAGTCTATGAACATGGAATTTCTTTCTAATTATTTGTTTCTTTTTCAATTCCTTTCATGAATGTCTTAAAGTTTTCACTGTACAGCCCCTTCACCTCCTTAGTTAATTTATTCCCAGGTGTTTGCTGCTTTTTGATCAATTGTAAATAGGATTATTTTCTTTATTTTTATTAGTTATTGATTTATAGAAATGAAATACATTTCTGCATATTGCTATTGTGTCCTGAAACTTTACTAAATTCATTTATTGTTCTTATATTTTTTATATAGTCTTTGGGTTTTCTATATACAATATGTCATTCATAAATAGTGACAGTTTTACTCTTTCCTTTCCAATTCAGATGCCTTTTATTTATTTTCCTAGCCTAATTGCTCAAACTAGGACTTCCAGTATTATTGGAATAAAAGTGAATAGTTAGCATCCTTGTGTTATTCCTGAGCTTAGAATAAATGCTTTTAGGTTTTCACCACTGAGTATGATGTTAACTCTGGGCCTTACTATTATATTAATCTTAAGTGAGGACTTGCAAAAATATATTATTTCCTCCTGTTCTACAGGTCAGAATACTGGTGCCCACTGAAACTAAATAACTTTAAGAAAGACTTATTATATAAATGATGCTACTCAATCAGAACCTAGGACTATCTGCTTTACAGTACCCTATCCTAATAGTAGTGTTGCTATTTCTACTTCCTATTACTGATTGTAGATGCTTTTCTTTGAGTTTTTAAACATTTTCCAAGTTTTAAGAATATGAAATGAATTTGTACTTATTATCTTTATTGAGATATAATTGACATGAAATATTGTATGTTTAACGTGTATAATATATTGCTTTGACATACTTATATATATTAATTTAAAGGGTATAAACTTTCAATTAGAAGATAAATATGGTCTGGGGATCTAATGAACAGCATTGTGGTTATAATGAACAGAATTATGCTGTGAACTTGAAAACTGCTGACAGTAGAACTGAAATGTTCTCATCTCAAAAAAAGAAAAAAGAAATGGTAATTATGTGTTGTGATGGAGGTGTTAGCTATTTTTGTATTTTATACTTTATTAAACACACTTATTTTTCCTTTCATGCCATGTTGCATTACTAGACCTTTCAAAAATATACTCGTAATAGTACAAGCAAACATCTTTATCTGTTACAGACACCAGTAGATTATGTCTCTCCAGTGCTCTTTGCCCACAAAGGCTTTTCTCATCTTTTTTTACAATAAAATCTAACCTTTTTACTTTGAATGTTTAAAGAAACTGTACCACATTGATTGATATCCTAGACTCAAGTAATAGGGAGGACAAACTATCAATTCACATAATACATCTGAATTTCACATGTTTTTCTAAATGAAAGAAGCCAGATCTGGCTCCTACATACCTATTTTCTGTCATTTCTCTCATCCTTTTCATGTGTCCACTTTAAGGTGAATGATTATTGTCCACTTCAAGTTACTTACATACAACATACTTTTAATGTCACAGACTTTTGCAGTTTGTCCATCCTCAAAAAGCCTATCTGTTGTTCTGGGCATATCTCATTTCTTTTGTCTTTGTCAGCCTTAATTTAATGTTACATCCTTAGAGTAGTCCTCAGAAATAAGGAAAATAGCTACATTGAGCACTGCAACAGATAGAATGCCATATACACTATTTATCTTGAGCAAAATGAGCCTAAGCCTGTAGCATAAGACTTTCATGGGCATGGTTACTACAATATATAAAATAGTGACTCTCACACAACAGCAGCATCATCACAGCCCAAAACACTGATTGTTGGACTCTTGTCCCAGAGATTCTGATGCACTAGGTCTGATGCAGGGCTTGATGTTTTGCTCTTATACCCTGTGCCCCAGTTAATGCCATTGGTCTATGGATCACGTGTGGAGAATCACTGTAATATGGAGGAAGTTTGGGGCATGGAGGAAGGGGAGGGTGGAGAAAGAAATGAGGGGTTCTGACTTGAGGTAGAAAGAAGAGAAAGTCAATAACTGGCAACTAAGGAGGCAATTGGAGAAGAGTAATCCAAGTTCCAAGACTTATTTTTGACTCAAAGTTTTTATTTAGGAACATTTTAAAGCAATGAGTGAATGAACTAATAAAATAGCCATTTGTGAAAATATATCATCTGAGACATAGTCAAGGAACTGTAATATACCATGTAACAAAGTGCTTCCTAACCAATATTAGATTTAATCAATTTATAACACATTTCAAAAATTATGTAATCATTAACATCTGTCTTCATGTGTGAAATACTCTAAAGAACCCTATCAAAATTTAATTTGAATCCAACATTTAGGCAAATCTGGTTTAAATAATTTTTCTGTGAATAAGGGACAACTTCCTTTTCACTTTTGTGTGTGTCATTATTTAAAAGCTTAATCTCTGTCCCTGGGAAGGTCGAACAGAAAGTGCATGAAACTGAAGCTAAAATAAATGAACTCTACTTTCTCACAGGGATTTTTTTTGAAGGTTAACGAGATTTTCACTTGTTGCATGTCTGATGTCTTTTGATGAGAGAAACTATATAAACATCAAATATTATTCTAGGCAAAAAGGTTCATTAGTGCTTTATTTTCCATTAATATTTGCCAAAACCAAATTGGCACTAAGTGTAATTCTACAGAATGTTTGGCAACCACTTGTTTTCTGTCAAAGCCATGTCAATATACAGATGGATTCCATTTTCACAGTGACCCAAATAAAGTGATATTCAAGATTAAAATTTGGGATGAAATAACTATTAACGTGTGAAATGCCTTAAGGAATTTATGCAGTAATGCAGAACTGTGATGAAATGCAATAAAAACTAACTAAATTATAAAATTACTCAGGAAAATTGATGAAGTTGGATATGTTATTATGATGACCGTTGGCAATTTTATGTAATCACACTATAGCAACAGCAAAGGGAATATTTTTAACTTGCACATTGTGTAATTCTTAGAATGAGTGAATCTGGCTAGAAATTACTCCTAATGTTTACATAAAGAAATTACATCTCCCTTGCGAAAAGTGGTGTTTGTTACTATTAAGGCACATTGTAAAACTCCAATGATACATTGTAAATAATTTTATCTGCATGTGATAGTCTGCATAGGGGTGAAATTCTTCCAAGTCATGAAGGAGATCCTCTGAAACTGAGCTAACGTGACAACATGACGTACGGGAACACTGATCTTTCACAGGGTTAACTGTTAATTAACCTTATGAGCTTTAACCTTATGCGATTAATGGATTTAATCACATTTAATGAAATAAACTTAATGGGGAGTCTGTGCAAAGTTATGCAAACTGTCCTTACTTTATTGTTTCAGTGACCCTTTATTGATGGTAAACCATGTAGGTGGTAGTTTAGGCATTGAAGTTATAGCAATAAATGAAACCATGTTTGTGTTCCTACAGAATTTAGTGGCACTTAATTTATAGTTCATTAGGAGAGGCATCTAATTAAAAATACATATATATTATATGCTGCTAAGTCACTTCAGTCGTGTCCGACTCTGCGCGACCCCATAGATGGCAGCCCACCAGGCTCCCCCGTCCCTGGGATTCTCCAGGCAAGAACAATGGAGCGGGTTGCCATTTCCTTCTCCAATGCATGAAAGTGAAAAGTGAAAGTGAAGTCGCTCAGTCGTGTCCGACTCTTAGCAACCCCATGGACTGCAGCCCACCAGGCCCCTGTGTCCATGGGATTTTCCAGGCAAGAGTACTGGAGTGGGGTGCCATTGCCTTCTCCGATATATTATATAGCTATATAATATAATAGAACTATATGATATTCATATAAATATATAATGTTCATATAAGCATATTTACAATACATATAAAATGTTGTAAGGATCATAGTTTTATTGGAAATAAAATTGAAGTCTCTCAGTCGTGTCTGACTCTTTGCGACCCCATGGACTATAGCCTATCAGGCTCCTCCATCCATGGGATTTTCCAGGCAAGAGCACGGGAGTGGGTTGCCATTTCCTTCTCCAATGGGAAAAAAAAGGAGCAGTTTAGATAATAGAAACTGGGAAGGTGCCATTTTAAGAGCATGATCAGGCAGGAGTCTCTGAGGGAGTGAAATCTGAGCAGACATCTGAAAGTAGATTGATAATCTAAGGATAGAGATTTCCAGTTCAAAAAAATAGGAGTATATGAGCGGAAATATTTTTCAAAGACCAGCAGTAAAACTGGAATGAGCAGAGACACGCATGGAAGGAAACAGAGCTGCTCTGGAGCAGATCGTGGGGGTGTGCAATGGATCATGTTGGGCATGGTAAAATATAGATTTTACTCTGAAATGAATATAAACCAATTAGAGAGTTTTAAGCAGGCAAAGGCCATGAGCTGACTTATTTGTAGGTGAGAAAATCTATCTGAATGTGGAAAGTTATAGATTTAAGTAACTTTGCTTGAATACAGGTACATGCTTTGAGTCTACTAAGGTGATACTATTATCCTGATGAAATATTCATTTAAAATAGTATTTAATGGGATTTTACCCAGAGGGAATGATAATTTACCCTATGCTAGGAAGGTTCTATAAACACTTTATTCTTCCTGTGAAATATATGTATCACGTCTATGTACGGTTTTTTAAGTAGTGATAAAGTGAACATGTATAGTGTCTACCCAGATTATATTAAAGCCCCACATGCCCCTTTCTAGAGGTCTTTCAAGAAGTTTTATAAGAATTTTTTTAATCTCTGATTATTAAAATATAATTTCCAGTATTGTGATGCCAGCATATAAACATGGATTATTATGTTTAGCTGCTATGTGTCCTATGATCTTGCTAAATTTATTTATTAATTTGATAGTTTCCTTAAGATTGTCTATACAAAGACTCTTGTTATCTGCAAATAGAGAAAGTTTTATTTTTTGCCTTATAATCTTCATTTTATTCTTATTTTCTTCTTATAGTTATTACCTCCAGAAAAGTGGTGAGAAGCAGATTTCTTTCCAGGTTTCCTGATTTTAGGGGGAACTTGTCCATTTTTACCATTAAATATGTCATCAGTGAGGTTTGGTAGATGCCCTTTATCAATTTCCTTCTGTTTTATTTTTCAGACTTTTTATCATGAATACACCATCTAATCATGATTTTCTTCATCACATGAAGGCCATCTTAATGTTGGTCATCTCTTATTGTCTTTTCCCTTAAAGGTAGATCAAAGTTTCTTGGTTTGTGTATTCCAAGTAATTTTGGATTGTATTCTGTATACTCTGAATGTTAGGAATACTCTAAATTCTGTTTTGTTTTACATATTTTTTCTTCTGAAGAGTGTTGATCTTGGTTTGTTTGTCTTAGCAGGCAATAATTTGGCCCTAACCAAACTGAAAGCTCTCTTAGGTGGAAACCTAAAGCTTAATTCATTCTCAGCAAGAGTTTGTTTGGTACATTTGTAGTTTAGAGGTCCCCCAGATGTTTGGGAAGATTTTGTACATAACATTTGAGGTGCCCAATCAAGGTTTCTCTCTTTTTAAAAATTAAAACCTCATTTTTCTAGCAACTATGAATGCCTTACATTCTTTCTCTGATTCTTTAGGGCCGAAAGACTGTTTTCTTTGCTTTTGTTTTAGGATTTTATCCTTTATACAATGCACTGATTTTAGGCAGCCCTCAGGCTAACACTGGAAAAATGTGGAATGGCTTCCAAGTATTGACTTGCCTTCAGAATCTTGCTGCCTTTTGGATAGTTTTTATAAGCTTTCTGTGTGCATGTTACTTTAAGTTTATATTTGCTATCTGTGGCATAGCTGGATTTGGTAGGAACTGCCTAACCAGAGGATAAGCAAAAGTCTTTATTCTTTTATTTGTAATTTTAATTTTAAAAAATTTTAATTAAAATTTTTTTTATTTTTAAAATTTATCTGAGATTTTACATTTTAAGTAAATTTTTGTGTGGGCAGCTCTTAAAGGTCTGTAACTGTGTTTTCTTCAAGCTCTTACTTGACAGTTTAGCAGGATATTATATCTCTTTAGATAGTTACTTCTCCAACTGAAATTTGAAAATATCACCAGACTATTAACTGGCCTATCTTGATTTGCAGATGATATTATCCTATGTATAGAAAAATCCCAAAGAATCTACCAAAAACTTGTAGGGATTAATAAATGAAGTCAACAAAGTTACAGGGTACATACAAATACACAAAAATAGTGTTTCTGTATAGCAGAAATGATCAATAAAAAAAGGAAGTTAAGGAAGAAATCCTATTTACAAGAGCATAGAAAAGAATAAAATATCTAGAAATAAATTTAATCAAATATATGAGAAACATATATATTGAAAACTATAAAACAATGCTGAAGGAAACTAAAGACAGAAATAAAGTGGGGAAAAAAAAAAAAAAAGATCTGTGTTCATGGATTTGATGACAAAATATTGTTGAGTTGCCAAAATTCCCTGAAGTTATCTACAGATTAGTGAAATCCCTACCAAAATTCACAATGGCCTATTTTGCAGATATGGAAAAAGTAGATCCTGAAATTCATATGGAATTACAAGGTACCTAAATTTATCAAAATAATACTGAAAAAGAACAACAAAGATGGAAGGTTCACAATTCCAGATTTCAAAACTTGCTACAAAGCAAGCAATATAGAACAGTATGATATTAGCACAATGATGCAATTTTAACCCAAGGGGTAGAATTGAGAATCCTGAAATAAACTCATAAATTTGTGGCCCTATACTGTTGAATAAGTTGCTGAGAACATTCAATGAGCTAAAAGTTAATCTCTTCAATAAATTATAAATTGACTGGATATAAATAGACAGTAGAATGAGGTTGAACTCCTATTTCATGTAAAAGTCAACTCAAAATATATCAGTGACCTAAATAGAAGAGCTAAAAGTATGAAAATCTTAGGGAAAAAATGGTATAAATTTTCATGATTTTTGGCTATGAATCCATGGTAGTGGATTCCTAGAAATGACACTGAAAGAATGAGCAGCAAAAAAATATATATTCTTTTGCTGCTCATTACATGTATATATATATCTATATCTATGTATATATAGGCTTCATCAAAATTAAATACTCTGAGTATCAAAGCACATTATCAACTCAGAGGAGAGTCAGTCTTGACAAAAGCAGAAACTATTTTCAAGTCATATATCTGATAAGGGTTTACCATCTAAAGTATATAAAGAATGCTTACAACTCCACAACAAACAGACAAATGAAACAAATACAAAAGAGGGTGTGTCAGGAGTTTTGTCTCTGGAGGAGAATGATCCTCTTAAGGGTAAGAGAATAAACATCCAAGAACCTTAAAAAGAAGATGGACAACTGACTTGAACAGTTATTTTGCAAAAAGATATACCAAAGTTCAATAAACAAACACATGAGAAGATGCTCAACATCATTGATCATTATGGAAATATAAATCAGAACCAAAATAACATACTACTTCACACCCAGTAGGTTGACTTTGATGAGGAGGATACAAATGAGAATTAAAAAAAGAAAAAGAAATTAGAAGGAGAAGGAAAATGAAAAGGAGAAGGAGAAAAATAACAAGTGTTGGTGAGGATGTGAAACAGGTGGAGTCCTTACGCATTTCTGGTGGGGATATGAAAGTGTAAAGCACTGGCAAGCAGTTAACAGTTCCTCAAAAAGTTAAACAGGATTTCTGCATGACCTTATGACTCCACTCCTGGGTACAGATCCAAAATAATTTAAAAAATACTTGAACAAACACCTGTACCAGAATTTTCTAGTAGCACTATCCACCACAGTCAAAAGATGGAAACAACGCAACTATTCATCAGTAGATGAATGGAGAAAAAATAATGTGGTATATATGTTCTATTTAGTTGTTAAAAAAGAATGAGGTACTGACACATACTACAATTCTGAATAAATCTTGAAATCTATGTGAAAAAAGCCAAACACAAAATGTCACATATTACATAATTCCATATGTGTGAAATTCCATATATGTGAAAATGTCACATATTATATAATTCCATATAGGCAAATCCCTAGAGACAGAAAGCAGATTGGTGGTTGTCAGGGGAGTGAGTGAGGTTTAGGGATAAAAGAGTGAATAAAGAGTGACTGCTGGATAAGTACAGAGTTTTCCTTTTAGGGTGATAAAAATATCTTGAAACTAGATAGAGGTGATGGTAGCACAATAGTATAAATGTACTAAAAACCACAGAACTGTGCACTTTCAATGGTTAATTTTTGTTCTGTGAATTTCCCCTAAGAAAAATTACACTGAGTTAATTTTTTTTTGAAAAAAACCTGATGCTGGGAAAGATTGAAGGCAGGAGGAGCAGGGGACAACAGAGGATGAGATGGTTGGATGGCATCTGCGACTCAATGGACATGAGTTTGGGTAAACTCAGGGAGTTGGTGATGGACAGGGAGTCCTGGCGTGCTGCAGTGCATGGGGTCACAAATAGACACGGCTGAGCAACTGAACTGGACTGAACTGAACTGAACCTTTTTTTATATACCAGATTGGCAGAAAATCAAGTTTTACAGTGTATTCTGTTGGGAAGGCTGTGGGGAAACATGTGCTTTCATGCATTGCTGATGGGAATGTAAAATATCAGTAGTATAGATGCCATCAAGGGTAATTTGGCAATAGATAGCATTTACTGTTTGACTCAGCAATTCACTTCTAAGAATAGTTCCCATAGTTGCAGTAGTAAAAAGACCAAATGATGTATGCACAAGGCTATTCAGTGGAACTCTAATATAACAGCATAAGAGGAGAGACGAGATACATCTGTATCAGCACCGGTGTCTGTAGAAACATTGTAGAAAGATTGTTTGTAGAAAGATTGACACACTCCGTGGAGAAATCACTCAAATGGGTTGTTCCATGAAAAACACAAGGTAAATGTCAAGAATAGGCAAATTTCTAGAGACATAAAGTAGATTGGTCTGTGGCTAGGAAGGGGCTTTCCTGGTGGTTCAGTGGTAAAGACTGCCTGCCAATCTAGGTTTGATCCCTGGATCAGGAAAATCCCTGGGAGAAAAAAATGACAACCCACTCCAGTATTCTTGCCTGGGAAATCCCATGGACCTGGGAGCCTGGTGTACTCCATGTGGTCACAAAAGAATCAGTTATAACTCAGTGACTGAACAACAAACAACAAAGTCTGGGAGGAGGGCGACTGGGAGGTGTGGAGATTAGGGGTCTGGGTATTTGAAAGTAATCTAAAATTTAATGGTAATGAATGAACAGGTCTAAATTTTTTTTTTAATTGACATGTATACTTAAATGGGTGAGTTTTATAGTATGTGAATTATATCTTAGTAAAGTTGTTATAGAAAAAGAGAATAAGGGATCAATTTGGCATATGAACTCTGTTCTCTGTCAGATTGTATAGAATCAGTCATTGATTTACAGTAAGTAGTCTAGAGGAAATGGTTCAGATTAAGAGAGATTTTCATAAAATATTGCTATCTGGGGAGACCTCCACAGTGGGGGCAGGGGTGAGAAGAAGCGATTTCAAGTCTACAGTAAATTAAAAAGTCAGGGAAATAATTTTTTAAATAAAGCAGGAAGTGCTCCCTCATCTGGAAGGCCAGGAACCAAACTATCGGAAGCAAAGTGAAATAGATTCAGAATTACTTGGTACCTCTTTCTTACCTGACAAAAAAATATTTCAGGTTGGCTCATGAAGGGAAAGAAAAGCCAATGAAAACATAGCAACTAAAAGTATCAGTAAGTTGATCTGGTACCTAATCTTGCCAGGATTGGCTGTAGATGATTTATAAGAAAAAGTCTAGAAGGTTCCACAGGAGGATATTACAAATAGAACTAGAAATGGTGCCTCAGAAAGAGCTAGGTTGTTGGTCTTCATTTCAATAACAAAAGTTATTTGTGTATTTTCACAATCAATAAATTGGAGGAAAATTATAAAACTGAAGTGAAAACGAGGGGCCCAGAAAGTGATGGTAAAAGAAGAGTAAGCCAAATTCTTGGAGGCTGCAAGATGTCAGATGATAATATAAGTAGACAAAAAGTAGTCGATTATAAATTAACCAACAGGAATAATTTTGCAGTATTTAAAGCAATTAAAAAGTCACATCATCACATTAAAATCACTTTAATATTCAAATTATGTCACCTGTCAAAACAAGGTTTTAAAAAGAATAGTTTTCATGTGAAACATTCCATAGTAAATTTAAGGACATTCAATCCCTGATTATATTTTTATGAGTGAAGGGCACATGAAATTAGCCCTATAGATAATTTGACTGCTCTATATATAGTAGGTACTGATGATTGAATATTTGAGGGGTTAATTTTATGATTAAAATTTACTTAATGCACTTTAATGTTTTATAAAATGGATAATATATGCACAGAGAAAGGACTCACCTTTAATCTGACAAATTAGCTTTCCTGATTTTAAGAAATCTATATCAGAGGCTATAAAGTAGTTTTCTTAGCACCCAATACTGATAGGGGACCTGATATGGAAAGAATGAACTTCCACCTCCTTTTCTTAGAACTCTGAACAATATCCAATTCAGTCCATTTAAAAACAAAGGGGAAATCTTGTTTGAATGATAAACATTTTATAAGAAAGTTTTTTATTGCAAATTATAGGAAATATGAGTTTTCTCATTTCCTCACCTTACTTCCTCCTCAGAATATTTTGGATGCTTCCCAAGTGTTATTTCATATACTGAAATCCAAGATGTAATAGGTTATTATGTTTCCTTGTAGATTTTAACTCTAAAATATGGATTCAGGATTAAACTCTACTGCTAGTTTAGTTTCTTTTGGCATGTTATCTTCTTTTCAAATGTTATCCAAATGGAACAGAAATGTTCTCTCACAATTCACCCGAGTAAAAAATATTTTTGATGGTTTGGTTAATCTTTTAAAATTTATCCCGATTTTTACTACTGTATAGAAACAATCTAAAAGCTGTATTTTAAATCTGAGGAGAGAAATCCTACATGGCAGAGACCAAGAGATTTGCTTATTTAATTTGTGATGTTTGAAAATTATGATATGGAGGTCATTATCTGGCAATTACTTTTATAAACAGTATATTATTCTATTATTGTTATTGTTTTTACATTATTGTGGTTTATGAAAATTATCACAGCCATTTCCTTTTTTTCAGATAAAATATTGTCTTCTTGGTAGGTTTCTCTGTACCAAGCCATAAGCTTCTTAAAGTTTATATTTCACTTTATACACAGTCATTTTGTTAGTATTCTTTTTGAAGAGCTTTTACACATAGTCAACTTTAACATTAATCACCAGTATGCAATTTATATCTGAAATCTGCAGTCTAAATATCTCACAATTAACATTGTGCCCTATTGTTTTATTTTTTTCTCTTAATGAGAAATGTATCTCTCATTAACTGTATTATTCTTCAGCATAGTTTTTCAAAACTAAATTGTGTTAAAATATAATACATTTATACTAGGGCTTTAAGTGCTGGCATTTTTTATATTTTTATTTTCTAAATGTTTATTGTGCATTTACTGTGTATTTACTAAGCACTGAAAATGATGCTTAGCCAAAGGAAAGCTGTGTTAGCACCTATGGTGACTATAAATTCTGTTGTATAATGATTTATAGAAATGTAACTTCAAGTTAAAAAACAGATGTTGCTTTAAAATTTGAAAAGGGGAGCTGATCTATCATGGATGTAATGATATCAGTAAATGTTCTGAATATGTACAGTTTTAGTTGACCTCTAAAAGAAGATTGAAAAGAGTAGGAGTTAAGTAAATATATAAACGGATCACAAATTCTAGAAATGTGGAAAATTCCAAGGGAAAGTGAGAAAATACTGGCTGAAAATCACTAAAAGAAAGTTGCTATCAGACCCATTTTGACTTTTTCTGATAGTATCTTATAGTGACTTTATCAATATCTAACTACTGACCAGATGGAAGTATTATTGATGGGAATGTAAACTGGTACAGCCACTATGGGAAGCAGTATGGAAGTTCCTCAAAAAACTGAAAATAGAGCTACCCAGCAATTCCACTCCTGAGTATACAACTGGAAAAAATGAAAACACTAATTTGAAAAAGATGCATGTAACCTGGTGTTTGTAGCTGCAGCATTTACAATAGCCAAGATATGGAAGCAAACCAAATGTCTATTAATAGATGAATGATTAAAGTGGCAAATATATATATAATGGAACACTAATCATAAATAAGAATGAGATACTGCTGTTTGCAACAGCATGGATGGACCTGGAAAGTGGATAGACCTGGAAAATGTGCTTAGTCGAAATAAGTCAGACAGTGAAAGACAAGTACTGTACTGATATCAATTAGGTGTGAAACCTAAAATATAACACACATATATATATATATATAGCAAAACAGCAACAGACAGATTATAGAAAATAAAATTAGTGGCCACCAGTGGGGAGAGGGAAGTTGAGGGCATGTTAGGGTTATGAGATCTAAAGATACAAGCTACTATATAAAAACAAGAGTATAAACTAAAAATACTGAATTGCTATGCTGTACACCTAAAGTTAATATAATATTGTAAATCAACTATCGTTCAATAAACAGCAGCAGACTTGGTCTGTCAAGTGCTAAATCTCCTGATAGTGTGAAAAGTGAAAGTGAAAGTTGCTCAGTCGTGTCTGACTCTTTGCAACCCCATGGACTATACAGTCCATGGAATTCTCCAGACCAGAATACTGGAGTGGGTAGTCTTTCCCTTCTCAGGGGATCTTCCCAACCCAGGGATTGAACCCAGGTCTTCCACATACCAGCTGAGCCACCAGGGAAGCCTTCCTGATTGTATAGATAAATCCAAAGCCTTAATCACAATATGGATGAAGTGTCATGATCTGGCCCCAGCCTACCTTTCAATTTGATTTTCTGTTCCATCTCATTATATAATCTACATTCCTGACAAACAATATGGTAAAATCTCAGAGGTCATAAACCAAATCTTATTTATCTTTCTGTCTCTCTCAGGGCCTGGCAAAATGTCTTGCTTTAGTAGTAACTCAATAAATATTTATTAAATTTTCATTATAATGTAGTTTCAAATGTAAAAAACAAAATAGATACCATTTATCAGATAGAAAAGCAGAAAAACTCTTGTGTTGTTTTAATTATTAATTTGTTTTAAGAATAAAAATCCACTTAGCCAAATATAATAAATATTCTTTGATAATTGTTGCCTAACCCAGAGTGTTTAGTTTTCAGTAAAGTTTTAATTAATCCCTTAGCAAAATAAGTATGGTGTCAAATATGTAAACCTTTTTGAAATATTTTGTTTTTGTTTTCATAAACACATAATTTATTTCATTTGCTTTGTTTTACATAGTTTATAAGAAGGCTTGAATGTTAAATCTATTTGAAACTTGGTCTATTAATAAACATAACAATGATTAAGGTTTCTTTATCTGAGAAACTCATTACTGCTGTCTGAAATTCTGTCATTTTTTAATGTAGTCAATTATAATGGGGACTTGTCACATAAATTAGTAAACTGATAAGTTCACTTTTCACTTATACTAACAAATTATATTGCTAACTAAAAAACAGATTTCCTCATTATGAAATGTAGTTGAGATATTATTTGAGATACATTCTTTAGTAAAGTTTCTAATGAAATTCTAAAGCCAGACGGTTGGTATTTTTGTCATTACGAGATGACTTGCATTCTTGGTATTCTGTGGTTTTGTTTTATAATTCTGTGTTGCGCTCGTCGGTGAATTTATGCCTTCTAACCAGTTATCTAACTCTAAGCTCAGGTCACTTAGGGAGAAATCTGTGGCAAAGCTTCAGACAACATGTTTGACTTTATGCCTCACCGTGATGAGGAAAGAGTTTTATTACTCCTCTGCTGTCCTAGGGTATAGGGTGGGGGAACTTCAGTGATGTTGTGCTAAGTACATTAAGTGAATTCCTTACTTAAATCCCACAACAATCTTTCCAGGAATGAATTCTTTCTGTTCCAATTTAATATGAAGAAAGTGGCTTTCCCCTGGTCACACAGCAGTAAAACGTACCCGATTTTTTTTCTCCTGTAATTGTCAGGTCCATGTGGTTGGAATCTTCTGAGGTAGCCATTAAGCTCTGCTGCTTCTAAGGGAGGTAGATCCAGTAGTTGTGTTTTTAGGTTAAGCAAGCTGAAAGGAGTGCTCACACTTCCATCTTCTATTTATGTGGCCTTGAGAGATTGATGTAACCTCTCAGCTTCAGTCTGTAAAAAATGAGGATAGTAATAGCACTTTTCTTTTGAGGTTATTGAGATAAATAGCATAAAGTTGTGTAAACCATATTGCCCAGTGCCTGGCACTGAATCACTTTTACTGTTATTATTCTTAACTAGCAACCTAATCAGGACTTGAGGCTTTTCCCCAACAGCCTGGTTTAGGTGAGTTGTCTCTAACTAGCTTTTTATGTAATTAGAATAAATTTACTACCTCTAAGGATTTTTATGAAGATTTTAAACTGATAGTGTATATAATGCTCCTAGGATAGTGTCTGACATATTGTTAGCCTTAACATGTTTGATTTCTTACTCTGTGTGAATTACCTTGGCTACAATCTTAATGTATGGGGAATGGAACTGTGGAAAATGGAGGGACCACCGACTGAGTTTAAAACTCTTTATGAGTTTTAAGTTTATATAGAACACTGTTTGGGTACCAGTATTTGGATTGGGAAAGATATTCGAAGGTGCCAAGTTGCAAGTGTATGATTTATGTGGCTTTTCAAATTAATGTGTTATAAAGGAACTTGGCCACTGACATGCCAATTCTGCTCTTAAAAGTTTAACAGCATTACATAATGAAATAAGAACTTGTGTTTTTAATGTCTAATAATGCAAATTTCACCACCTTTTGAAATACAGCTTTTTAAATTAATTTTAGCCTGAGAAAATACCTTAAAATATGTAGACAAGTAATTCTTTAACTGTGTTAAACAACTATCTATTAAATTGGCCTCAATGAAAATATAGTTATACTAAACAAATTTAATACTGAATATGATTTTTTTTTTGTCTCTGTGAAAAGACCCTAGTAATTACTGAGTGAGATATGTGAAAATACCACATACAAGTAATATTTGATGTGATCTGCCTCAGTAAAATCAATTTTGGTGGTCAATTGTAAAAATTTGATGATAAGGATTAAACATTATATAATTTTGTAGAAAGTTTTAAATCATTGTATAAAATGGATTACTAAACCCTTTATGTCATTTAAAGATATTATCATTTAGCAGAAATTTATATTATTTTAACTTTATTAAGTTTTACATTAATCCTTTGAATCATATTCAGAGATCTGAGTTGTTTCTACAGTTTCTAGGACATAATCCAAGTGTCTTATATTATGAATATCACATGTCTGAGCTGTGGGTTACATGATTTTTAACTAAAGTCAACTGTATATGATCACTAACATAAATCTATATTTTTAAACTCTTAGAATTTGCATATATATTATGCTAAATATGTCAATTTATATATTATTCACTTACATAGCATATCACTTTACAGGCTTGGTTTTATAATTTGTCTCATCAATGAAATTATAAAGAGAAAATTTTACTGTATGTGCCATACATATTTGTTTTAGAACCTAACTTTTAAGTAAAATAAGACTAACTCTGAATTGGAATTCAAGATTTTTGTAAAACAACATAATTTTGTTCAACATTTTGCTACTGTCCTACATTACAGAACAATTTAAAAATTTCCAGTAATATAAGAAAATGCATCAATCATGCTTTAGGTATTTTAACTTTTTTTTTGTTATTTTATAGTTTTACTTTTAAGAATACCAAACCTGAAGCCTTTTAGACATTTTTAAAATAATAGCAAGTTGATTTAATATTATAACTTCCTCATTGATAGAATTAAATTTCTTTGTAAATTCAAACACTGTGGAAGCAGCAAAAATAAATATTCATAAACTCTAAAGTCAAATATAAAATTTTCAATAAGACATAAAGAACTTGTATTCCCACCACAGTTCAGAATATTTCTGTTGACTATAAATAATCAATTCGATTAGTCAACACAAATAAGCAATGTATACGAACACTTTTCTAGGCAAAGGCACTACAGCAATAAACAAAACAAAGAATTATTGCCCATAGTAGCCTTTATTTAGTGGGGAAATTAGGCCAAAAGTGAGGAATAGTTAACATAATTGTATGGAAAATTGTGATGTATACTAAAAAGAAAAATAAAATGTGCTTTAGAAGGTGGTTAAGGAGCTGCATAAAAGAAAATGTTGGTTTTGCAAAATTAAGTAGAATAGTCAGAGAAGATTTCATTGAAAATTGACATTTTATAAAGATTTGAGGCCTGGCATGCTGCAGTCCATGGGGTCGCAAAGAGTTGGACATGACTGAGAGACTGAACTGAACTGAAAGATTTCAGTGTAGGAAGGGAGTTTGGTCATGCAAATATGTGAAGGAAGAACATGTTAGGTAGAGAAAACAAAAGTGCAAATATCCTGAGGCATACAACAGTTAAGAGGTCAGAGTCAGCAGAGAGGATGGTAGTAGATGTTGAAAATAAGACAACAGGGCCAAAAATGGAGTTGCTCATGGTAAGCCCTGTGTCACTGTCTTTGAGTGATCTACATAAAAAGCAAGGATTTTGTAACTTACCAATAATTTAATGTGCTTCATATTATCTCTGTGTGACAACAAAAATTAAATTGTCTTTTGCTGAGATGGTGAAAAAAATAGATTTGCATTGGGAAATAGGGGAGTAGATTAATTGGGAGTTCAGTTTTCAGTATATTGGTTTAATAATTCTATTAGATATTCAGGTGAAAATGTCAAGTAGGTTGGTTACATACATAAGCTAGATGTGGAGAGAGAGCTATGAGAATTTGATAATAATCTAGGTGTTTTCAGCATAGTTAAAGCAATTCATGAGTTCACCAAATATTTCATAGAAACTAGAATGTATGACCTGGAGAAGGCAATGGCAACCCACTCCAGTACTCTTCCCTGGCAAATCCCATGGATGGAGGAGCCTGGTAGGCTGCAGTCCATGGGGTCACTAGGAGTCAGACATGACTGAACGACTTCACTTTGACTTTTCACTTTCATGCATTGGAGAAGGAAAAGGCTACCCACTCCAGTGTTCTTGCCTGGAGAATCCCAGGGATGGGGGAGCCTGGTGGGCTGCCATCTCTGGGGTCTCACAGAATCGGACACAACTGAAGCGACTTAGCAGCAGCAGCAGCAGAATGCATGACCAACCTAGACAGCATATGAAAAAGCAGAGACGTTACTTTACCAACAAAGGCCCATCTAGTCAAAGCTATGGTTTTTCCAGTACTCAGGTATGGATGTGAAAGTTGGACTATAAAGAAAGCTGAGTGCCAAAGAATGGATGTTTTTGAACTGTAGTGTTGAAGAAGACTCCTGAGAGTCCCTTGGACTGTAAGGAGATCCAATCAGTTCATCCTAAAGAAAATCAGTCCTGAATATTCATTGGAAGGACTGATGTTGAATCTGAAACTCCAATATTTTGGCCACCTTATGTGAAGAACTGACTCATTGGAAAAGACCTGATTCTGGGAAAGATTGAAGGCGGGAGAAGGGAATGACAGAGGATAAGATGGTTGGATGGGATCATCAATGCAATGGACAAGAGTTTGAGTAGTCTCTGGGAGTTGGTGATGGACAGGGAAGCCTGGTGTGCTGCAATCCATGGGGTCGCAATGAGTCAGACATGACTGAGCAACTGAACTGAACTGAGAATGTAGATAAAAAATAAATCTGAAGTGATAAATTCTGGGCCCAACAACGGAATAAACTAAAGATTGAGAAGTAGACCTTAAAGTCATAGAAGGAAGGCCATGAGAACACAGGCTACAGGAACCTGCATGTAAACAGGAGGTGGGAACTGGTGATCACCTCTCACTTAATGGGGCAGAAAGAATGGGAATGGAGAACTGGTTTTATTCTAAACTTTTAGTTCAGAATTGTCAAATTCAAGAGAATATTGTTTTCAACAAAATAAACTTAGTTTACAAATTAGAAAGGAAGGATAATATTTAATCATATTTTCCTATACAGGCCAAATAACCAGTTCTTGGTCTGTGCATGGTCAGTCACTTCACCTGTGTCTGAATCTTTGTGACCATATGGAGGAGCTACCCCTCATCCAAGGAGCGGCAGCTGTGTGGGTGCAGGAGGGCCGAGAGGAGCTACACCACGTTCAAGGTCAGGAGGGGCGACCTCCTCCAAGGTAAGTTGCAGTGGCTGAGCTTTGCTGGAGCAGCTGTGAAGAGATACCGCATGTCCAAGGTAAGAGAAACCCAAGTAAGATGGTAGGTGTTGTGAGAGGGCATTAGAGGGCAGACACACTAAAACCATAATCACAGAAAACTAGCCAATCTGATCACACGGAACACAGCCTTGTCTGACTCAATGAAACTAAGCTATGCCATGTGGGGCCACCCATGACAGACAGGCCATGGGTAGAGAGGTCTGACGGAATGTGGTCCACTAGAGAAGGGAATGGCAAACCACTTCAGTATTCTTGCCTTGAGAACCCCATTAGCAGCATGAAAAGGCAAAATGATAGGATACTGAAAGGGGAACTCCCCAGGTAAGTAGGTGCCCAATATGATACTGGAGATCAGTGGAGAAATAACTCCAGAAAGAATGAAGGGATGGAGTCAAAGCTAAAACAATACCCAGTTGTGGATGTGACTGATGATAGAAGCAAAGTCCAATGCTATGAAGAGCAATATTGCATAGGAACCTGGAATGTTAGGTCCATGAATCAAGGCAAGTCGGAAGTGGTCAAACAGGAGATGGCAAGAGTGAACATCGATATTCTAGGAATCAGCGAACTAAAATGGACTGGAATGGGTGAATTTAACTCAGATGACCATTATATCTACTACTGTGGGCAGAAATCCCTTAGAAGAAATGAAGTAGCCATCATGGTCAACAAAAGAGTCCAAAATGCAGAACTTGGATGCAATCTCAAAAATGACAGAATGTTCGTTTTCAAGGCAAACCATTCAATATCACGGTGATCCAAGCCTATGCCCCAACCAGTAACACTGAAGAAGCTGAAGATGAACAGTTCTGTGAAGACTTAAAAGACATTTTAGAACTAACAGCCAAAGAAGATGTCCTTTTCATTATAGGGGACTGGAATGCAAATGTAGGGAATCAAGAAACACCTGGAGTAACAGGCCAATTTGGCCTTGGAATACAGAATGAAGCAGGATAAAGGCTAATAGAGTTTTGCCAAGAGAACGCGCTGGTCATAGCAAACTCCCTCTTCCAACAACACAAGAGAAGACTCTATGCATGGACATCACAAGATGGTCAACACCAAAATCAGATTGACTATATTATTTGTAGCCAAAGATGGAGAAGCTCTATACAGTCAACAAAAACAAGACCAGGAGCTGACTGTGGCTCAGATCATGAACTCCTTATTGCCAAATTCAGACTTAAGTTGAACAAAATGGGGGGAAATCACTAGACCATTCAGGTATGACCTAAATCAAACTCCTTATGATTCTACAGTGGAAGTGAGAAATAGATTTAAGGGACTATATCTGATAGACAGAGTACTTGATGAACTATGGACGGAGGTTCATGACATTGTACAGGAGAAAGGGATAAAGACCATCCCCATGGAAAAGAAAGGCAAAAAAGCAAATTGGCTGTCTGGGGAGGCCTTACAAATAGCTGTGAAAAGAAGAGAATCAAAAAGCAAAGGAGAAAAGGAAAGATATACCCATTTGGATGCAGATTTCCAAAGAATAGCAAAGAGAGATAAGAAAGCCTTCCTCGGTGATCAATGCAAAGAAATAGAGGAAAACAACAGAAAGAAAGACTAGAGATCGCTGCGACCGGTGCACTAAGCACCACTGAGAGGAGCTACCCTGCGTCCGAGATCAGGGGCAGAAGCTGGGAGGACCCCATGCCCGAAGGGTGGCTGCCAGAGGAGTTACCCCATGTCCGAGGTCCGGGGCAGTGGCCGAGAGTGCCAGACTGCGAAGGCACGGGAATGGCAGAGAAGAGCTATCCTGCGTCCGAGGTCAGGGGCAGCGGCCAGGAGGAGTTAACCCACGCCTCCAAGCCCGAGGCCAGGGGTGGCGGGCAGGAGGAGCTACCCCATGCCCCCAAGCCTGAGGCCAGGGGCGCCGGCCGGGAGGACCAACCCCACGTCCAAGGAGCCATGGCTGCGTGGGCGCAGGAGGGCCTAGAGGAGCTATCCCACATCAAAGAGATATCCCACGCCCAAGGTAAGAGAAACCCAAGTAAGACGGTAGATGTTGCAAGAGGGCATCAGAGGGCAGACACACTGAAACCATACTCACAGAAAACTAGTCAATCTAATCACAAAAGGACCACAGCCTTGTCTAACTCAATGAAAGTAAGCCATGCCCATGTGGCAACCAAGGATGGGCGGGTCATGGTGGAGAGATCTGACAGAATGTGGTCCACTGGAGAAGGGAATGGCAAACCACTTCAGTATTCTTGCCTTGAGAACCCCATTAGCAGCATGAAAAGCCAAAATGATAGGATACTGAAAGAGGAACTCCCAAGGTCAGTAGGTGCCCAATATGCTCTTGGAGATCAGTGGAGAAATAACTCCAGAAAGAATGAAGGGATGGAGCCAAAGCAAAAAGAATACCCAGCTGTGGATGTGACTGGTGATAGAAGCAAGGTCCAATGCTGTAAAGAGCAATATTGCATAGGAACCTGGAATGTCAGGTCCATGAATCAAGGCAAATTGGAAGTGGTCAAATAAGAGATGGCAAGAGTGAATGTTGCCATTCTAGGAATCAGTGAACTAAAATGGACTGGAATGGGTGAATTAACTCAGATGACCATTATATCTACTACTGCAGGCAGGAATCCCTCAGAAGAAATGGAATAGCCATCATGGTCAACAAAAGAGTCCAAAATGCAGTACTTGGATGCAATCTCAAAAACGACAGAATGATCTCTGTTCGTTTCCAAGGCAAACCATTCAATATCACAGTAATCCAAGTCTATGCCCCAACCAGTAACCCTGAAGAAGCTGAAGTTGAACGGTTCTATGAAGACCTACTAGACCTTTTAGAACTAACACCCAAAAAAGATGTCCTTTTCATCATAGGGGACTGGAATGCAAAAGTATGAAGTCAAGAAACACCTGGAGTAACAGGCAAATTTGGCCTTGGAATACGGAATGAAGCAGGGCAAAGACTGATAGAGTTTTGCCAAGAAAATGCACTGGTCACAACAAACACCCTCTTCCAATAACACAAGAGAAGACTCTACACATGAACATTACCAGATGGTCAACACCAAAATTATATTGATTATATTCTTTGCAGCCAAAGATGGAGAAGCTCTATACAGTCAGCAAAAACAAGACCAGGAGCTGACTGTGGCTCATAAAATGAACTCGTTATTGCCAAATTCAGACTTAAATAGAAAAAAGTAGGGAAAACCACTAGACCATTCAGGTATGACCTAAATCAAATCCCTTATGATTATACAGTGGAAGTGAGAAATAGATTTAAGGGCCTATCTGATAGAGTGCCTGATGAACTATGGAATGAGGTTCGTGACATTGTACAGGAGACAGGGATCAAGACCATCCCCTTGGAAAAGAAATTCAAAAAAGCAAAATGGCTGTCCGGGGAGGCCTTACAAATAGCTGTGAAAAGAAGAGGCTCGAAAAGCAAAGGAGAAAAGGAAAGATAAAAGCATCTGAATGAAGAATTCCAAAGAATAGCAAGAAGAGATAAGAAAGACTTCTTCAATGCAAAGAAATAGAGGAAAACAACAGAATGGGAAAGACTAGAGATATCTTCAAGGAAAGTAGAGATACCAAGGGAACATTTCATGCAAAGATGGGCTCAATAAAGGACAGAAATGGTATGGACCTAATAGAAGGAGAAGATATTAAGAAGAGATGGTAAGAATACACAGAACTGTACAACAAAGATCTTCACGACCCAGATAATCACGATGGTGTGATCACTCACCTAGAGCTAGACATCCTGGAATATGAAGTCAAGTGGGCCTTACAAAGAATCCCTACGAACAAAATTAGTGGAGGTGATGGAATTCCAGTTGAGCTCTTTCAAATCCTGAAAGATGATGCTGTGTAAGTGCTACTTTTAATATGCCAGCAAATTTGGAAAACTCAGCAGTGGCCACAGGACTGGAAAAGGCCAGTTTTCATTCCAATCCCAAAGAAAGGCAATGCTAAAGAATGCTCAAACTACTGCACAATTGCACTCATCTCAATGCTGGTAAACTAATGCTCAAAATTCTCCAAGCCAGGCTTTAAAAGTACATGAACCATGAAATTCCAGATGTTCAAGCTGGTTTTAGTAAACGCAGAGGAACTAGAGATCAAAATGACAACATCCTTGGAATATCGGAAAGGGTGGAGGGAATTCCAGAAAAACATCTACTTCTGCTTTATTCACTATGCTAAAGCATTTGACTGTGTGGATCACAATAAGCTGTGGAAAATTCTGAAAGAGATGGGAATAACAGACCACCTGACCTGCCTCTTTAGAAACCAACATGCAGGTCAGGAAGCAACAGTTAGAACTGGACATGGAACAACAGACTGGTTCCAAATAGGAAAAGGGGTTCGTCAAGGCTGTATACTGTCACCCTGCTTATTTAACTTCTGTGCAGAGTACATCATGAGAAACACTGGGCTGGAAGAAGCACAAGCTGGAATCCAGATTGCTGGGAGAAATATCAATAACCTCAGATATGCAGATGACACCACCCTTATGGCAGAAAGTGAAGAGGAACTAAAAAGCCTCTTGATAAAAGTGCAAGAGGAGAGTGAAAAAGTTGGTTTAACTCAACATTCAGAAAACTAAGATCATGGCATATGGCCCCATCACTTCATTGGAAATAAATGGGGAACCGTGGAAACAGTGTCAGACTTTATTTTTTTGGGCTCCAAAATCACTGCAGATGGTGACTGCAGCCATGAAATTAAAAGACGCTTGCTGCTTGGAAGAAAAGTTATGACCAACCTAGATAGCATATTCAAAAGCAGATACATTGCTTTGGCAACAAAGGTCCATCTAGTCAAGGCTATGGTTTTTCCAGTGGTCGTGTATGCATGTGAGAGTTGGACTGTGAAGAAAGCTGAGCTCAGAAGAATTGATGCTTTTGAACTGTGGTGTTGGAGAAGAATCTTCAGAGTCCCTTAGACTGCAAAGGCATCCAACAAGTCCATTCTAAAGGAGATCAGTCCTGGGTGTTCTTTGGAAGGACTGATGGTAAGGCTGAAACTACAATACTTTGGCCACCTCATGCGAACTGTTGACTCATTAAAAAGACCCTGATGCTGGGAGGGACTGGGGGCAGGAGGAGAAGGGGATGACAGGGGATGAGATGGTTGGATGGCATCACTGACTCGATGCATATGAGTTTGGGTGAACTCTGGGAGTTGGTGATGAACAGGGAGGCCTGGCGTGCTGCGATTATTGGGGTCGCAAAGAGTCCGACATGACTGAGCAGCTGAACTGAATTGAACTGGATTGTAGCCCACCAGGGTCCTCTGTCCATAGGATTATCCAGGCAAGAACCATGGAGTGGGTTGCCATGCTCTCTGCTAGGGGATCTTCTGGTCCCAGGGATCGAACGCACATTCTTCCCACAGGGCAGTCAGTCTACTAATATGGAAATTAAATTTTCTGGCACTTTGAGAAAGAGAACATTGTTCCTGGCCCTTGAAAAATAGCCTGGAGACAGAAGTAGTCACTTTTGAGAGGAGATCTGTATTACTGTTCCTCCATCCTGTGTTCATTATTTCATCTGTTCTTTTTGTTATTTTGAGTGGAGGACTGTTTTCTTTGCTTGATTTTAGACATTTGCATTAGACTCTTAAATTTAGAACTTGGTGTAATGAAAGCTTTTCCTTTGACCTCTTAATTAAATATGAAGTTCAGCAGCCTCTTTTTAGTCGTTTGACCCCCTTTTTTCCTCCTTGTCTCAGTTTTATTGAGCCTCTCATTTTGACCAGGAGTACAGATATTCTTATGACATGATAGAATCCTTAGCCAATTGACATTCAGATCTAGACTGTTAGGTGCTTTCCTTTACTTCCTAATCTTTGACATGCTTTTTTGAAAGAAGAGAAAATTTGTCCACATTGAGGCTTCTTCACTATTTGGTGTCATCATTTGACTAGTTCTGATCAATGAGCTGTTAGAAGAAATGTGAAATTTTCATTGCCAATACAAGGTTGTCTAGAACTTTTCTTATTCTTGCACATCAATGGAAGTTTGATAAGGTGGTTACTCCATCAGTCTGGGTTCCTGAGTAACTGTGATAAGCAAAGCATTCACTTCCCACCCCACTGAACTATGATGCTGCTGCTGCTGCTGCTAAGTCACTTTAGTCGTGTCCTACTCTGTGCGACCCCATGGACGGCAGCCCACCAGGCTCCCCTGTCCCTGGGATTCTCCAGGCAAGAACACTGGAGTGGGTTGCCATTTCCTTCTCCAGTGCAGGAAAGTGAAAAGTGAAAGTGAAGTCGTTCAGTCGTGTCCGACTCCCAGCGACCCCATGGACTGCAGCCCACCAGGCTCCTCCATCTATGGGATTTTCCAGGCAAGAATACTGGAGTGGGGTGCCATAATGAACTATGATAGATGTACAGTAAATTATAGGTGTACAGTAAATTATAAATACTCCTTTGTTGTTTTAAGCACTTAGTTTGAGATAGCATTTCAGTTTTTGTTTTATTTTTGTCTTTTAAAATATTGCATAACCCAGCTAATCCTGACTGAAATAGTCTTGTAGGAAGTCTGTCTCACAGTTTTTCAAAGGATCTAGAAGTCAGTAATCAGTAATGGATTTTATTATTTATATAAATTATTGAGTGTATTTTCACACTTCTAATTTTTGTTGTAAAATATAGGTTTGCTGCTGCTAAGCTTCAGTCATGTCCGACTCTGTATGACCCCATAGACGGCAGCCCACCAGGCTCCCCCGTACCTGGGATTCTCCAGGCAAGAACACTGGAGTGGGTTGCCATTTCCTTCTCAAGTGCATGAAAGTGAAAAGTGAAAGTGTTTATTTGTAAATATATTTGAATTTTTTTAAAAAATGAAGTTAATAAATTTTAAATAAAGCTTTCATTTGTAATATCAGTGTATAGTTAACATCTTAGTAATATTTTCAATCTTTTTATTTGTTTATTACTAAGTTATTAAGATATTACTTTAGAGTTAAAAATTGCTTATCTTTTTTAAGCATTAATTACCTTCCAAGTACTATTCAAAGAGCTTAATGAGCATTGATTTATTAAATTAATTAGCCTAGATTAGGTCCTCTCCAAATGTTTATTGAGACATTTGGTCTGCCAAAAAGTTTTTTAAATTTGGTCTTGTCCAAGGCATCCAGTAAGATATTTGCTCCATTAAGATACTGTGTGCTCAGTAGTGTCTGACTCTTTATGACCCCGTGGACTGTAGCCTACCAGGCTCCTCTGTCCATGGAATTTTCCAGGCAAGAATACTGGAACGGGTTGCTTTCACCTCCAGGGGATCTTCCCAATCCAGCGATCAAATCTGCATCTCTTGCGTCTCCTGCATTGGCAGGGGGATTCTTTCCTGTTGCACCACTGATATTTGGTCTATGCCAAAAGTCCTTGAGATTTGGTCCTATCCAAACCATACATGAACATATTTGGCCCACAACAAATGGGTCCTTAATATTTGGGTCTGTTAAAAATGTTCATGCTCAGAAAACATCCCTGGATTCAAATAGCCCTCAGTATTTACTTATACTTTGTGTTGACAGGATTAATACATAAATAAAGACCCTGATGCTGGGAAAGATTGAGGGCAAGAGGAGAGGGTGGCAACAGAGAATGAGATGGTTGGATGGTATCACTAGATGTAAGTTTGAGCAAACTCAGGGAGATAGCAAAGGACAGGGAACCCTGCTGCAGTTCATGGGGTCACAAAGAGTCGCACACAACTTAGCCACTGAACAACAATGACAATTATGTTTTATTGGCCCAATAATTGTGTTGTGGTTGTATTGCCAATAATAATCTTTCTTGCCTTGGTAGACAGGTAATGACACATAGGGTTAAGTAGATGGATCAGGGTTTGAATGTTGCAGAAGAGTGGAACTTATACATATATAACTAGTTGTATATATACTAGTTATAACTACACATATATATTTAGTTTGAAAATTGCATAGGACAAGATCTCATAATACATGATTTATTAGTATGCTACTGGGCATTTGTTTGGATGTGGATTGATCATTCAGTAAGTGTAGAGTTTAAAAGGAGGAAATTGGTTAAGTTGCTGTGTAAAATGGCCTAAGAACACACTGACAGAATCACCTAAGAGTTTCACTCATTTTGGAGGAGTTGAGTGTAATAGATACCTTGAGGGTGATAAGAGCATATAATTAACCTTCTACAGTCATTCCATTATGAGGTTAATGGACAATATTTCCCTTGAATCGATGTCTTATAAAGCTATGATAGTAGTAGGCCACAATAAGTGCTGCTTTTCAGAGGTTTCAGAGGGTGTAACTCCCACACAAAGCTGCAATTCATGTAGACCACCATCAGATTGATACCTACTTATTAGCCGATTCAATGTGAATGACCTTGGAGTTGAATACATAAGACATTAGTAAGGTTTTCTGTACCTAAGGAATCCATCCATTCATTCATCCATCCATCCATACATAGATAACCATTTTCTGTTACCTGTCAATATGACATCTTTATTTTAAAATTCTTAGTGAAATATGGCGGAAATAGCATACTTACAAAAAGCAAAGCTAGTGCTACCTTATAATGGCTTTTGCTACCATTTCCCTTCCTTTAATAGAGACAGGAATAAAAGGTACAAGTGTTGTGAAGAGAGGGTAACTTTCAGTGTCCAGTGTTCAACTAGTCAGTATTTGGATAATATTATACTCATTCTATCAATAGATAAGAAAGGAAAACATAGGTACGAATTTGATGATGAAGAGGAAGTAAGGAACATGGTGAATAGGTTAAAATGACATGTGGAAGAACCAAATGCAGTACTTTCACTAGAGGTACTTGAACTCTCCATGATATTCATGATGAAGAGTTGAAAGAAACTCATTAAAGAAGCAAGTAAATTGAATTTAAAACAGATATCGACCTCCAAATCCAACTTCATTGCAAGGAATTGGAATTCCAGAGAAGTATAAAGTGACCAGAAGCAGAGCAGGTTTTTATGCATAATTCCAGTGCTTAAGATGATGAAAGAAGTATTTATACAGCTTATGATAATATTTGATATTTAAGTGTCACTACCACATTATTATACCTCATGCAAAGAGTTGACTCATTGGAAAAGACTCTGATGCTGGGAGAGTTTGGGGGCAGGAGGAGAAGGGGATGACAGGATGAGATGGCTGGATGGCATCACTGACTCGATGGACATGAGTCTGAGTGAACTCCGGGAGTTCATGGACAGGGAGGCCTGGCCTGCTGTGATTCATGGGGTTGCAAAGAGTTGGACATGATTGAGCAACTGAACTGAACTGAACTGAACCACATTATTCAGTGATGGCACCTTCACAATGGCACTGACACGGTTCATTGAGTTATGTATGTGCACTGTGTAGTATTGGGTTATAGTATGCCATTGATTTATGCACTAACAATAATAACACCAAAAGACACTGATATATATATATATATATTTTTTTTTTTTTTTGAGAAAGTACTTGTGTTTGCATAAGAAATAAATCTCAGAATTAACCCTTCGTTGTGCATGATGGAGTTTGAGATTGCAAATATGAATGCATTTGACGACTCCTACCAAATGAACTCATAAAAAGTTCATCGTTTCACTCTTCACAATCACCGTGGTGAAGATATCTTACATAGGTCTAACATGGGAGTATATAAAAAATGGAAAATACTGCATGTAAGTATACCTCCATGTTGTTGGGACTTCTTCCATATGTGGATTTAGAAGATGTAAATGAAATCTTGAATACATTGCAGAGAAAGCAAAAGAAAGTTTAGATGACCTGTCGTATTATGTTGAGAGAGTGAAAGTCCATATAAGATGTGGTAGAGATAGAGTAAAACCAGAAGATCCAAGATTTCCACCAGAAACTTGGAATGACTATGCACCCATCAGTTCAGTTCAGTTCAGTTCAGTTCAGTCGTGTCCGACTCTTTGAGACCCCATGAATCGCAGCAGGCCAGGCCTCCCTGTTCATCACCAACTCCCGGAGTTCACTGAGACTCACATCCATCGAGTCAGTGATGCCATCCAGCCATCTCATCCTCTGTCATCCCCTCCTCCTCCTGCCCTCAATCCCTCCCAGCATCAGAGTCTTTTCCAATGAGTCAACTCTTCCAATGAGTCAACTCTTTCCCATGGCCAAAGTACTGGAGTTTCAGCTTTAGCATAATTCCTTCCAAAGAAATCCCAGGGCTGATCTCCTTCAGAATGGACTGGTTGGATCTCCTTGCAGTCCAAGGGACTCTCAAGAGTCTTCTCCAACACCACAGTTCAAAAGCATCAATTCTTCGCTGCTCAGCTTTCTTCACAGTCCAACTCTCACATCCATACATGACCACTGGAAAAACTATAGCCTTGACTTGACGGACCTTTGTTGGCAAAGTAATGTCTCTGCTTTTCAATATGCTATCTAGTTTGGTCATAACTTTTCTTCCAAGGAGTAAGCATCTTTTAATTTCATGGCTGCAATCACCATCTGCAGTTATTTTGGAGCCCAGAAAAATA